>NC_091577.1:24070030-24085030 GCF_042767895.1 Penaeus vannamei | reverse complement strand
CGGCGCTCGTGCAGTGGCGGCGCTTAACCACAATGAGCAGCGGACTCGGGCCTTGGTGGCGCACTGATGCTCCTTCGCCGGCGTTGTCTTCCTATCTGAAGGGTCTCGAATGTGACTGGCAAAGTAAGCAATACAAAGCACTGCTTTCGACTATCATAAATTATACACATGGATGCTGAGAAACAACTAGCCTATGTCCTTACATCCTGCTCATCAATATGTCTTTTGATGCATTAAAAAGAGAAAAATATGTATAGAGAGAAACCCAGCAAAAAGCCACTGGATGGTATGGTAAAGCCACGGGCTTTGTGAGGAGTGTGCCAAGTGAAGTTAGTGAGAAATAAGCTTGGTAAAAAATATATATAAGACAGGCCAAGTCAGTGGTGAAAGAGAAAAAGGTCGACTGATTATTTTGTGACAAAAGCTGAGTCCAAGGTGTCAGATGTAACCCTCGTCAGACGCGTGAGACACCGACGCGAGGGGCCTGTCAGCGCGAGGCGTGAGGAGAGCCGCATGAGGTGCAGCGTCTACGGTGGTCAGGATCGATCTGCTCTTAAAGCCAATGCATCTTTTATTGCTGTCCAGCACCATGATGGTGACCACTCACAATTAACCTCTTATAATTACAACGAACCAAAATCGAAATAAGAGTACGAAGTCAGAGAAGAATCATCATTAGGAAAGAGAAAAAAATCGGAGTCCTTACCCCTCCCCCCCCTAAAAAAACATCCCAAGGACTCGTCCAGAGAAGTGGAGAAACAACAGAAAATGGATGAGAACTAAATGACATTTCTTCAAACGATCGCCCAGAAATTATACCTATAATATAAAAGTGGAACTAAAAGCGTGGAACCAAAGGATAGCCTGAACCCTGGGGTCAGAGAAATGGAACCAAACAAAACGTCCCTCTGGTACAAAACCTCACCATAAAGACCTGGGGTTTTTTGGGCTTCCTTTCCCTCGCAGAGCCCGACAGGAGGTAGCAGAACACGTACAGCAGGAACAGTATGCTGATTCCGTACAGGTATGTGAAGAAAGCCTGGAAGAGAAGCGGGAGAATTAGTATCAGATCTGACTTGTGTGGGAATAAGAATGCTAAGCGAGGAGACAAAATGCTGCGACAATGACTTAATCACGTTCTGGAATTCATTAAGCAGGTAGAATATTCATCAGGTAGAATATATCAAAATCCAATACATGTAAGAAAAAAATGCTTGCAACCTGAATAGAGTTATAACGTATTCAGAAAAATACATTTTATTTGCTAAAACCACGTCCTCTGCCCAAAGGATGAAATGCAAAAGACACGAATTTGAAAACACGGAAAAAAGACACGTCATACTTAAATCCCCTTCTTCATTAGTCCTTTCTTAATTCAAAATAACCACGCGCGGTAAGTACCACACGCTAATCATAACAAACCGCCCACATACCAACTGCCACTTCCCAAAACTGTGAAACGGCAGCAGAGACGAATCCAGGTGCAGACGAAACGCGCGGCGTGTAAAACCTTGCCTGGCAATTTCGCCGCTAATCCCCTTACAGCCACTTCAAACGAGGCAATCTAGACTTTGACGCAATAATCCTCCTCCCTTCCCTTGCTTGTGGCAGTCTGCGTCCACTCCCACTAAATCCAAACAGTTCAGTCCAGCGAGATTTGCGAGGGCAAGCGTCGCGCGGCCCCTGTGTGCGCCCGCCTCCTTCACTTGGTACGAGTCCACGTATCTGATGGCCGCAATTGGGCGCGCTTTGTGACGGCCAGACGGTCTCCAAGCACTCCATCCACTGCCATAACCTATGCAAGGGGCCGTGCTTGCTTTCACTCCGGGAGGAAGTGTAGAATGGCGTGTTGCAGTGATCACAGCACGCCTCGTTATGGGCGATAGTGTCAGTGATCTACTATGCACAGCGGCAGTCTTATCTCGCAGAGGATTACCTCGGTACCTAGACTATGGTCGCGTATTACATGCCTGGCATACTGTGGAAATGTGAATATGATTGCAATGTTCTTGCACACTCGGTGACTCTATCTTGTTATCTTATTCATACGTTCATTTTCCACACACTTCCGAAGTATAAAAGAACAACAACAGCAAGAAAAAAAAAACTAATACACAATCTAACTCGATGATGAGTGAGAAAATATAATTCAAAATGACAACTCGTAGCCTACGTACTTATTCAACGGAATATTCTCTTTTCCCGGAAATGTGACGAACCAGACTAAACTATGCACACAGCAGACGCAGTAAAATAAAACAAAACAAAAATAACGAAGGGCAGCAGACGACGCAAACGACCCGTGCTGTCGGCTCATCTTGGGAGTCTGCGAATTAATCTGATCATTTTTGCTTTACCGCATCAGTGTCAGGGATCCGAAGCCCGGCTCGTCCATTCCGGGTCAGCTGGGAGAGATACCTGACGCTGGTGCACTTTACTAACCGTAAAAACGCTTTTATCTATCGGTTGAATGGCATTTTGGCCCTTAACCACAATATATTGCAGTCCAATTATCACAGGTACGATTACATGTCCATAATTGTATAAAAAACACGACCGGCACAAAAAGTGAAAGAGATTGGCATATTTTCATTCGCTAACGGTGGATATCTGTTCACTCACTTCAAATATTATTTCTCTGTCTGTCTCTCAATAATTACTTAGTCTCTCTTACTCACCCAATCACTAGCATGCGTGCGCGCGCACACGCACACACACACACACACACACACACACACACACACACACACACACACACACACACACACACACAAACACAAACACACATCTCATTTACTGGCACACCTATCAATGAAAACGTCAATATTCTGATAGATATAAAATCATTTGAATTTGTTTTGAACACAACGTGCACGACGTGTGAAGATATCGAATATTGTACCGCTAGATTCAAATCCTCTCCTGTAATGGGAGATCTAGGAAGCAATATAAACACTCTCTCGCCAACTATAAAATTTTATTATCAGGATTGTAAATGAACGTAATCACGCTGCGCCCCCCGTCCTCAAATAAATAAATAAATAAAAAAAATAAAAAATAAATAAAGATAGAAAACAAATTTAAAAAATTCCTTTACAAGTAGTGTCTCTACGGGATCATTAGCCTAAAGGGAAACGTGTCCGCAACCACAGAAAACGGCAAGAAAAGGGCGTTCTGCAAAGGAGGTGTTTCGGACACTCCTGAGCTGCAACAAGTCTCCAACATGTAAGGCCTTTCGGTAACGCTCGGTGCAACATGTGTTTTCAAACTGACAAAAATATCCATTGGGAAGAAGAAAACGTAGAAGGAAACACGAAGAAAAAAGTGGTAAATGGAAAGAAGCAAAATCACAAGAAAAAGAGAAAAGAAAAAGAAACTGAGGACGTAATGAAGAAAGGAATAGAGAACGGAAGAACAGAAAGAAGCAATAAAAGAAAATGCATAAGCAGAATAATATTAACAAAAATAAAGAAAAACTTAATACACAAAAAGAAAGAACATAATGTTCGATGAAAGAAATAAGAACAAAAATAAACAATGAAGCACCAGAAAATAGCAAGAAAAGCTAATACGATCAAAGATAAAAATAAATAAACAAATAACAGAAGACGCAATTAGGAAAACGAAATTCTTCGAACTCCAACATATCTTTTCTCCGCACACACCGAAGGGCAGATTCGCGCACCAAACCGCCGCGTCCGAATCGCCTGCCAAGTCGCCTAACCTGACTCGGCTTCGAACCCGAGAACCAAAACACGGGACTGAACATTATTCTCTCGAACACATAATCCCGGAACTTCAATTGCCTTATCGACAAATGTGAATATGCGACGCTAGACCAAATTTTCCAATAATCGGAATATTAATTTCATTCTCGTAAAACCCTCACAAGACGTTTTTATATCGAATCGTGAACGCGCATGCGGGACTCCCATCCTCAGTACAAAGTAAATGTTTATCTATCGCACTCTATGCATATTCATATGGCAACCCTTAGTTAATAATACTGGAGAAGCTAGGGATAACGATGCCGGTCTATGCAATAAAAATCAATAACACACACACACACACACACATACACACACACAAAAAAAAAGAAAAAAGAAAAAAAAATACAAAGAGGAGAACAACGCTCAAATCCAATACACCCGCCGCAAATAAACACACAAACACACCAACAAAGAACTAAATACGACTAGCACACCAACAAGTATAAAAATAAAGAAGTAATGATAACGACCATGAAACCGAAAACTGAACGCAAATCCGCGGGAGACCGCCACCGCCACCGCCGCCGCCGCCGCCGCCGCCGCAGTGGAAAAGCCGCACACTTGCTCGCGCTGGTCAATTATTCAAAGCCGGAATCGACGCAATGCACGCCGATCCTCTTAGTCAAACGCATTTTAACACCTCCCCCTCCTCCTCCCTTCTTCGCACCCCCTCCCCCTTCCTCATCCGCTCTCCCTCCCTCTCTTCCCCCCTCTCACATTCCTTCTTCCCCTTCCCGCCTCACCCCTTCTAATTCCTTTAGTCTCCCTCTATCTCATTCACTTATTCTCCCTTTATTCTCCGTTCCCATCTCCCCTTCCCTTTTACCGCCCCACCTCCGTCTCCTCCCCTCCAGATCCTCTCTTTCTTACCCTTCCCTTCCTCCTTCTCCCCTCCACCTCCCCCACTCCCCTTTCCCCACCTCCCTCCCCCTTTCTCCTCCTTTATTCATCGTCGTGGATGCTACTATGAGAATATATTTACATTAAGACGATTCGGAAAGAGAAGAAGTTAAAAAAAATAAAAACAATGTGATAGAAAGAAAAGTAGAAAATGAATTGTAAAGACTGTGATGAAGAAAAAATAGAAAAAAAGTGACAGAAAAAGTAAAAGTCGATGAAGGAGGGAATTTAGAAAAAAAGACAAAAAGGACGACAGAGGGAAAGTAAAAAAAGCCGAAACAACAAAAAACAATAAAAGGACCGAACGCGCACTTTAAGCACCTGAATAATAATAATAAAAAAACACCGACGTTAAATTCCACCGAAAGTATTACAAACACTATTTTTTTATATATAATATAATAATTATTTGGAGTGAAAAAAACGTATTTCCTCCTTCAGTTTACTCCCGGACCGCCCGATGAAGACGAAATGACTCCCATCATAGAATGCAAAATGGGAACAGTCAAACTCCCGTGAAAAAGGATTCGATTCCAATACAGATACGCTTTGATAACAAACTCGTAAATTCCCGGGCATTCCATCCCCAGAGCCAACCTTCATCGGAAACTGGGACAACATAAATCCCGTTGGTTGTCGCGCGGGATGAGGAAAGGCCGCCCAGAACCGATACCAAGCCGCCGCCCGCCCTACGTGGGGATGGAGACCGCTGTACATCCAAGTCTGTATACTCAAATAATTTATACTTTTTACTTATCTATACATAGGGTCTGGTACGATGGTTGGCCACATTTTTTCCTCTTATCATCAATGTTTACCGTTATCATTATCATTGCTATCATCACGATCATTATCATTGTGATTAACTAGCGCTAATTATTCTAAAATTACCATCACGACTCCTGCAATTTCTACCATCATCCTACCTCCTCTAATTCATGGATTCATGTCACTGCCTCAGATTCTTGAAGCGATCACTGCCTTTTCACTTCCAAATACATCCAGCCCCACTACAAGCATATTGGAGACGTACATTAACTCGATCAAATAAACTTGTGAGGCCAATAACCTGTCCAAGACGGCTCCTCAACTCAACAAGCAATAAGACCGATCTCCTAAAACTGAAATCAAGGGTATCCTTCTTGATATCGGGCCGCAAATTGGCAAAGTTTCAAAGCGGAAGGGAAAATGTGCTAAGACTGTGCTAAGAGTCGAGAGACAGACAGGGTTAAGGGTAAGGGGGTGGGGGAGGCGGAGTGTGGCAGAGGAAAAGAGAGAGAGATTCAAAGAATGAGGAAGAGTTAAATGATAGAGCGAACGGTAAATGGAAGACGGAGAGAGAGGTAGGGAGGGGGGAAGGGAGGTAGAGGTAGAGGGAGAGGGAGAGGGAGAGGGAGAGGGAGAGGGAGAGGGAGAGGGAGAGGGAGAGGGAGAGAGAGAGAGAGAGAGAGAGAGAGAGAGAGAGAGAGAGAGAGAGAGAGAGAGAGAGAGAGAGAGAGAGAGAGAGAGAGAGAGAGAGAGAGATAAAGAATGAAGAGAAAGAGTATTCCTCGCAACTCATACAAGTTTTATAACCAACCATCTTCGCTCCCACCAGCGGCAGCGCCACCGCAAACAGCCCGAAGTACCACGAGGCGCAATACATACCCGCACGTCTACCTCGCACCCCTTCTATCCCCCTCCCTTCCCCTCCGCCCCCCTCCCCTTCCCCCCCTATCATGCAGACACATACATTTTCACACGAATCAATATGCGTTCGAGTGCAGACACGCGACTCCCGAATGCCTCCGTCCACTCGGGCTACTCGCGGCTCAATGACAACAACAAGTAGCTTTTTCCTTTGTCTTCCGAGGCCGCTTGTTCTCCTCCGATTCCCCGCTTCCCTTCCGTTGAAAACCGCGGTGCATCGGCGCTTTGTCTTAATCGCGTCCTTTCTCATTCGCCCGCTCGCTCGATATTTCGTTTCGACGGCATTGTCATCTTGTCGTTTGGTCCTGTCTCCTGGTTTATCACGCTTGGACGCTTCTCTCTCTCTGCCCTAGCTCTTGTTAACTGGCCGTGTCCTTTGGTTTTTATTCGTCACAGTCAGCGTCTTGCTGGGGGATCCTGCCTCCAAAGGGAATTGATGTTAACTACTTATCGCAAGAGATGTTCTTTGCAAATAAAACAATAAACTGATTACATAAACTCGTATAAAGCTTCTTATAAGATATTTAGCTTCCTCTATTTCCCTCCGTCTCCCCCTATCGTTCGCTCATTCCCACTGTGTCTGTCTGTCTGTCTCTCCCCACCTGGCCTGACCTCCTGAGGGCACTTCTACTCCACTCCCCTCTTCGGCGATGGAGAAGGAGGGGTGGGGGTAGGGCGGAGGGGGTCGGGCGGAGGGGGCAGCCAACAGAGCGGCGCACAGGCGAGTTGTTGCTACCTCTGATAACAATAGTCTTCGCTTGAGCCGCTCCCGCTTTCCTCGCCGGCGTCCGAATGCTTTCTTTTGCTTTCTCTCTCCCTATCTCGTTTGTTCGTCGGGCTCCTTCTTTGTATCGTGTTTGTGTTGACGTCTCCTTGAATTCAAATGCACATACGGATGGGTACGTACAAAAAAGAAGCACAAAGACCCACCCACCCACCTATACACACACACACGCATATAGTGTGAATACATTTACCACCCGGAAAAAACACGCATACAGACAGCCCCCTCACTCACACCCACCCATCCGCCCACCCCCGCCCCCGCCCGCTCACACCCGCTAGCTTGGCCCCGCCCGTATCGCCGCCGAGTGCCGGACCAACACCGCAAGGAAAGGCTCAGTAAGCCACGTAATCGATCGAGCGTGTGGCTGACTGACTGTTTAATTCGGTGTCTGCGTGCATGCCTTGCAATTTGCCCTCACGTGCGTCCTCTTGACTTCTCTCTTTCTCATTTCTTCCTTCGTTTCGTATACTTCATTCTATTGAAGAATTTTTTAACCGGTTGTTTTTTGTATATTAACTTCGATTCCTTAACGTTTTTCTATCTACCCATTTTTTTCATTTTCTTTCCTTGTCTTTCTCTTGTTTCTTCTTCTCCCTCCCAATTATTTCTCATATTTTCTCTTCCTTCTCTTCCCCTTTACCCACTTCTTTCCTCTCTTTCTGTTCTCCCTTCCTTTCTTTTCCTAACTCATCCATCCCGTTCAACTCGTTCTTTCTCCACCCTCTTTCTTGGTCTCCCTTTCTTCCCCCTTTCATCCAACTCTTCCCTCCCTTCCCCTCTCTCACGCCTCCCTTCTACCCCCCACCTTCTTCACCCCTTCTTCTATTCCCCGTCCTCTCCCTTCCCCTCTTACCCACCCCTTTTTTCTCTTGTCTCCCTCGCCATCACATCCCCCTTTCTTCTCCCCCTACTATTCACTCCTTTTCATTCCCCTCTCCTTCCAAGCCCTTCCCCTTCTTTTTCTCCTCGCCATCCCTCCCGCTTTGATAATTCCCTACCTTTCTTCTCTCTTCTCTCTCCCCCATCACATTCTCCCTCTTTCCTCTCCCTGTCTCCATCCCCTGCCTTTTCATTCCCAGCCCCTTCCAATCCAAGCCTTTTCTCTCCCTTCTCCCTCCCCTTCCCACTTTCCTCCTCTCACCCAGTCCTCCCGCTCCCCTTTCTCCCTCTTCTTTCCCTTTCCCACCCACGCCTTTGCTCTCTCTTCTCCCTCCCTTCCCTTCCCACCCTCTCCTTTCCTTTCCCCTCTACTTTCCTTTCTCCCCCTCCCTCCCCTTCCCACCCACACCTTTCTCCTCCCTTTCTCCCCTCTCTTCCATTCTCACCCACGCCTTTCCTCTCCCTCCCTTCCCTCCATACCCACATCTTCCCTTTCCCCTCTACCTCTCTTTCTTCCCCTTCCTTCCCTCCCCACCCACGCCTTTCCTCTCCCTTCTACCTCCCTTTCTCCCCCTTCCTTCCCTCTCCACCCACGCCTTTTCTCTCCCTTCTCCTTCCAACCCTCCCTTTCACCCACCCTCCTTCCCCTCGCCCAGCCCTCCCTTTCACCCACCCTCCTTCCCCTCGCCCAGCCCTCCCTTTCACCCACCCTCCTTCCCCTCACTCACCTCGTAGTAGTAGAGCGGGACATTGTGCGTGAGGACCTCGGAGAGCACGAAGCCCAGACACACGACTACGAGCAAGGTCGCGTACAGCAGGCTCAGCGTGATGAAGGTCGACGTCCTGCAGGAGAGAAAAGAGAAAAAAAGGTCAGGGGGAGCTATTCCGAGGACGTTAAAAAAGAGGATACTTAATTCTATTTACTAGCGTGAGAGAAAAGACTAGCTAGATGTAGAAGTAAAATTAAAAGTAGATTATTCTTTTTATCTGTCTGAAAGGGGGAAAAGAAAGTTTAACATAACAACATGATAAGCATGGCGGTATTATCATTAACCAGCTTATCTTTTTTTCTTTCTTGGATTGCAGGTCAAGTAAGTGTAAAACAATGCGGAAATGACCTTCCCCCACCGTGAGTAACCTGCCCGTGACCCTCAGCGAAGGTCAGATGAGCAAAAATCGTAAAAAGAACTACAGAAGGTCAAAGGGAGACGCATCACCGAAGAGACAATGCGAAGGTCAGATGGCAGCGGCGATCCTGGGAGTGGGGATAAGGGGAGGGGGGGAGGGGGGGTGTTCAGGATCAGTTAAGTGCAAGCCAAAGGTCAGAAGATACCCGGAATCAGGTGGTCATTAACGCAACTTAGATCAGTAGATTCGCTGAAGGTCACTACACAGTCTCGTCACCACTAAGACACAGGGAAAGGGTCACTACACACACAAAAATGTTAAGAGACACTATGGAGGGGATAAAACAAGGTCACAGGCAGACCTTAATATTGAAATCAAGGCCATTAAAGTCACGCGACAGGACTTGAGGGGAAGTGATGGTTAATAGGCAGGTCTTGGCGAGCAAAGGAATATGGAAAGGTCAAGGATCAAATATCATTATATAATTACTCCTCTCACCCTCCATTCTCTCTCTCTCTCTCTCTCTCTCTCTCTCTCTCTCTCTCTCTCTCTCTCTCTCTCTCTCTCTCTCTCTCTCTCTCTCTCTCTCTCTCTTTCCCCCGTCTATCTCTGCCTGATACACTATCTGCCCCTCTCCCTTTTCCACTCCCCTTCCACTCATCCTCTCTTCCATAGAACATCCATCCATCCGCTTCCCTATCCATCCAAATCCCAAAGATCACGTGACAAAAATAGCAAGATGTAAAAAAGACTCATCAATTGCCCTTAATCACGGCTGCAATCACGCGCAATGACCCTCATCGCCGTGACGTCACGATCATAATGACGACGGCGGCGGTGACAACGACGAAGCGAAAGGCAGTTGCGAGAGATTCAACGAATAAATAAATACATACATAGAACAAATAAACGAATAAATAAAACTAAGAACATGACATCAGTTGCAAGAGGTTTAACTAATAGGTAAATAAATAAATAAAACAAATAATAAAATAAATACAAAATAAGAATATGACATCAGTTGCAAGAGGTTTGGCTAATGAATAAATAAATGAATAAATAAATAAATAAAACAAATAAACGAATAAATAAAAAATGAGAACATGGCATCAGTTGCAAGAGGTTTAATGCATGAATAAATAAATAAAACAAATAAACAAAAAATAAAAACATGGCATCAGTTGCAAGAGGTTTAACTAATAAATATATAAATAAATAAATAAAACGAATAAATAAAAAGGAAGAACATAACATACTAAAATACCCCCGGCAATGACATCCGATAAGAAAGTCGCTGCATAACACTGTATTAAAAAAAAAGCCTTAGGTGAGGGAAATACAAGAGAAAGAGGAGGGGGGGAGAGAGAGAGAAAGAGGAGGAGGGGGGAGGAGGGAGGAGGGAATAGGGATGAGAGGGACGGGAATAAAGGGAGAAGAGGTTGAAGGGGGGGATTGTTCTATGCCTATTGGTGGGGGGAGGGGGGGGAGGGGGAGTCGTGTAAGCCTTTCCGACGCCCTGGAGGAAGAGGGGAAAGAGAGGGGAGGTGGGGGGTGAGGAAAAGGATGGAGTAAGGACAGAGGAGTGAGGGGAGAGAGAAGCTGGAAAGGTCGCGGAGGGAGTGGACAGGAGATTGGAGTGAGGGGGAAGGGAGGAAGAGAGAGGGGGAAGGGAGGAAGGGAGAGAGGCAAGACGAAGGGAAGGGAAAGAGAGGAGGATAAAGGTGTGAGGAGAGAGTAGGGAAAGGGTGAGAAGCGAGAAGATGCAGGGGGAGGAAAGGAGATGGAAATGAAAGGCAAGATAGAAAAGAAGGAAGAGGAAGGAGAGGTGAGGGGAAAGGAGGCTGAATAAAGAGGAAAAGAGAGGAAGAAAAGCAGAGAGAGGAATGAGAGGAAATGAAAGGGGAAGGAGAGGGGAGAGAAAAGACGAGAAAGGAGAGGGCAAGGAGAGCGGAGAGGAAAGAGGAGAAAGGAAAGGAGAGAGAAAGGAGGAGAAAGGAAAGGGGAAGGAGAGGGGAGAGGAGAGAGGAGAAAGGAAAAGGGAAGGAGAGGGAAGAGAAAGGAGGAGAAAGGAAAGGGGAGAGAAAAGAGAAAGGAAAGGGGAAGGAGAGGGGAGATAAAGGAGGAGGAAGGAAAGGGGAAGGAGAGGAGAGGGAGGAGCGACACACCTCTCAAAGGACTCCTTCCTACGCCCTCATCAGCCGCCTTTGTGAGCGGGCATTCATGCAGGCAAAGTAAACACTGAGGGAGCTCTACTTTCTTCGTCTTCCTCTCCCTTTCCACGTTCTCTCCCTCTCTCTTCTCCGCCTTCTCTTTCTCCCCTTTCGCCTCTTTTCCTTTTTCTTCTATTCTATCAACCTCTCTTTCCTCTAGAGTTTTTTCGATTTTTTTCTCTCTCGTATATATATTTTTTATCCTTCCCCGTCTCTCATTTCTTTCCCCTCGCTCTCCTATTCCTTCTATCAGGATTTTTCTTATTCCTCCTCCCGGACCTCTCTTCTCTTCCTTTTCGTTCCGTAATCTTTCAACTTCTCCTTGTCTCTTGTTTTTGTTTTATTATTCCATATTTTCCATTTCTTCTTCTTTCTCTGCTGCTCCATTTTCACTGAATGTAAATGTCTATAAAATCAGGAAAAGAAAAGAGGAAAAAAATAATGCATTATGAGTATAAACACCAAATCAAACGATAGCATTATTGATGATGAAGGTAATAATCTTAATAATAGTAGTAAGCCGCAGTAAATAAGAATAAAACACATGAAAATGTTAAAAAAATATTAACGACAACAACAATAATAGTAATAGTAATAACAACAACAACAATAATAATAATAACAACAACAACAATAATAATAACAACAGTAAAACAATAATAATGATAATAATACAAACCATTAAAAATCATGACGACGACAATAACGACGATAGACTTAAAACAATGCCAAGGACAACATCAGTTACAACGCCACTATAAATGCAGAAACAAAATTATGTAAACGAAAAGATTAGAACTCTGGAAAGATACACGAGATGAGAAAATTAACATGGCAAAGGGGAGAAGGAGAGGGGAGAGAGGGAGAGGGAGAGGGGAGAGGGGGAGAGGGGAAGGAGAGGGAGAGGGGGACGGAAACACAGGGGCCAGGGGGGTCTCCAGGGTAGGTAGGAGGTGGGGAAAGAAGGAGAGGAAGAAATAGCAGACGCGAAATGCAAAAGGGGCAAGGAAAGGCGGGGAAGGGGAAGGGGAAGGACAGAAGAAGCAGGTGAGAAGGAGAAGTGGGGGAAAAAACGGGGGAGGAAGAGGACAGGGAGCAGAAAAGGAGAGGCAGTGGATGGGGAGGGGAGAAGGAGAGGTAAGGAGGGGAGGGGAGCGGGAGCGGGACGAGGGGAGATGAGGCGGGGGGGGGGGGGGTCAACCAAATTACGTGGGATGAGATTACAAGATTACTTCATTGGTTAAAATGGTAACGGGAGGACGTGGGAGAGGAGGGGGTGAGAGGGGGCGGGAGGAGGAGGAGAGGGAACTGGTGAGAAGGAAAGAAGGTCGGTTTGGGAGAGAAAGAAGGAAGGGGGGGGGGGGGTGAGAAATAAAGAAGGAGAAAGAGGAGACGAGGGTAAAAAGGGGGAAGGGAAGGAGAAGCGATAAAATCGATGTGATGGAGAGAGAGAGAGAGAGAGAGAAAGGACGGCAGAATAAAAAAAAATAAGGAAAAAGAAAAGAAAACAAAAAATAGCAAACCCGACCGGAAAAGGAGGAACTGAAATAACGGGAAGGGAAAGAAAGACCGGTAAACCAACTACAAAAGAAGTGGGAGGGAGAAAGTAATAACCTGGGAGAAGGATGGTTGAAGAAATGTAAAGAGGAAAAGAAAGATAAAGGCATCATAATAAGAACCTCAAGGAAAGAAAGAAACAGGGGGTAATTACTAAACATTGATTGAAAAAAAATAAAAATCTTCGACTCGAATTTTCTCTTATATAAACTCATACAAAGACCAAAGCCCAAAGCGTCATTTTAAACAAAAATAATTGTAAGCGATATCATACCATGAATAAATAAAAGACAACAAACGTAAACAAATAAATCATAGTAAACATAAATATCCCGGAAAACAAAACAAAAACCAAAGACCAATATCCAAAGAAAAAAAAAAACAAAAACAAAAAAAAGACAGGTGTTCCCCTCCCCCCCAAGCAATAAACGGCTCTTCCTCCAATATTCCGTCGCGTTTCATTTATTTCCGGACTTTTCCCACAATGCTCTAAATGTCGCTCTTTCGGCGGCGGGAATAACCGAAAGGCTGCGAGCTGAAAGCCAAGGGGAAGCGAAGCCCGAAACAGGAACTTTTAACCGTTCGTTTCCGCTCAAAATGTCGTTTACTTGCGGTCGGCAAAATAATATGAATATATCAATCTAATTATGTGTATACATCTTTATGTGGGACTGAAGCTGAGGCAATACATTTTTGCCTTCTGTAGTCAAATACCACACTGCAAAAGTTTAGCCAAAAACCTATCACCTAACTTAAATGAAAATGACCTTACAATATATATATATATATATATACATATATATATATACACACATATATATAATGTATATATATGCTTATAAAGATAGATGAACATAACACATACCACATGCACAATAAGGAAACGGAAGGGACAAACAAGCCGAACTCCGAGGCAGTGGCCAGGAAAACAGTAAATAAAGAAGAGGCGCGGGTGACCGTACCTACCTTGTTGACAACGACCTCCGATTTGTTTACTTTTACCCGTTTATGTTTATACTCCTTTTTTCTTCTGGAGTTTTTGGCAATACATTTCACAAGTGTTTTTTTTTTATTACCTACTCTAATAATTGGATGATTCTGAGGAAAATATCCGTCTTTTTTGATTGGCAGAAAAGAACTACCTGGTGAGCGGTGACTGACTACGTATGGGAGATGACAGTGGTCGGAAGGGAAAGCAAAATAAATGATAACGAGAACAGAGAACGAAGAGATAGAAAGAAGAGAAGAAAGAAGAAAAGTGAAGAGAGCGTAACAAGAAGAGCGAGAGAAGCTGGTGGATAAGGAAGGCCGAGGTAAATGAGATAGCAAATGGGTAAAAAAGGAAGTAGGAATAACAGGGTAAACGGGAAAGGCTTAAAAGACGACGACGAAGGAGAGTCAATGTCAGAAAGGTAAGAAGAAGTCAAGGTCAAAAGGATAAACAAGGGAAAAAGGAGAGAAGAGAGAGCGCGAGAGAGAAGGCGTGAACAGAGGCAGGTGCGGTCGGGTCAGGCTACTTACTTGGCGGAGGTCGGGTATGGCGGAATGGGGGCGATGCAGCCACACTCGGGGTCATAGGGCACGACCACGCCCACCATCCCCTGGGGCATGGAGGGCACGCGGCCGCTCAGACCACTCACACTCCTCTCCACCTGGCCCTCCAGACCTTCCTTGTCCTTGAGGGAGTCTGGGGTGCGCAGATCCATCTTGTCCGAGACGTAGCTCAGGTGCGAGCCGCTCTGACGGTACTGGTGCTGCCCCTGCTGGTGGTGGGAGGAGTCCGAGGGCGGGGCGGTGGGCGGGGTGTCGAGGGTCAGGGTATCCGAGGAGTGGATGGTGCCCCCCTGGCCTCCTCCTCCTCCTCCGCCGCCTCCACCTCCTCCTCCTCCACCTCCACCACCTCCTCCTCCTCCTCCACCTCCAGGCTGGTAGCCCTGCTGCTGCCCTTGCTGCTGCATGGCGCCGTCCACCGTGGCGACGGACAGCTCCTCACTCATCTTCAAGTAGGACCTCGAACGTGTGTTCCCTCCAGTCCTCGACTCAAGGCTTGGGAAAGGGCTCACTCACACATTGTCTCTCT
>NC_091577.1:24057530-24065030 GCF_042767895.1 Penaeus vannamei | reverse complement strand
AGAAACAACGAAAGAAACAAACAAAGAAAAGAAAGAAAGGAAATAATCCTCCGAGAACAAGCAGCATTTACGGAACTTGTTGCTGACGCTACGGATTTCGCCCCCACCCCCTCCTCCTCCCCCCCTCTCCCCCCTCCCCAAAGGAGATCGCGCTGGCTTTATCCCGGAGAGGCTTCTAACCCTTGAAGGAGATGGGAAAAGGAGGAAGAGGAGGAGGAGGAAGAGGAAGAAGAGACGTGGAGAGGAAAGTATGGAGGTGTGGAGAGGAAGGATAAGGAGGTGGGGGAGTAGGAGGAAGTAGATATTGAGAGATAATATTGAAATGGAAGCATGAGACGCCAGAGAATATGGAGAATAAGAAAAAAATAAAGGGAATTAAAAGAACTTACAAAATAAACAATAATTATTATGACAATCTTTCCAATGGTGTAACAACAAAAAAAACACAAAACATAAACATCAAAAAGAAAAGCAAAGAAGACGAAGGAAAAGAGCAAGAGGGAAAAGAGAAAATCATAGGAAATGGGAGACAAACGAGACAAGCATTAATCTCTCGTCTGAAGATAAGTGGGGATATGAAGACAAGCGAATCTGGTCCTTATGGAAAGCAGCCGATTCCCAGTCGCTATCCGTCTTCATTGATGTCTTGGTCGGACTTCCTTACACTCGTTCAATATTCACTTAATCGCACACACAAACGCAAGCACACGCACTAGACATATACGCACACGCACACACATACACAAACAAACAAACACACAAACACACCTGCACATACCCACCCACACACGCAAACACCTGCCATACACAAACACACATGCAAACACCTGCCATACACAAACACACACGCAAACACCTGCCATACACAAACAAACAAACACACAAACACACCTGCACATACCCACCCACCCACGCAAACACCTGCCATACACAAACAAACAAAACAAACACACAAACACACCTGCACATACCCACCCACACACGCACGCAAACACCTGCCATACACAAACAAACACACCTGCACATACCCACCCACACACGCACGCAAACACCTGCCATACACTGCCCGCAACTCCCCGCTTGTGTCTACACCACAACATCTCCTCGAGGACTCGTAAGACGCTTCTGTCTGTAGGCTGAGACTCCTTCAGAAAGAGAATCAACTTCTTGATCAATATTTGCATGTTTACTCCCGGTTCCTTCTATCTGGGCTGGGAGGGAGGAGGGAGGGAAGGAGGGAGGGAAGGAGGGAGGGAGGGAGGGAAAGAGAGGGGGGAAGGGAAGGAAGGAGAGGGGGGATGGGAGGAAGAGAGAGAGAGAGGGGAGGGTGGGAGGGAAGAATAGAGGGGAAAAAGAGAGGGAGAAGGGGGAAGGAGGGGAAGGAGAAGGAGAAGGAGAAGGAGAAGGAGAAGGAGAGAGAGAGAGAGAGAGAGAGAGAGAGAGAGAGAGAGAGAGAGAGAGAGAGAGAGAGAGAGAAAGAGAGAGAGAGAGAAAGAGAGAGAGAGAGAGAGAGAGAGAGAGAGAGGAAGACAGACAGATAGAGAGAGAGAGAAAGGGAGAAAGCCAGACAGATAGAGAGAGAGAGAAAGGGAGAAAGACAGACAGATAGAGAACGCCATAGACACCATAAAAATCGTGACAAGAGGAAAGCCTAACGAAAGAGAAAACCGCAGAAAGAAAAACGAAACATGAAACAGAACAGAACCGAGATGCGCAGAGGCAAAGAGCGGAGAAGAGATGCAGCAGCGAAGGAGAAGAGAGGCGGCAGCGAAGGAGAAGAGAGAGACACGAAAAGAATTTCTCAAACGCAACAACCCACGAGGCTCCTTCCACCCTCGCCCTTCCACACTTAACCTCGTGAGAAGGGTGAACGCTTTCATGACGCGCTGATTTCCCTCTCTTCCTCCCTTCCTCCTTCCTTCCTTCCTTCTTCCTAAACACCTCTTCCTTTCTGCTTGCGACGCGATAAACCGAAACACCAAATAAACACCGGGTAAAAAAAAACATGATAAAAAAAGAATATATTTCCAAAAAAATGACGCGAACCAAAATCAACATAAAATATTAAAAAAAAACACAAGATGAAAAAAATAAAAATAAACGAATAAATAAGATATACAAAAAAGATTAAAAATTCGCGAAAAGCGTTCCGCTCCGCCGCCTCATACTTAATCAACGGTCGTCAGGTCTTTTGAGAGTCACACGGCGGTTAATGACATAATCATTAGCCCGCAAATGAGGGAAAGGACTCTTGACTGAGGGGGTGGGGAGGGAAGGGGAAGGGAGGGGGAGGGAAGGGGAAGGGAGGGGGGAGGAAGAGGGGGAGGAGAAGGGAAGAGAGGGGAGGAAGAGGGTGTGAGGGAAGGGGGAAGAGAGGGGGAGGGAAGGGGGAGGGAGAAGGGGAAGAGAGGAGAAGGGAGGAGAGAGGGAAGTGGAAAAGAGGGACGGGGGAAAAGGAAAACGGGAAAAGGGTGAGGAAGAAGGGGAAAAGGAGGAAAGAAAAATGAATGAAAGGGAAGATAGAGGAAGTGGGGATGGGGAGGGGGAGGGAGAGGGGAAAGAGAGGGAGGGGAGAGACGGGAAGAAGGACGAAGGGAGGATGTGGGGAGGGAGGGGGGAAGAGAGGAGTGGCAAACTTATGAGGGAAAATAATAACGACTTTTGAGGAGACGTAATTACCAGGGCGTCACAGAGGAGCCCGAGAAGGAGAGTAATGAGGAAGGAATTTAAGATACGCTAAATGAGGAAGAAATACAGTTTAATACCAGTGACAGGTGAGGAGGAGGAAGAGGAGGAGGAGGAGGAGGAGGAAAAAGAGGAAAAGGGAGAGAAGGGGCCGGGGGAAGAGAGGGGAAAACAGGAGGAAGGAGAACTGAAGGAGGAGAAAAGGACTAAATGGAAGAGAGGAAGGAGAAAGATGAGGAAAAGACATAACAAAGAGGAGGACTTAGCATAAAAGGATGAGAAGAAAGAAAATGAAAATCATGAAGAGAAAGGGGAGGATGGGAAGCAAAGGAGAAGAAGGAAAAAAAAAAAAAAAACACAAGAGTAGGAGAATGAGGAAGAGTAGGACGAGGAGGACTGTGAGGTTAAGAGCAAAACAATGTGAAGAGGGAAGGGCGTGGAGGAATTCACGAGAACGAGGGAAGAGAGAAGGGGCAGAAAGGCAATATTGTTAAAGCGAAAGAGGCGACGCAGGGAATGGATAGAGAGAGAGGAACAAGGCGACGAAGGAAGGAGGGAGAACTAAGGGAAAGGCGATAAAGATAGCTCAGCGAAGGCAGGAATAAGAATGCGACGGAAAATAAAGAAAATCGAGAAAGAAATGAAAAGAGGAAGAGAAAGGAAGTGAGAGGAAGAAGAAGGAAAACCAGAGCGAGAGCGAGGGAGAGAGAGAGAGAGAAACGGAAAGAGAGCAAGAGAAACCAGAGAGAGAAATACGAATAAAGAGAGAAAGAGCGACGGCCACAAGCCAGTACCGGGGGGCGCAGAAAGGAAGAGAGGGACGGAGAGGGGGGGAAGAGGAAAGAGAGAGAGAGAGAGAGAGAGAGAGAGAGAGAGAGAGAGAGAGAGAGAGAGAGAGAGAGAGAGAGAGAGAGAGAGAGAGAGAGAGAGAGAGAGAGAGAGAGAGAGAGACTAACTAAAGACAGACAGAAGAGAGAGAGAGCGCGCGAGAGAGAGAGAGAGAGCAAGTGAGGGTGAGAGCGAGCGAGTGAGAGCCACTGGGCGGGGTAGCTGGGGAGAGCGAGGCGGGAGAGAGAGAAGGAGTGAGGGGGGGGCAAGGGGGGGCGAGGGGGTCCGCCGCTCGCCAAGATCAATATTCAGTGAAAACAGTGCCAGTGCCACTCCTACTCCGACGGCACCACCCTGCGCCCGGCTCAAACGTTCCATACCTTTCAGCCAAACGTTCTTGTGCTTGAGCCTCGCCACGCCCCCCGACACACCTCCCGCTGCCATCTCGATATCCCTTCTTTTAGCCAGTCGCTGTCCATGAACTAGCAAATGTTGCAAATGGTCTTCCTTACAATGGATGAGCTGCGCCTTGTTCCCGGACAAATTTCTTCTTAATTATTGTTTTTCATCTCTATTCCGACGTTTTAATCCTCACCTTTCCCTCCCTTTCCATTTCTCTTTCTAGAAATGGCTTCTCCAAAATTCCTTCCTTCCCCTCTAAACGTTTTCCCTCTCCCGTTCATTTTTATTTTTCCTCATCACAAACATTTCCTTCGGCCGAATATTCCATCACACAAACGTTTTCACTCACACGAACATTTCTCGTCACAAACGCTAATTCCTCCAAATATTCCCTCTCACAAACATTATTTCGCCTATTTTTTTCAGCAAAATTTCCCTCCCCTCCTCCCCGCCCCCCTCCAAAAAAAAATCCTCGCAAACGTTTTCTCCCCCCAAATATTCCCCTCCACAAACGTTTCTCCCCCCCACAGCCTCGAGCACAATCGACCCCTCCCCTCTTCCCCACGCTCACCTCGCGCTGTTCTTATCTTTCCCTTTTTTCCCCTGTTAAGTTCATCCTTTCTTTACCCGAGCACGGCGTTTTTCCTCGTTTAAACCCTAACCAGTCTAAGTGTCTGTTTGTTCTTACCTAACGACACCAATCTGACTTTCTTGCCCTCAATCTCACCCCCAAAACGGATCCTTCATCAAACATTGAAAGCATTTCCACCTCTCGGTCTTTTGCACCACTTCCCTCCATCATCCCGCTTCTCTCCGGCTCCACCTTCGCCGGCGATGATGGGAAGAGACAGACGATCTATCTACCTATCTATCAGCGTCGAAAGTTCTATGTGATCGGGCGAGACAATGGCCGACTGAGGGGGGGGAGGGGAGGGGGAGAGGAGGAGCGGGGACTTGGCGACATCAATACCACGGCATCTCCTTCCTTTCGCTGTAATCCCGTCTTAATTCGTAGTAATCCGCATCATAACAAATCCGGATTACACACACGCGAACACACACACACACACACACACACACACACACACACACACACACACACACACACACACACACACACACACAGACGTCCATAAACACTCAAAGACAGAAACACATGAAGACTCACGCCCACAGACTCACAAAACTTACACGCGCATAGAGACTCTCTCACGCACAGACACAGACACAGACACAGACACACATAAAGACTCCCAAATACATAGAAACATAAAAAAAAACGAAGGAAGAGAGCCCGAGGAAGTGCCATTGTTTCCTCCACACACACACTCTCCCGCGGACGGTCTGGAGGAGCTGTGATTCGTTTGGTTTCCATTATTTCATTTTCTTGGTTCTTTTGTGCCCTGGCGAACGAGGACAGGCGAATAACGCTAGTGCACGCGTACGAATACATAGCAGTATAAATAAATACACATACAAATACATAAATGCACACAGACGCACGAAAACAAACACGCAGACATAGACATACACACACACACACACACGCACACACGCACACACACACTCTCTCTAACACAGATGCGCTCCGGTTTTAATTCATCTTCCTAAACCCTGAAATATAGGTCTCTTATTTGTCTTGCGGTCACGTGGGACACTTGGAACTTCGGTCATTAGTAAAAGAAACGGAAAAAGGTAAACATGCAACGGTGGCATATTCCTCTCCCTCTCTCTCCCCCCTCCCCCTCTTTCTTTCTTAACCTCTATTCTTGGAAGTCTTTCCTCCCGTCCAGTACACCTTCCCCGATTTTCTTCAGCTTTTCTTAAACCTGTGTAATTCAGATTTTTTTTCACGACTTCCCCTTTCCAAAATGCGATCTTCCCAGATTTTCTTCCTAATTTTTTAAAACACCTTTCCTTCCCGTTTTTTTTTTTTCATCGTTCAACTTTCATTTTTTTTCTTTCCTTAAGTGCTATTTTCTCATCATTTTCCTACCTTAACATCAACTACCTTTCCTTAAAAACCTATCCTATTACTATACTATTCATCCGAAAACTCTTTCTTTCACTTTCCTTTCAGCGAGAATTTCTTCCCCACCCCTCTCCTATCCCATATTGTCATCCCCTTTACAGTAATTTCCCTAAGAAAGTTTCTTCCCCATCACCTGTCCTTTCCTTTCCTTCCCTATAGAGTTTCTTCCCCATCATCTGTCCTTTCCTTTCCTTTCCTATAGAGTTTCTTCCCCATCACCTCCTCTTTCCTCCTGTATAGACTTTCTTCCCCATTATCTCCTCTTCAGTTTCTTCCCGATCTCCCCTTTTCTTCCCCAAAGTGTTTCTTCCCCATCAACCGCCCCTTTCCTTCCCTATCGCCCCCTTTTCCCTGCCTCAAGGGGAGTCTTGCCCATCTCCCTCCTCTCCTCCCTTTCCCTCCACCAGCTTCCTTCCACGGGGAAACAGCCATCCTTTTCATCTTCCTTCAGGTCCTGCTTTTCTCATTCCCTTCCCTCCCCTACCCTGCCCCCCCACCAGCCATACCAACGAAGATGAAAATCAAATAAACCCCAATAAAAAAAGTCTTCAAGATCCTCTCCTTCTCCCCAGAGTCCCCTTCCGAACCCCCCTTCCCCCTCCTTCTCTCCTTCCCCTCCCCTCCCCTCCCACATCCCCTTTTCCCCTCCTCATCTCCTCCACCTCCCCTCTCCTTCCCCCTACGTTCCACCCCCTCACCCTTCCCCTCCCCCTCCCCCTCCCCTCCACCAGGGTCCCCTCCCCCTCCCCCCACAAGAGGATGGCTTCGTAACAAGATTACGAAAGACAGAATCCCCCATCCTGAGCATCTCTTTCAGACGCCCAGGTAGTGAGGAAGGTGGGGGGGGGGCACAAATGAGGAAAGGGGGAGATGTGAGGAAAATGAGGAATACGAAGAGTTAAAAAAAAGTAAAATTAGGAAAAAAAGTAGAGAAAGATATAACAGAAACTGAAAGATACATATGTATCTACCTATCTAAGAGGAAAAAAGTAGAGAAAAATATAAAAGAAACTGAAAGATACATAAGTATCTACCTATCTACCTATCTATTTGCTTTTATATAACCCTAGAAAAACGAACAGATATTGAGGACGGCAAAACAAGCCAAATTAAGGCAAAAAAAATAAAAAATAAAATCGAGGGAAACACAAAGAGCTAATAAGGATAAGGACAAAATTGAAGGTATATCCCCCTCCTCGCAACCCTACCTCCCCCCCATTCCCCTCCTCCCCACCCAACCCCCTCCCTTATCTGACCCTTTCCCTTCCCTCCTGCCCTCTCGCCCCTACATCTACCTTTTCTTGTATATTTCCTCTCCCTTAATTGAGGACCAGCATCAAAGGAGGGAGAAAAGGAAGCAGGAAAAGACGTTGAGATGGATAAAGAGAAGCATGATGAAGTCGAGGAAACAAGTTATGGGGAAAAAAGATGTCGGGAAAAGAAAAGGGAAAATAACGAAAAAAAACATAAACAGAAAAAATGTATAAAACCAAAAAACACAATAAACAAACTAACAAAACATGTACCAAAATGGGAGGGAAAAATCCGAGCCC
>NC_091577.1:24045030-24050030 GCF_042767895.1 Penaeus vannamei | reverse complement strand
ATCTTTCCCCCGTCCTTCTCCTCGACGTGCAGCCTCCCCATCCTTCTCCATCCTTCCCCCCAGCGCCTCTATCCTTCAGGATGTCGCGTCCATCTCCCGCACGCGCAGGGGAGGCCAAGATGCAGTCTCCGGACTCTGCTTGGCGCCTCGTTCCCTTTAAAAAGATGTACCTTTTTTATCCCATCTTCCCGTTCTTCTTCTTCGGGTGGCGGAGGGGTGGGGGTGGAATAATAAATAAATACGAAGGCGAGGGGAAAAGGGGGAAGGAAGGGAGGGAAAGAGGGAGAGTGGGAAATACGAGAAAATTAGAGGGGAGGGGAAGGGGGGAAATTGGAAGTGGAGAAGAAAAAAAAGAGGTGAAGGGAGGAGTTGGGAGGAGGGGGGTAACAGGAACCAAAGAGGGGAAAAGAAGGAAGAGGGGAAGGGGCGTGGACGTGGGAGGGGGGTAACCTGGCGTCTGAGAATAAGGGAGAGTCGGACAAAGGCACTCCTGGGCTGCGTGTCCTGTTACCGGCTTTCGGTCCGGCGAAGGTGACGACGTACGGGAGGAAGGGACGAAGGAAGAATAGCGAAGGAGGGAGGAGGAGGAGAAGGAGGAGGAGGAGGAGGAGGGAGGAGAGAGGAAGAGGAGAAGGAAGAGAAGGAGGAGGGAGAGGAGGATAGATGGGGGGGGTGGATAGATGGGGGTGTGGGTGATAGCGGTGGGAAAGAGGAAGGAGAAAGGAAGACGAGGGAGGACAGGGGGATGGAAAGGAAAAAATGCAAGGGAAGGAGGATAAGGGAGGAAGAGAATGCGAAAATGAAAAAGGGTAATGAAGATGGAAGCAAAACAAAGGACGATGAGGGCTAGGTGGAAAAAGGAGAGAAGAAATTCATACGAAGGGAAAAAAAGGGCGAAGCGGGAAAGAAATCCCTCAACACTCGAACGCCCGCCTCCGGCAACCTCCTTTTAAAAACAAAAAAATAAAATAAAAAAATAAAAAAAAGGAAGGAAAACACGTTTACCTGCTTTGGGGGCTTTCCCCTCCTTACCGACCCCGCCCCCTTCCCTAAATCAACACCTTAACCTCGTCCATGTCTCCCCTTCTCTTCCATAGGCCTACATCTCCTCCCCCCCTCCAAAGAAACAAACAAACAAACAAAAATACACCAAGTTCCAATATAGATGCGGCCTCTTTTTAAACTTCATAATTCAGAGAGACACTTCTCTTCCCTCCTTGCCCCTCCCTCCCCTCCCCTCCCCTTCCCCTGTCTATATATCGGCTAGCAGTACGTCATACCCCCTCCCCCCCTCCCCACCTCTTATGCAAGCCCCATCAATCACAATTCTAATAGACTGCAAGTCAATAATTGGGCAACTTTTTAACGGCATTCTGTGGTTATGGTGAAAAATGAATAAAAATATGCATTTGGGGATGTGGAGGAACGGTGAATGTGAGAGAACGAGAGAAAGCGAAAGAAATAGGATCGAGAGAGAGCGATATATATATATATATATATATATATATATATATATATATATATATATATATAGAGAGAGAGAGAGAGAGAGAGAGAGAGAGAGAGAGAGAGAGAGATACAGAGAGAAAGGGGGAGAGCGACGTACGAAAGGCAGATAAACAGATAGAAAAAACATAGGATGACGATGCCCTGCTATGCAAAATCCCGAGAGGGTTTTACGTCCGTCCTTTCCGAAGGGCCGTGAAGGATCCATGGCCGACCCCTTCCCCCCCCTTCCTCCTTCTCCTCATCCCCCCCATCCTCACCCTTAAGCCCAGACCTTCGTCCTTTTTCCTCGCCTCATTAACATCTGCTCTGAATCCTCACGACGCGTCATAAATAATGGAGGAAGAGGAAAAGGGAAGAGGAGTGAGAGAGAGAAAGAGAGAAAGAGAGAAAGAGAGAAAGAGAGAAAGAGAGAACTAGAGTGAGAGAGAGAGAGAGAGAGAGAGAGAGAGAGAGAGAGAGAGAGAGAGAGAGAGAGAGAGAGAGAGAGAGAGAGAGAGAGAGAGAGAGAGAGAGAGAGAGAGAACTTCTCGTATCCGGATAACCACACCCGGCAACCGGCCTCTTCAAAAACAGCTTCGAGAAAGTTCTTCCTTCCCTCAGACCCTTCCTCCTCAACTCTCCTCTTTTTCCTTCTCCTTCTCCTCCTCCCTTACTTTTCTTTCTCCTAATCTTCACCTTCCTTTTCTTTCTCATCCTTTACCTCCCCGACTTTTCTTTCTCATTCTCCTCCCCTCCTTTTCTTCTTCCTCCTCCTCCCTTTTCTTTCCCCTCCTCTCCCTCATCTATTCCCCTCTCCTTAAGATCCCCAGCCATGACAATTAACCCGGAACACCCGCCATCGCCCTGCCCCCCCCTCTCTCTCCTGACGAAGGGCCAAAGAGTACGCAGAAGGTAAGGATGAGGAGTGGCACCAGATTTAGTTGTTCCGCGGAGGATGTCGGAGTAGGTGGAGTGGGAGGGTCATGAGGTGGAAGGAGTATGAGTGGTGGTATCATATCAAGGGTAAGAGGTATGGCGTTGTGTTGTATCAGAGTGTGAGGTGTAGTACTGTGCAGCATCAGGAGTACGAGGTGTCGTACTGTGCTGTATCGGGAGTATAAGGTGTAGCGTTGTCCAGTATCAGGTGTATGAGGTGTAGTATTGACCAATATCAGGCGTAAGAGGTGTAGTATTGTGCAGTATCTGGAGTATAAGGTGTCATGTGAGGTTCCAGTGTGGCGATGGGTGCGGCACGAACGTGTGCAAAGGTAATGTATGTGACATGAACGCAGGGGATGAAAGGGGGGGTTAAAGGGGGTGGGGGACCACGATCAGGTGAATAATTAACCTCCTGTCAGACTAGGCGGGGCGGAGGGCGGATGGGAGGTTTCAATGGGCGGGTCTGTGAGGTTAATATTTCGTATATTTACTCACTTCAGCGACTGCTCGTTCCCTCTCTCTCCCTTCCTCCTTCTCTCTCTCTCTCTCTCTCTCTCTCTCTCTCTCTCTCTCTCTCTCTCTCTCTCTCTCTCTCTCTCTCTCTCTCTCTCTCTCTCCCTCTCTCTCTCTCTCTCTCTCATTCACTCACCCCTCTTTCCTTCAGCAACTCACCTGCACATCCACCTATCCACTCCAGCATGAACAAGCTTTCTCTCCTCATCCACCTATCCACTTACACATCGACCTATCCAATCCTCCACCTACCTAACCCATAACTTATCCACCTGTCTCCCCACTCACCCACCAATCTCCCCACTCACCCACCAATCTCCCCACTCACCCACCAATCACCCCACTCACCCACCAATCTCCCCACTCACCCACCAATCTCCCCACTCACTCACCTATCCGCCTATCCACTCCCTCATTAACCAATCCGCTCCCTCTCCAAACACACCGTCCACTCACCCGCCATCGAGCCAGACGCGGGCAGACTGCGAGCCCTGCGTTATTCCCTTTAAACCGGTACTTTCTTATTGTGATGAAGAGGGAGGGGGAGAGGGAAGTGGAGCGTGAATGGGAGGGGAGAGAGGGAGAAGGAGAGGGAGAGAGGAGCGTGAATGGGAGGGGAGAGAGGGAGAAGGAGAGGGAGAGAGGAGGTTGAATGGGAGGGGAGAGAGGAAGAAGGAGAGGGAGAGGGAGAGAGAGAGAAAGAGAAAGGTAAAGCGGAGAGGGGAAAAGGGTTGGGATATGAGGAGAGGAAATGGAGAGAGGGGGAAAGAGAGAGAGAGAGAGACACGGAGAGGGAAGAGGAAAGGGATGGGGTTGTAAGGAAAGGTTTGAGTGAAGGGAAAGGGAAAAGAATGGGAATGGAATAAGAAATGGAGGGGAGTGGTAGAGAAAAGGATAAGGAAGAGAAAGAGTAAAAACGGTAAAAAAGAATGAGAGAATGGGGAAGAGGGAGAGCGAAAGAAGCACGAAAAAAAACAACAGAAGAGCGAAAGGGTTGAGAGAAAAGACAAATGCAAAGAGAGGTAGAAAGAACAAGGGGGAAAAAAGAGATAAACCACGAAAAGACTTTAAAAGACGAAGAAGAAGAAGAAAAAAAAACAGACACACAAAAGAGACAGAGAGAAAAGGGAGAGAGAAGGCAAAGGGGCCACGAAGAGAGGAGCGACGCGAAACACAAAGACACAGAGGTAACCAAAGGGATGATACACCTCCGAGGGGACGACTCTCCCGCCATTTAAGGGTCGGAATCGTCGACGTCGATGGGCTCAGCCTCGACGCTCCGGGCCTCGGGGGCTGTCGATTCCACCCTCCCCCCCTTCCCCCCTCACACGCCCCTCACTAAGAGAATGGAAGGAAGAGAAAAGAGAAAAAGAGACGGAGCAATTTTTCTCCTTCCCCGTTTCACACTTTTTCTCCATCGGCTCCTAAACACCAGAAGTTCCGTTCCATTAATGCAACCTGCTCCTAAGAACAAGACGGCTCGGAGGAGGAGGAGGAGGAGGAGGAGGAGGAGGAGGAAGAGGAGGAAGGCGGCCGGAGGAGGAGGAGGAAGAAGAGGAGGAGGACGAGGAAGGCGACCGGAGGAGGAAGAAAAGGAGGACGAAGCAGGCGGCCGGAGGAGGAGGAGGAGGAGGAGGAAAACAACGACGACGAGGAAGAGGAGCAGGAGGACAAGAATGGCGCCTAGAGGAAGAGGGGAAAGAGGAGGAGGAGGAGGAAGTAGAAGAGGAGGCGCAGAAAAGGAGGACGGGGATGGAGGGCAGACGAGGTGGGCAAGGATCAGGGACAGAAAAATAAAGATGACGAACTGGAGGAGAGGACGACGAGGAAATGGGACAAGAGGAGGAGGACGAGTAAGAAGGGAGAAGAAGGGAAAAGGCAGAAGACAGAAGAGGAGAGGGAGTAAGAGGGAGGGAGAAGAAAAAGAACCTTAGAAATACAATAGGAAGGAAGAGGACGGTATGGATGTCGAGCGGAGAAATGCAGGTGAACAGAGGAGAATTTAAGAGACACTGAAAATGGAGGACGATAGATGACCACATGAAGTGGATAGAGACAGA
>NC_091577.1:24037530-24040030 GCF_042767895.1 Penaeus vannamei | reverse complement strand
GATAACACTTCCATCCCTAAAGAAACTTCCAACCAACCATACGACATACACCAACATTGATCATTTCCTAAAAATAAACGAAAAAGTGAATTACTATGAAAAATAAAACAAAAACAAACAAAAAAGCACACACTCAAGAAGTCAAACAAGAATAAACAAAGCAAGAAAATAATAAGAAAAAGAGGAAACGTCTCCCAAAGATCTCCATCTTCCCCCTTCCCCTCCTCCCCTCCCCTCCCCCTCCCTCCCTCCTCCTTCCCCCACTCCCCCCTCCACAGAGCCATCTCCGGCTGACCTTGTTTAGGGTGACAGAGTAGGTAAGTGGTTGTCACGCGCACGCACGCTCGCACCTTGTCCTCCTGGCAATACTATATATATATATATATATATATATATATATATATATATATATATATATATATATATATATATATATATATATATATATATATACTTTTTTCCTAATGCATACATTCAGATATACTCAGACTGGCATGTGGAGGCAGATGTGCACACGCGGAAATGAAATACGAAAGATGTATGGTAGACAAATAGAAATATATGTAATGCACGTACACGAATGCGCATACATTTTCAAACAAACAAACCAATAAACAGCACACGCGCGCACGCGCACACACATACACACACACACACATACACACACACACATACACACATACACACAAGCAAGCACACACACGCACACACGAATACGCACACATATACAAACAACCACACACACACACGAATACGCACACATATACAAACACACACACACACATATACAAATATACAAACAACCACACACACACACACTCACATACAAACGGCGAGAGAGAGAGAAACAGTCATGAGCGAGTTCTGTGTTATATTGATTACCAGATTACGCAGCTTCACCACCGTGCCGCGCGCCCACCCTGCCAGCCCCGCCCACCCTGTGCGCCCACCCTGCCCTGCCCTGCAACCCTCGCTCCTCGCCATACCCTGCTCTACCCTGCCCCCGCCCATGCCCTACCGACCCGCCCGCACAGCCTCCCTGCCTCATGCTCCTGCGGGTATCTCCCAGCGTGTTCTTTTTTCTCTTCTTTATGTATCTTGTTTATCAGCAAGACTATAACGTCGGGTTAAATAACAATAAAAAACAAAAAACAAATAATAAGTATCTCCTTTATCAACAAAACTATATCGTCGGGTTAAATAATAATAATAATAATAATAATAATAAAATACAGAACTCAACGTACTAGAATAGCCACGGTAATTATGCTATCACTATTTCTGTTAAATAAAATTACTACGTGCACGAATTTACAGTAATATCAACAGAGATATAAAGTTACAGTAAAAACATACGAATTATGACCAGAAAATTAACACAAAGTTATACTATACTCTCGACCGCCAAGGATAGGAACCTACACTTAGTAACAAGATTAAAAAGGATAAACGATGATAAACGGATTTTTACATATACATGTCTATCTGTCTATCTATCTATCTACCTATCTATCTATTTATCTACCTACCTATCTTTCTATTTATCTACCTACCTACCTACCTATCTATCTATCTATTTATCTACCTACCTACCTATCTACCTATCTATCTATCTACCTACCTATCTACCTACCTACCTATCTATCTATCTACCTATCTATCTATATATCTGCATACGATAGATAGATAGTTGGTGAGAGAAACATTGTAAGACATACATATTAGAGAGACGGAGAAGCTGAAAGGAAAAGAAAAACATAATAAAAATACGGACAGAAAAGGGATAAAGAGAAAGAAAATAAACAACAGTAACAAATAAGAAAGAAACCCGAGAAAAAAAAGAAACAAAAAGACACTTAAAATACTAGAGATTAGCAAGGAAAAAACAGAAACAGATAACGCATAAGAAAAAAAACACACACACACACACAATGAAAATGAAGAAGAAACGAAACGAAAGAATAACGAAATCGAGACCCAACGAGAGCGAAAATGTTTATGTTTATGAGTCTACCAAATGCACAATACAGAATGAAGAACGGACAATAAACGCTTTATGAATCATTACCCGAGACGGCGATAAAAAAATCTTCGGTGTTGCCATACGGTGGTCGCAAAAACACAAGGGCAGTGAGGACACAGTTGCGTTTGTGATGGGGTCGGAGAGGCTGTTAAAAACGAAGGGGAAAGGGAGAAGGGAGAAGGGAGAAGGGAGAAGAGAGAATGGTTAAAGGTGGAGGGAGCAGAGAGAATGGTTAAAGGTGGAGGGAGACAGACGGAGGGATAAGGAAGACGGAAAAGAGGCGAAGGAATATAAAAAGTAAGAACGATGGTTTGAGAGAAAGGGAGGGAAGTGTAAGATAGGAAAGTGAGAGAGTGAGTGAGAGAGAAGGAAGGAGAGAAGGAGAGAGAGAAGGAGAGAGAGAGAAGGAGAGAGAGAGAAGGAGAGAGAGAGAAGGAGAGAGAGAAAAGGAGAGAGAAGGAGAGAGAGAGCGAGAAA
>NC_091577.1:24022530-24030030 GCF_042767895.1 Penaeus vannamei | reverse complement strand
TCCCCAGCACACTCGGCCACTAATTTCCCCACCAAAGCTCTCCGAAACATCCCCAGCCGACTCCCATTACCCCTTCCCTGTCCTCTCCCTATTCCCCATCTCCTCTAGCGCCCCTATGCCTCCCCCACCCACCTCCCTTACCGCCCCTTCCTCGCCCTATCTCCCCCTAAATTCCCTCTTCGTGACAGCCTGCAGGAGAACTATCGTCGTCCTCCATCTTCGGGGTGAGAGATGGCCTCCTTCTGCGGCCCGGAGGCTGAGGCTCGGCTGGGGGAGTAATAGGGAGGAAGGCGGAGGGGATAAAGGGGGAATAAAGGGGCGAGGGGAAGAGAATAGGGAGGGGAGGAAGGACAAGAGGAAGGAAGAGAGGAGAAAAGTGAAGAGAAACCAGAGGGAAGGAAGGAAGGGAAAGGGGAGAGAGGGGCAAGGAGGGAGAAATAGGGGAGGAAAGGAAGAAGGGGAAAGAAGGGGAGGAGGAGTAAAGGAGAGAAAAGGGATGGGGTGGGAGGGACGAGGGTGACTGGGAGTAGGAGTAGAGGGGTTCTGTCTAGATAAGTAAACACATTTTTGAAATACTGTCTCCGTAGCTGCTTATCTTTTAGAATGATCTATCTATGCCTTTCGGTGCCCATTTTCGTTCCAAGCGATGGACTTTAATTCTTTTTTTTTTCTTCGCAAAGGGAATCGCAGACATATGGGAAAATACAACCCTAAACCTAGCTATCACGATTCCACTTCGAATGAATAAAGAAGACGAGAACAAGAAAAAAAGAGCAAAACAAAGTCACTAAGAAAGAACTAATACTAAATACGGGACAGCGAGGAAACAAAACGCAAAGAAAATAAATAAAGGGAGGCAAAGAGTAGATACAAGCCTCCGCCGCCACCGAAAGAAATCGAAAGACGGAATGAAAGCAATCGGAGAGAAGGGGGAAAGGGGGGAGAGAAACGAGAAGATCCGAAAGATAAGAACACATCTGAGAAAGCGCAGAATCAACAAACAACATACTAAGCTCAATCGAGGCCACTGTTTATCACTAAACGTCCCCCTTCTCCCTTCCTTCCCCTCCCCTCCTCCCTCTTTCTTTTCCCCTCCCCTCTTCCCTCTTTCCTTTCCCCTTCCCTCTCCCCCCTTTCTTTCCTTTCCGTGTATCCTCGACTCTCTGAGCCTCTCCGCGCTTAACCCCCCCCCCCATCCTCCCCGACCCTTACCCCCTTCCCCCTTCCCCTATGTGTCTCTCTCTCCCTCTCCCCGCCCTGCCTCTACCCCCTGCCCCCGCCCACCCGCGCCCGCACACACGAGCTCGTAACTGCCGATCATAAGGCAGTCTCAAAAGGTCAATCTCCGCTGCCGCCACAATAGCATCATTCAGGCCCTGTGCCGCCCGCCGCCCGAAGACACCCGCGCCGAGGGACATGTAAACACAACCCCCGCTCTCCCTTTCTCACGCCCATGCGCCCTCGCTCTGGCGCTATGTCTGTCTCTTCTCTCTTCTCTCTTCTCTCTCTCTCTCTCTCTCTCTCTCTCTCTCTCTCTCTCTCTCTCTCTCTCTCTCTCTCTCTCTCTCTCCATCTCTATATGTTTATCTTTTTATAGGCCTGTCTCCTTCCCGATCTCCGTCGATCTATTCCTCTCTTTGCATCTGTCTGTCTCGCAGCCACTCAATCTCTCACCGACGCCCATCTCATCTCCCCGCCCATTCCAGCCGAGTCATAAATCCCCCCCAACACCCCCAACGCCCACCAACGTCATCGAACCGCCCTTCCAGCCAGTATTAAGGGGCTTCCGTTGCTCGCGGATATATTTGTGTACATGTTGGGGAGTCTGTCAATAAATAACATTCACTGTATGAATTCGTAAGGGACGCTTGTACGTCTCCGCAATGCAAACATGGCCACATACACACAGGCATCTACATACATACGAGTATCTTTCGTAGACAAAAATATGAAAAAGAGATAGAGAGAGAGAGAGAGAGAGAGAGAGAGAGAGAGAGAGAGAGAGAGAGAGAGAGAGAGAGAGAGAGAGAGAGAGAGAGAGAGAGAGAGAGAGAGAGAGAGAGAGGGAGGGAGGGAGGGAGAAAGAGAGAGAGAGGGGGGAGAGGGAGAGGGAGAGGGAGAGGGAGAGGGAGAGGGAGAGGGAGAGGGAGAGGGAGAGAGAGAGAGAGAGAGAGAGAGAGAGAGAGAGAGAGAGAGAGAGAGAGAGAGAGAGAGAGGGAGAGAGAGAGAGAGAGAGAGAGAGAGATGAAGACAGAGATACAGAGACAGATAGATTGAGAGAGAGAGAGGGAGATGGAGGGAGGAGAAAGATGGAACAAGAAAGAGAAAGAGAGAAAAAGAAAGAGAAAGACAGAGACCTTCTCCATTTCCCCTCCCGGCGCAAGGGGAAATGATGTCAGAGCCGCAGCCACACTTCGCATGCAAAGGACCGCGTCTTCCGTAAGGTCGCTTTTTCTTCGCCCTCATCTTGGGCATCTGTCTGCTTTCTGCGGTGCTTCTGTCCGCCTTTCGCCCTTCGTCCTGAGATAAAGAGGCCCACGAGATGACGGGAGGGAAAGGGGCCAAGGAGAAGGAATAATTGAAGGGAACAACAAAAATCAAGACCCAAGGAGAAGGAATAATTGAGAGGAACAACAGGAATCAAGACCATAATGTGATGCAGATGGCGTCATCAATGAAGACAATGCCGGCGGTCATACCATATGCCACTACCATGAGTATGCTTCACAGTTCGCCGACAAAGGAAATAGACTTTGGCCAATTGAAATACGTAACAAGAACAATAACGATCATAAAGTGATAACAAGATGCCGATTCAGGTGATGGGAATGAGATGAAGAAGACAATACAGCTGTTAATCATCATGGGTATTTCACAACATACCATGAACATTCTCTAACATTTTCTGCTTAGTCATCATCGTGTCAATAATACAGCCGTAACTCATTTATTCACGCAGGTAACATACGCAGATACTGAATAATTGACTAAATCGTTTTAAAGCAGGAATTAATAACAAACTTTTTAAATTCTCTCGATCAAGGCAGGAAATTAACAGTTCTCAATCTAACTTTTTACGGAAACTAAGTCGAATCAATTAACCTGATTAACTTTCCTTTTTCATCCGTTTGATGATTCTTTTTCCAGGTAAAATTTCAAACGGAAGTAAACAATCCAGACTCGTTTCCTCGCTCCTGGCTTCGGCTTCCTAAAAGAAACACGAACACTCGATCCATCACCAACTCCCCGGCGCAAAGAAACAAACAACAAACGAAGTGGGAACAGCTGGCTACAAGGTCGTTGCCATAGTTAGACTCCCCTCGGAAAATGAGAAGGAATAATATCAACAAAGTCACGCCATCACTCGAACATCTGCAACAATGGAGAGGAACAGAGGGTGATTAAACGCAGCGAGAGAACACACAAACACAAACACAGACAAAAATACACGCGCAGACACTTTCTCTCTCTCTCTCGCGCAGACACACACACGCATATACACGCACACCCACAGATATCTATATTTCTTTCTCTCTAAATAATAAACGCAATCCATTTCAATATACACGATAAGTGAAAGAGATAAAATAATAGAGAGGAAGATTGAAAGAAAATAAAACAGAAAATAGACACACCAAAAGCCTTCAAGGCACACGTGCTGTACTTTCCACAAATGACAGACAGCGATTTACGCACAACCAGACGTGTACGTGAGTTAAAGGGGGAGCGAGGGCGGAGTACTCGCACAACAAGACTTGTGTACTAAGTTGCCCCTCTGCCCCTTCCCCCCTCCCCCTCTCTCCTGCTCATGCCCAATCATTTAACCATTCCCCTTGCCCCTTTCCTCCCCTTCCCCTCTCTACTCGTCCATCACGCGGCGGTTGCAAGTGCACGTGTTGCAACCGACCCCCCTCCCCCTCCTCACACCATCCCCGTCCCCCCGGCTCTGTCTGTCTCTCCCCCCTCTATCAAGCTTCCTTATCAAGGCCACAATCACCTTCATTGTGGCGCCGCCCCCTCTTCCCTTCCCCTCTCCAACCATCCATCTGTTTATCTATCCACTCTTTCTTTCTCCTTTTCTATTCAAGCTGTGGTTGGCAACAGCGCCCTGGCAACTGTGCGAAACGCAGCGCTTCGGTACCAGCATAATGGCACGTGCTAATCCCTGGCGTGGCACCTCAGACGCCCGATGGCACCGGCGAGGGGCATGGGAATTCTGCCCTCGCCCGCCGCATCTGCCCTGAGTCACTCACGCCCTGAAGCCAACGTCATCGGGCTCCTTGCATCAACACATAAAATACAGGGCCAGTGTATTCATACACGCAAGTGGCAGGCGTACTCGCGGCCTGAATAAATAAACTCGCTTGTCTGTCTCTGTCTGCCTGTCTGTTGTATTCACGTCTATTCTAACGGTCACGTCACAAGGGCTTTTAACTGGTATGAACACAGCATCTCCCTCAGTCTAAACTCGTCTGCGTTCTCTGTTCCTCTTCTTCTCATTTTCTGTCTGTCTCTGTCTCTATCTCTGTTCTCGCGATCCTTTTTTATGTCTGAGTTTATGCTAGCTGATTCGAGAGAGTGAATGAGTGTGCGAGTGCGTTTGTGTTCGTTTCTCCCTCCCTCCCTTTGCCTCCTCCTCTCTCCCTGTCTTTCTTTCTTTTCTCTTTCTTTCTCAGATTTAAAGCTGCGCAGTGTGTGTGACTAAACCTGCTTAACGAGATGATTGTCGCGCTTAACTCCAGCTGGTTTTGTCCCTTTCTGATGACCCTTAACCAGCTCTTATTTAAGTTTAGGCAAAAAAATAAAAAAATAAAACGCTCTTGATATCATGAAAGTCGATCCAAGTGGGCGATCCGTCAGGCGAGCACACAAACAAACAAACAAACAAACAAGGACGAGTACGATGCATATTTTATTCGGAACAAAATCTCATTCATTCACTCCAAAAGCTGAATGCAACAGGACGAGCGCTAAGAACTGACGTAAACAAGGCTATAACATTTGCCACGTGTTTTTATGCGCCCGTTTACAGGACTAGAGGGATACGGGGGATAAAGTGACGAGAACGAGGAATGCAAAGACTGATAGACAGATAAACAGACAGATAAATAGAAAGATAGCTATGGAAGCCGGGTCGTCGAAAAGGAACGAAGGACACCTGGCTGGGTCATGAGGACGTTTAGATCAGCTGGCCAGGAGGTCCATCCGGGGTGGGTCTCTCTGCCGGCCCGTTTCTTTCTCCCTCTCTGCTTGTCTGTTTGTCTGCCTCCCCTTCCCGTCTCTCTCAGTCTATCTATTTGTCTCTCAATCCCTATATATACACGCGTAAGAGGACACGGACAAAGACACCAGGACACAAGGACACCCACCCACAAACACACACACAGACACAAGTCATACACACACACACGTCATACATACATACATACATACACAGACGACCCTCCTTTCCCTGCCTCAGTGTGATTTGATCTCCGGCTTGGAGCGCGCAATCCGCCAAGGGGGTTTTGCATATACGCCCAGTCCTCCGGGGGCTCAAGGTACGACCATCCGGGCTAAGCGCTGGTGGGTCGTTTCCTGCCCCCGCCACCTGGTCGAGAGCTCGGTCGCGGGGTCTCGTCCTGCCAACACGACCAGGCACACATCCGCAACACCTGCCTGTCCCCGCTTTGTGATCAACACGTGCAAAAACACCAGTAGGATACGCGGCTCTCGAGAACCGAAGCTCGGACTTGACCTCTGTATGCTTGTTTCTCTTTCTCTCTCTCTCTCTCTCTGGCTGTCTGTCTCTCCCTGTCTTCATCGAAGTTTTGTCCCTTTTATACTACCATGTACATATATAGCACAAGAGATGGGGGTTCCGAATATGAAGCGAGGAAAAAAGAAAAAGAAAACTTCGAACGATCTTTGAAACATCTCTCTCACAGAATGCTTTTCTTGGACTCTACTCCATTATTCATCTTTCAGTCTCTGTCTCTACCTTCCTCCCCTTCCATCCTTCTCCCTTACATACATTTTCTGAACAAGCAGCTGGTGTGAATTCGTCACTCTTCCCCTCCCCCTTCTACTCTCCTCCTCCTCTTCACTTTCCCTTCTCCTACCCTCCTCCTCTCTCCTTCCCCTTCTTCCTCCTCCTCCTCTCCACTTCCCCTTCTTCCTCTCCTTCCCCTTTCCCTATTCTCGTTCCCCTCCCCCTCCCGTATTCCTCCTCCTCCTACCTCCCGCTCCCTCACGATCCCTCCCCCAACCCTTCCTCTCCCTCTCCTCCTTTCCCCCGTCAAGACACACAGGTGGACACAACAGCGCCCTTCGCCCCGCCAGCAGCCAGAGGTTACCAGGCCTTTTGGAGGAAACATTTCACCCCGCTATATTTAGCCTCGCTCCGGCTTGGATGGGGGATGGGTGGGTGGGGGGTAGGAGGTAGGAGAAAGAGGAGGAGGTAAGAGGAGGTAGGAGGAGGAGGAGGAGGATGCCGAGAACCCTGCAGGGTACGTGAAGGCAGTGAGAAAAGATGGGAAAAAAGGGAAGGGAATGAAGCTGATATAAAGGAGGGTGGGATCGCTCAATCACTCACTTTCCTACACACACACACACACACACACACACACACACACACACACACACACACACACACACACACACACACACACACACACAGCCCGACGTTTACACAGCCACACACGCCGGGCGGAGCGAGATCCCGAGATATGAATAATTTAGAGACAAACCCTCCCTTTACACACCTGAGGCTGCGTCGCCGCGGCGTGTGGGCGCGAACGAGGGCGTGGATGGGTGTGGCAGGCGCGGGATGCACTCGGGCGGAAAGGTCAATCGGTCAGAGCATTCTATTATTCGCCCGAGGTCACGACATGGGACAGTGATGCCAGGGCGGGGTTAAGGCGGCGAGATAAGAGAGACGAAGTATGGCGTCTGATCAGCTGATAAATAAGGTAAAATATAGCAATTGATCTGAGACGAAATATGGCAGTTGACTCGAGAGACAAAGTATGGCGACTGATCAGTGGGACAAAATATGGCAATTGATCTGAGACAAAATATGGCAATTGATCTGAGAAAATATGGCAACCGATTAGAGAGACGAAATGTGGCGACTGATCAAAGGGACAACTGAGAAGAGAGACAAAATATGGCAATTGATAAGACGAAATATGGCAGTTGATTAGAGAAACGCAGTATGGCAAGTAATTATAGAAACGAATTATGGCAACTGATCAGAGACAAAGTTGCCGGGCGACTCTGTTAGCGAACTATCAAAGAAGTTAGCGAGCGTAATTAAGTTGACATTCTTAGTCGCATAATAATGTTATGAACGATGTCGCTTCGTGCAAAGGCTAGATTTGAACTGCGGAATAGATCGCCATAAAAAAAGCCTTTACGAGCCGCAGAACAGTGAATTTAATCGCCACTGAAAGGCGAAGCACAATAAAAACCGCGCGAAACCCCTTCGTATGAGAGCGCGAAAATAAACTGCAAGCGGCT
>NC_091577.1:24007530-24017530 GCF_042767895.1 Penaeus vannamei | reverse complement strand
ACAAGTGGAGGAGAAAGAGGAAGATGCAAAAGAGCTCACAGGATCTCCCTTTGCGAGCCGCTAATACGGTTTAACGACAAGCGGAGATCCTGCGCCAATATCCGATAGGATCCTGAGGCGTGTGGGTGCGTGTGTGTAGGCGTGCGTGTGTGTGTGAGTGTGTGTGTGTGTGTGTATGTGTGTATGTGTGTGTGTGTGTGTGTGTGTGTGTGTGTGTGTGTGTGTGTGTGTGTGTGTGTGTGTGTGTGTGTGTGTGTGCGCGTGTGTGTGTGAGTGTGTGTGTGTGTGTGTATGTGTGTATGTGTGAGAGAGTGTTAGTGGATGAGTGAGTGTGTGAGTGTGTGATTGTGTGAGAGTGTGTGAGCGTATGTGCGTATGTACATATGCTTGTGCGTTCATGAGTGTCTGTGTGTACGTAAACCCGCGTTTGTGTTAATATTCTGCCTCTGCCTGGCTAAGCCCGGCGCTGAACACTCGCACTGAACATCCTCATTAACCGATCGTGTTGCCGGCGCGGACTTCCCACAATCCGTCCGCCTTCCCCGCGGCCCCGTCGACCCCCTCCCTCCGCAGAGGCCGGACCCGCCGCGAACAGCCGATAAAACGCGCCGAAGACCAGCGGGAGAGCGCGTGACGTCGATTCGGTCCTGTCATCCCCCTGCTTCGCCTCTCCTCGACCCGCCCGCGAAGACACATCGCGACGACAACCGCAAGCACGAAGGCAAGCGCGTCCTCGAGAGGAAATAACGATTAGCCGAATCACAGTCTCTTACACCCGCATCTTCGAATCCCGAATCAGCCTCTCACACCCGCATCTTCAAATCGCGGATGCCAAGCTCGATCTGATCAGGCTTGTCTCAGCCAATCTCCCTTGAACACAATCTCGACGCCGAGCATGCAATTGCACAAGCAGCTAAAGGGGATTTAGTCTCAAGAAGCCTAGAAGACCCCCAACCCCCAACCCCACCCCACCACTCAAAGCTCCCTCCTCCCTCCCCTCCAGACAGCCCACCACCCCACCAACCAAAGCTCTCACTTTATTTCCCCATCCCAGTCTTCCTCCCCTGTCCTCCCCCTCTTCCCCACCCACCACTCCAAAGGTCTCACTACCCCTTCCCCCTCCCCCTCCGCTCCTCCAGAAGACCCAATACCCCACAACCCAAAGCTGTCACTTCCCCCCTCCCCACCCCCTTCCTCGAGTAGCCCCCATCAACCTCCCTCCTCAAAGCCCTCCCTTCCCCTCCCCTTGAAGCCCTCGCCACCCCAAGGGCCCCTTCCTCCCCTCCCCTCTCTCCTACCACCCCCCACCCCCCCCCCGCCCCCTTCGCCCTCCCTCTCATCACCTCCGAGTGCATTACCCAAGACGCCCTCATCGGCACCTGAAACGACCCGAGTAAAACATGAGTGGAATATGGCTCGCCTTCTCTCCGTGCGGCCTCTCTTATCGCTTCGCGTTACTGCCTATTCGTACTCGCTTTTCCTTTCTCTCCTCTCTTTTGCTATTTTCTCTCTTTCTCTCTCTCCTTCCTTCCATCTCTTTCTTTTTCTCTCCCTCTCTCCTTCCTTCCTTCTCTCTCTTTTTCTCTCCCTCTCCCCCCCTTCCTTCCTTCTCTCTCTCTTACTCTCTCCCTCTCCTCCCTTCTCTCCCCTTCCTCCCTTTTCTCTCTCCCTCCCTCCCTCCTTCTTTCTTTCTCTCTCTCCCTCCTCCCTTCTTCCTCCCTCATCCGCCCCTTTCCTTCTTATACTCATTCAACGCCTCTCCTCCCTCCCTCCCCTCTCCTCATAAATACCCCAGCCGCAAATGGCCAATTCCATGTCTAACAACCGTTCTGGATTGGTGTTCTTGTACCAGCAGCGTCGTTACCTGTTCGCCTGCTGTTCCCGCAATCGTTACTTGTTCCCACCTGTGCTATTTCCGTTCCCGTCGTGATCTTGCCGCCGCCCCGCTGGAACAACGAGCGCGCAGGAGGCAGTGTTCACGATCTCCACAGTATTGGATTAAGCGTGACCCTGATGTGCCTGTATTGTTGGCACTGACCTTAGTGCCTCTCGCGGAACGAGCTTCATTTCCACATGATCGATGGAAAAAGAGCCTAATCAGCAGAGCTCAGAGGCCATCATGACCCTCGCTTTCTCTTCCCCGGATCCTCCTTGACTGTTTTTGAATGGTGCCTTCCCTGGCACTCCCAGCTGTGAATGCCACCAATGCCTGGCGAATGGCGCCTCCAACTACAGGAATGCATACGTAAATACATACATTCGTATACGCATACATCATGAATATACACACACAGATAGATTAGGAGATCGATAAATATATATGCAAATATGTATCTACACACACACACACATATATATATACATACACATACATATACATACATACGCATACATATATATACATACATATATGGACATGCGCACGAACCCACTGTATATATACATAATACAGAGAAAAGCAAACACAGCAACTTCTAACGTCGCATTTGCTGCCATCACTTCCCGTCTAAATGAGAACTTCCAAAGGCAAACTTGAACTCCGGAGATCCACTCTGCAAATCAATCAGAGATAAGCGATTCATCAGGAAGCCAAATGCTCTCTGACGCGATCGACCTGCCTGTCTAATTACAAGGCGCAGCGACAGGACCTGATCTCTCGAGACGCTCCGACCATTCTCCCGAGAGTAATTTATGCTAATGATTAATAAGAACTCGTAAAAGCATAAAAAACTTCGAGATAACGATGTGCACGGCTTCCACTTCCAACGCGAGTGGATTGACGTGGGATGATATAGTGAAATGTGGATCGCACAACCGTAGATTTACGCAAACCGCCCATGAGCTGGCACTCCCAAATACTCATGGCCCAAAGATTTTCAAATTTAAAAATGACAGCTCTCTCTCCTGTCTACAAAAGCAAAAGCTAAAAGGTAGGAAATCACGTGTTTGTCAGCGTGTAGCTAGCACATCCGGGTCTATATTGCCATCAAATATCTGTAGCCGAGTGACTTATTCCATGATCCCCAAACGCACCTCCTAACAGATATAAAACATAATTGGCTAATGATAACCTCACATGTAGGAAAACCCGTAACGAGATACTATAATTCCAAGATGAAAATTAATTAAGGGAGCTCATTATCAGGTGTCATAGGGGACCTTCCCGAGGGCGGAAATACACCTTGTAACTATGAAACAAAACGGGCTCATTTGTCGCCTGTCCCGCCCGCGTGCCGCTCGCCTGAAACACGCGAGACGAGTGGGCGACGCTGTAAGTGGCCTCGGGGCGCTAATACGAAGAAATGGCTAATTTAAGAGGACGGTTTTTGTTAGGTAATCCCTCTCCGTCTTCCTTCCTCCCTTCCCCGCCCCTCGTTTACTTGTTTTCAACTTAATCTCCCTGGATCTTAGTCAACGCCGACTTTATTATTGGGGATCTGCAAGGAAACTTCTTCCCGAGGAACTTGAGAGGATGTAATCTCGCAACAAAATAGTCGACCCAGCTTCCTGAACTCTCTCTCTCTCTCTCTCTCTCTCTCTCTCTCTCTCTCTCTCTCTCTCTCTCTCTCTCTCTCTCTCTCTCTCTCTCTCTCTCTCTCTCTCTCTCCTTCAGTCTATATATACGTACCTCTACATTCTAAAAATAAACGATGAAACCAGAACAATATACACAGCAAAGAAGAAAAGAAAAAAACGGAGATTCTGTGTGTATTCGCAAGAGAAAAACACACATATAACAGAGACAGTCAGAGAGATACAGTCAGAGAGAACCGTGGGCGTGAGAGAGAGAGGTCAGCCCGCCGCCCAGTCAAGAGCCAGTGCATGTTACAGGCAGAGAGGTCTACACAATCGATGGCACGCCCGGCCCCCGTAGCTCAGAGTCGCAGTACACAGCGGGGGAGGGGGTGGGGGTGGGGGGGACTCCAATATAAACATCAAAGCTTCTCGCATTTGATGGTGGAGCAAATAAGCACGCGTAAATTCACAAATGGGAAAATTCTTTTAAAACTGTTTAAAAAAAATTCTTCGCGTTTAATGCTTAAATAATAAAATTTTCTAAAATAGCTATCCTTTCATGCAATTCACACACACACACACACACACATATGCGTGTGTGTGTGCATATATAAATATATATATATATATATATATATATATATATATATATATATATATATATATATATATACACACACACACAAATACACAAAGCGCACACAGACACAGATATATAATATAAATCATGGAGTGTAATTATGAAAGACGACATGCTATTTCATCTAACATACCACCGGTTTACTAAGCCGAATTTTGCCTGGCATTTACGCTCTTTCTGCAAGGCAATGTTACAAAACCCGATTTCCCGATTTGGCTGCAGGTTCATTCATCCAATTTTCAATCTTCGGAACAAATCTATGCCGAATGTGAGTTTATATAATTTTTTTTTCGCCAATTGCTGCCAGATAGAATTTTGCACACCACTAAAACTTCTGATTGTATCGCAGCTGACGATTCCAAAAAAGGAAAACAAAAACAAAAACAAAAGAATCCATAAAAAAAGAAAAAGGAAACAAAAGAATCAAACAAACAAATCCACTGACTTTCCGAAAAAAAGGAAGTGATTTGCAGCTGTACATTTTCTTCAGCTTGATCATGCAAAGCTATATCGAGGCGACGAAAAAGCCCAGAGCCACAATTCTCCTCTTAATGGCATTAAACCCCTTTTTGGCCGCCTTCATAATGCAAGAGGAAGTTAAGGAAGTTGCGAGACGCGGGAGTAAATGCTCGAGATTAAGACGCAGGAAGCAAGAGGGGAGATAATGTGGCTATGAGGCGGAGAAAAATTACGAAGGAAATATAAGAGAAACAATTTTTTTTCCTGCGATGGAGGAAGTCAGAATATTTTTTTTTCTAATTCTATTTCTTTTCTAGGAGACGGAGAACGCCAAAACCAAAATAAAAATACGTATTTCTGTGAGGAGAAAGTTAAATTCAAAGTAAAAACAAGGAATATATTCCTCTAAGTGAAGAGAATCATCTTAAAAGAAAAAGGAAAATTATTCCAAAAAGAGAATGAAAACAAAAATAAGAAAAGCGAACTGTAATTATCTCTATAATCATATAAAAATAAAAATGAGAAAAGAAAAATTCAACAATGAAAGTAAATTCCAAGAAAGAGCAGAAAGTTATAATGGCAAATAAATCAAGTAGGAGACAAAGGAAGAGAATGAAAATAAAAGAAACAAAACCATGATAAGCCGGAAACAAAAAAAGAGGATGAGAGAAAGAGAGAGAGATAGATAAAGAGAGAGAGAGAGAGAGAGAGAGAGAGAGAGAGAGAGACAGGGAGAGAGAGAGAGAGAGAGAGAGAGAGAGAGAGAGAGAGAGAGAGAGAGAGAGAAAGAGAGAGAGAGACAGAGGGGAGAGAGAGAGAAAAAAAAATAACAGATGACAAGAACAAGAAAGACGTGCAGAAACACCTGCATCCCCAGAGAACACCGCCAGGGGAAAGGTGCCACAGGAAGCAAGGTGAACCTGCGTCGAGGAATCATCACAGCTCAAGTAAAGCGGCCCTTTTGTGCTGAGGTCCTGGCCACTGATGCCGCCTGGTGACGCCCGCCGCTCGTTGCCATGACGACCGCGGGAGAGTCGTCACCCTTGCACGCCCTCTTTCCCCTCTCCCTCTCTCCCGCCCTCCCACCCGCCTCTCTCTCTCTCTCTCTCTCTCTCTCTCTCTCTCTCTCTCTCTCTCTCTCTATATATATATATATATATATATATATATATATATATATATATATATATATATATATATATATATGCAAGACTTGTTTTAATAGTTGTTCATTACCGTATGTCTCTCTCTCTCTCTCTCTCTCTCTCTCTCTCTCTCTCTCTCTCTCTCTCTCTCTCTCTCTCTCTCTCTCTCTCTCTCTCTCTCTGACTACCCTTCCTCGCTCTGTACATTCCCCTTTCCCTTTCTTCCCCCTCAGCTGCAACGCTTACGGGAACCAGAAACCGCCAGCGATCAAATTAAAAGTTCCAGCACTGTTCTCGCATACTTCCGGGAAACTTGTGAAGAACGCGTCGCATATATAAACAAAAGCCGCGTTAAAAAGTAAAAAAAAAAACATCCACCAAAAACTCATAAGTTCCGCTTGTGATGTCGACCAGTCAGCCAATGACCCAGACAGTCTTTACGCCGGTAATTAAAAACCGAGAGTCGATAAAATACGCACCGGTTTATAGCTTTCAGCGGGGTAATGAGATGAGAAGATAAATAAGAGACGCAGAGAGACAGACGAAAATATGAAATAGACACTGACAGATAGACAAAAAATGCAAAGCAATCACAGACAGATACACAGAAAAAAAATACAACCAGATAGCCAGACAGAAAAAAAAATCCATACAAAGAAAAATACCAACTAAACATACAGCCAAATAAAAAAAAAGATACCAAGAAGACAGAGAGACAAACATAGACACATAATAAGAAAAATAAAGCCGCAACACGCCGCTAGAGCTACTTGTTGTTGCCTGATACTCCGACAACACACTCAACGTCCGACGCACTCGCTCCTCAGTCTTCGAGCACAGGCCACTAACCTCCTGAAAAGCGGACGAGGAAGCAAAAAAAGAAGTTGAGAGAGAGAGAGAGAGAGAGAGAGAGAGAGAGAGAGAGAGAGAGAGAGAGAGAGAGAGAGAGAGAGAGAGAGAGAGAGAGAGAGAGAGAGAGAGAGAGAGAGAGAGAAATAGAGAGAGAGAGAGAGAGAGAGAGAGAGAGAGAGAGAGAGAGAGAGAGAGAGAGAGAGAGAGAGAGAGAGAGAGAGAGAGAGAGAGAGAGGAGAGGGAGGGAGGGAGGGAGGGAGGGAGGGAGGGAGGGAGGGAGGGAGGGAGGGAGAGAGAGAGGGAAAGAGGGAAAGAGAGAGAGAGGGAAAGAGGAGAGAGAGAGAGAGAAAGAGAGAGAGAAAGAGAGAGAGAGAGAGAGAGAGAGAGAGAGAAGAGAGAGAGAGAGGAGAGAGAGATAGAGAGAGAGAGAGAGAGAGAGAGAGAGAGAGAGAGAGAGAGAGAGAGAGAGAGAGAGAGAGAGAGAGCGATAAGAGATCGAGACATTGTGAGATAAAAAGACAGGTACAAAGATTTAAAGAAAGCCAGACAAATAGACAGAGTAAACAGAAAATGAAGGAGGTACAAGACAAAGAGAAAGAGAGAGAATCGAAACGAATCAATAATAACGAAACCAAGAAACTAAAAGAGAAAGGAAAAACGAGAAGAGAAACACGGAAACAGACGGTACAAATGAGAAGCATAAAGGAAAGAGCCAGATAAAAGAAGAGCTGAATATGTAAATAATAAAAAAGGGTAGATAGAAAGGGAGAAAATAAGGAGACTGCACAGGGCGAGAGAAAACAGAGAAGGGGAATTTAAAGAGTAAATAATGGGGCGAAGGAAATGAAGAAGCAAAAAGAGGGGAAAGAAATAAGTTCAACTAAATACAATGAAAATAAACTGAAGACGATAAAATTCTGATAATAATAGTAATAGTAATTGTGATAGTTGTAGTACTAGGAATAACAACAATGCCTGTAACAACGGTAATAATGATAATGATAATGATAATGATAATAATAATAATAATAATAATAATAATAATAATAATAATAATAACAACAATGAAATTAATAACCAACAATAATGACAATAATAATTATAAAATGATTATAAAAATTATAATAATAATATAAATTATGATAATAATAACTATAATAATAATAATAATAATAAAAATGAGAACTGAAAGATAGTAGTAGTACAAGAAAGAAAATCAATATCAAGACACAGGCAAGCGAGAAATAAAAAATAAAGCTAAAACAAAACAAAAACAAAAAAAATGGATGAACAACAACTCTCCGCTTTGTTTTTCTTGCCTAAATTCAAAACAAATAAATAAAAGAATTGATAAATTAATAAAACTAAGACAGTCTTCCCGTCGCCACGTAGAAGAAAAAAAAGAAAATGGAAACAGAAAATGGTTCTCTTAGCGACACGGGCCATTAGGAAGAAATACACAGATAAAGGAAATAAATAAAAAAAAAGTCCAGCGGTGTCTGGGACCCTTTTATAAAGGCGGAAGAGAAGGAAGTTTAACCCTTAATCTCAAGGGCTCATAAGGTCGAAATCTCCGTAATGCTATCCACATGGTGGGATTTATATGAGGAAAACGAAGTAAAATGGAGAAGAAAAATTTGATGATAAATGCGCGCACATATAAACACACACACACACATATCGGGTAAATTTACGACCATTAGAAACATTTAAAAAAATACATGACGAATATGATGAAAAGAGGGAATAGAAACTATACAAAAACACAAACAAACAAAAAGGAGAATAGCCATACCAAAATCTCACCTAACGACCGCACAATACCGTTACCAGGACGGCGCCACCTTGCAACCCTCCCTCCCTCCGTCGCTTCCTCCCCTCCTCCCTCCCTTCCTTCCACCCTCTATCGCTTCCTCCCTCCCTCCGTCCCTCCGTCGCTTCCTCCTTCACTCCCTCCCTCTCTCCGTTCCTCCGTCCCTCCCCCTCACAAACACAGACCCCCCGCTCCCACCCTCCCTCCGCGCCCCCAGCTCCCACAGTACCTCCACCTTCTCTCCCTCCGGAACCAATCCATACCCGGAGCAGCCACGCCGGGCCACGCCACACTCAACATGTATCTGTTGCTCTACACACGCTACACTCTTGTTTACCAACATCACCAAGTGCACATGACAGCTCTAATTGACAATGCGTGTAGCTGTTGGCAATGATAAACAGTGCGGGTGGCTGTTGGAATTATGCTGATATCGGTGGTAGGATAAGAATGTTGCTGTGTAAGGTTCCGGGCTGAGAGAGAGAGAGAGGGAGAGGGGGAGAAAGAGAGAGAGGGAGGGAGGGCGAGGGGAGAGAGAGGGAGAGGGAGAGAGAGAGAGTAAATCACAGCAAGAAAGAGATCGAACCTCGGAAGGTGGAAGCAGTTGCATTACAATAGTGGACTGCGAATGACCCCCCCTCCCTCCCTCAATGCGTCTCCCCCCCTCCTCCGCTGGCCGCCCTCCCTCGCGGCAGTTCCATAAATTTTGAAGTGAGTTGCAACGCCCCCCCCCCCGACCCCCCGACCCCCCCGACCCCACCTCCAACCCTAAACATCAATTCCACCAGCGAGCCAACTAACTCGCTCAGCCAGTTTGCAAGCACTTTGCATGCGAGCATTTCAGTCAGACGCGCCGCACGGAGGATAAAGCAGTCCACAAATAAAGACAGAAGCCAGATGCTGAACAATCCGAGCCACTAACAAGCAAACAAACTAGCTAATTAGCCGGTCGACTAATTACCATGTTAATCAAACAGCCATTCCGACCACCGAGCACCATTCTAACCCCGCCATCCCACACCTACGCCATTTGCGAAGTGTTTCCCCGTCTGCAGCGTCGCCATGGGACCCTCGCCTCAAAAACCTCCCGAAAACCCCATCACGCTTCCATTTCCCTCCCCATTACACCCCATTCCCCTCCCCGTCACCCCCTCCGACTCCCCGACGGCGCCCAAACTTTCTTTATCGCCGGCCGCAGATGCCGCCCTGTGCACCGATGCTGATGCATGTGTGCTGGGGGGGCGGGGAGGGGCGGCGGAGGGAGGGAGGGGGCAGGGAAGAGGGTCAAGAAGGATGCTATTATTATCTGAGTCTCTTCAGCGCTTTCTCTTTTTTGCCCAACCGCCTATTTTCACCCCTTTGGCTCATGACAAAGCCTACTACACACACACACATTATATACATGTATAATATATAATTAATATATATACATATATATATATATATATATATATATATATATATATATATGTGCATATATATGTATGTATATCTATCTATCTGTAAATACATACATATATACATATATACATACATACATATATACATATATACATACATACATATATACATATA
>NC_091577.1:23997530-24005030 GCF_042767895.1 Penaeus vannamei | reverse complement strand
GTGTGTGTGCGTGTGCGCGAGCACGCGCGCGTGTGCATGAGTGAGAGTGCGTGAGTGTGAGCGAGCGAGCGAGTAATATCCCATTTCTATTCCTTTCTTCGTTTTCAGATGAGACCCGCCTCAGACCCCAAATACTTTTCCGATAAGGTTGCCTTTTTCACATAATATATATCTGCCAATCGACCTTTTGATCTTCGCTCCAGCTGATGAAAATTTACGAGATACGAATCGGTCTTCCTGGGATGGCCAAAAGACCAACAGTGTGTGCGTGTGTGTGCGTGTGTGTGTGCGCGTGTGTTTGTGTGTATGTGTGTGCATGTATATATATGTGCGTGTGTGTGTGTGTGTGTGTGTGTGTGTGTGTGTGTGTGTGTGTGTGTGTGTGTGTGTGTGTGTGTGTGTACATGTATGTGTGTGTACATGTATATGTGTGTGTACATGTATATGTGTGTGTACATGTATATGTGTGTGTACATGTATGTGTGTGCACATGTATATATGTGTAAATATATATGTGTATGTACATGTACATGTCTGTGTACATGTATATGTGTGTGCATTTGTGTGCATGTGTGTGAGCGTGTGTGCGCGTGCGTGTGTTTATCCACATCCAAGAGAACTAACCGAAAAACACCACCACAAAGAAAAGACAAAGAAAAAAAAAACAGCAGAAAGCGATGTCCAAGCGACGTCTGGCGAAGCACCGATCCATCACTCGCCAGACATCTGTGGCAGGTGTCGAGGCGAGACAGATGGCAGAGGCAAGTGTGCTGACAGATGCTTAAGAAGGACCGTCAAATCTGGCAGTCAAGGTTATCCAGGTGAGAGGCCTCGGAGGCACAGGTGTCATGGCAAGACAGGAGACGGACAGGTGCGTAGAGAAAGGGTAGCATAGGAGGCTGACATTGCAATCAATCATGTGTAAGGAGAGCCATAGGATCTCTCTCTTGAAAAATCGTGATTATGTAAACAATCAGATGTGCTGATATGCTCGAAAAACAAACACACACACACACAAACACACACGTGTAAAGCAAGCGAGCAAGAGATAGAGATAGAGATAGAGAGACAGAGAGATAGAGAAATAGGCAGATAGATAGAGACAGAGAGAGAGAGAGCGAAGGAGGAGGAGAAGGAAAATGAGAATGAGAAAGAGAGAGAGAGAGAGATAAGGAGAAAGATAAAGAAAAAAGAAAGCGCAGAGCGAATGACAGTGAGAGTAATACAGTCAGCAAGACAGACAGAGAGCCATGTAGACAGAGCGAACACGTCCCAGCGCGCATGAAAGAGGTCGAGGTGTCGCTGCTTAAATAAAGCCTTTGCAAGCAGGCCGGGCAGAGAGCTGGAGACACAGTGCTACGTCTCCTTGAAGGCTTCTCCCCTTTCAACCTTCCAAAATGGCAGAGCGCCTTCCACCGTCTGGGAACTTTTTTATTTTCCTTCCATCACTGCTAATAAAAAAATGTTCCGGTTATCAATATGTCTTTATCGTCAAATTATCGTATCGCAAATAATATTTATTAACACCATCTTTACAATAACTAACTAGAGCTTAGGGATAATCAGTCTTAACACTATTATCATTATTGCTACAATTACAGTCGCAAAATATGTTAAACACCAATCCATTGCTATCTACAAGCGAGTCAATAACAAACTACTTAAATAAGCGAGTGTAAATTGCCTCTTAATCACAAGTGCAAATAAAGTAATAACAAGAAACGAGTGATTTACGTTACAGAACGGCTTCAAGCTCAAGAAATGTCTCTAATGGCGAAATTCCTCAGGACTCTTAAGGCAAAATCAGCCTTCGAGCGGAAAAGCTTAGCTAACCGAGACATGCTTTTCGCCAATTGGACATGAATGAGATATATAAAAGCGTGATTTAAAAATAACAAGGGGGAAATTAGAGCACGTGACTTGTACCTGTGGGCGTGTTTATGTGTGTCATTTTAATTTAGGAGTTGGGAGAAGGGTGGAAGAACATACACTGACGAAGAAATACGGAAAAGTGAGAGGAGAAACAGAAATACAGGGAAGAGAGAGAGTGGTAAAATAATGCTGGCTGTTTTGAATAAATGCATGAATAATAAATTATGACATTAAACCAACAATGTAAATTGTAATGATAATCATTATAGTAACAATAATAACTATAACATCTGTACATCATTAATCAGAACAATAATAAAAATAACTACATTGGTTCTATTATCATCGGTGTTATCATTACCGTTTTCTTTATATAATGACCATTATCATTATCAATAAAATTAACATATAAATAATTATAACCATATCCATAACAATAACGGTAACACAAATATATCTTGTCACGTTTCTATCGTTAGAGAGAGAGAGAGAGAGAGAGAGAGAGAGAGAGAGAGAGAGAGAGAGAGAGAGAGAGAGAGAGAGAGAGAGAGAGAGAGAGAGAGAGAGAGAGAGAGAGAGAGAATAAATATCTTGAATTATCTTATTGTCACTACGAATAGTGGAAATAAAGAGAGAGAGAGAGATTAAAAAAAAAAAGATAAAAGTTAGCAAGAGAGAGCCTATGGCGGAGCACCATGCACCGTGACCCAGCCAAGACTCACCCTTACTCATACTCACCCCATCTTGGTGGCCACGACATTACGCTCCGCTGTAAAGTAATACCTCTGGAAGAAACATTCGCGACTGTACTGAACACTCCTTACGGGACGCGGCGGCGGTCGGTCTGCGGATCTGTTTACTCTTTTCGCGTGGCGGCTTTTTGACCTCGGTTAATGATCGAACAACTCTGGCGTCTCGAACGTGGATGTACGACAGCACACATGCGTGAGCACGGATGTACGAGCGGTTGCGTAATCTTGATCGAAAGCACTTCAAGCTCGGCCTGATTTGCTGTTGCTGGTTTATCTACCTCCCATCTAGCTCCTCTCCTCCTCCTCCCTCCCTGCCTCCCTTCTCCTCACTCTTCTATCTGCTATCTCGATTGCTCCCCATCTTCCGCCCTCCTCCATTCCCTCCGTCACGCCCATCCCGTCGCCCGACCGCGCGGACAGGCGGCCCGACCTCCTCTCCCTCCTTCTGCGTAGTAACTTTAATCTACTAGGACGTCTCAAAGGATCCTCAAAAAGGCAAACGGTCCTGGAGGAAATGTTCCTCAAGTCACTCTCAGATCACTACCACACTTGCTGGATGCTCAGGGTGTGTATGGAGAGGGGGCAGGTTACAGAAGGGTGTTCAGTCTTATCTCCTCTGCACGAGTGTTTATCACCCGACTCCATCTTCCATTCACTTTGTTTCCAGTTATCAGGAGTTCAGTTCTTCCTATTCCCCCACTCCTCCTCCCCCTCTCCCTCCTCCACCATCTCGACCCATGCACACTCCCCTTCCTCCCCTTTCCACCCTGTCACCACTCGATCTCCCTTCTCTCGTCTCCCTCGCACTTTTTTCTATCAGCTGTCGCCGTCGTCCCTCTTTAAAACAAAACACACACACATACACAGCTCCACGCCACCTCCCAAGGCCTGGCAGTGAGCTTTCTCGTTAAAGTTCTCCCTTTTTCCTCTCCTACGCACACACTTTATTCTCCCTCCTCCCTTCCCTTCCCGCAGCTGCGATGTCCTCACCATGGTCCTCCCAGTGTCCAGGTCACATGTCCCACACACACACACACTCTCTTTGCTCCCGCGGTCCCCCAACGACTGTTCTCCCACCATGTACGCACCATCTTCCTCCCGATACTCCGCAGGACCGCGCAGGGAGAGGGCGAGGGAGGGAGGAGGGCGGGAGGGAGAGAGGAAAGTCCTCCACCACCGCCGCTGCTGCCTCTTCTCCTTCCCTCCTTCTCTACCGTCGGAGTCGAGGGCGGTTACTTTCTACTGCGAAGGAGGAGGAGGAGGGGAGGAAGGGAAAAGTTAAAGCTGTGGATTTTTATCCTTCTCCTTCTTCTCCCTTTCCTTGGGCCCCCTTCTCCCTCCGGTTTTCTCCCGCGACGCGCTCCGAACCACAAGTCCCAACCACGAGATGCCCCTGGAAGAGCGACGTCACCGTACCATCGTGGTCGTGTCCGCCTGGCGAGAGGGGCAGGGAGGGGGCGCTGGTATACGGGGCGGGGTTGCGTTGCGTGAGGGGTTGGGGGCCAAAGGATCGTCCAGTACCCCCACTCCTTCACCTCCCCTCGGTTCGGACGGCACAGCGAGTCCTGAACGACGCGGGATCACAGCGCAGTCGAACACTCAGTGGGCCACTACTACGCAGGGGCCTGCCTCTCCCGCCGGGGACCGCCACTGCTGTAAACAAAGAACTAGAGGCAGCGGTGGCCGTGGAGGACGTGGAGGCGGTGGTGGAGGTGGTGGGCCGGAGGGAGGAGGCGGAGGAGGCGGAGGAGGCGGAGGAGGAGGAGGAGAGGGGGAGGGGGGGTAAAGAGAGGGGTTCTAGCCTGATTTCAATGTGAGTTTGCATTTGCGTGAAGGGTTCGAGGGATCATATGAGGATGGAAAAGTGATAGAGGAGGGCTGGAAAAGGGAGAGATACCAGGGGAAAGAGGGTAGAGAGGAGAGGAGAGAGATTGTTAAACAGATATGGAAAGAGAGAGAGAGAGAGAGAGAGAGAGAGAGAGAGAGAGAGAGAGAGAGAGAGAGAGAGAGAGAGAGAGAGAGAGAGAGAGAGAGAGAGAGAGAAAGGGGAGAAGAGGAGTAAGAGGAGGGAGAATGTGAGGGAGCGTCCTCCAGCAAGAGCTGCGCGCCCTAAGGCCTTGTTTCGCCTCGCCTACACAGACCTCTCCTTCTTGTGCTATCGCAGAAAATTCTAGCAAAATAGGTAACCCCAAAATTATAAAACTAAAAACAGGCATCAAATAAAAGCCAAACAGAAAGAAACTGTCCGATGAATAAAAAAATGAGGCGCCTGTAATATCCAAGTGGGAACGGACCTGTACATTTACCAGCTATTAAGTGCATTAAAGCCAAGCGGTGACGACCCCTCTCTCTTCCTCCCTCCTCCCTCTTTCCCTTGCTCCTCCTCCTCTTCCTTCTTCACTCGATCCTCTTCCCCTTTCCCGTTTCTTCACCTCTTCTTCCTCCTCCTCCTCCTCCATTCAATTCCCGTCCTTCCTCTTTCCTGTTTCTTCATTCCCTCCTCTTCCACTCAATCCTCCTCCCAGTTCTTCATCCCGGTTTCTCCTCCTCCGAGCAGTCATCCTCCCCCTCTTTCATCTTCCTCCTCCTCTCCTCTTACCCCTCTATGTTTTCCTCCTCTTCCTTCACTCCATCTCTTCCACTCGAAGCCTCCCTGTTCCTCCTCTTCCTCCTCCTACACTTCATCTCGACATCCTCCTCCTCCTTCCCGTTCCATCCTTCCTTTTCCTCCTCCTCCTCCTCCATCCCCTCCACTTTATAACCTCAACACCCTCTTCCTCCTCCCTCTTCCATCCTCCCTGTTTCTCCTTCACTCAATCTCCTTCCTCTTCCTCCTCCTCTACTCAATCCTCTCCTTCCTCCGCACGCCCGCGCACGCCCATTTTCGCCCCTTCTTCCTGTTCTCCTAATTACGTCGGCATCGCTTACGCTGTCTTTATGCTCGAAAGAAAAGGTGATAAAAAGGAAGAGGGAGAGGAGGAGGAGGAGGAGGAGGAGGAGGAGGAGGAGGAGGAGGAGGAGGAGGAGGAGGAAGAGGAGGAAAGAAAAAATGGGAGATGGGGAAGATAAAGAGGAAGAAGGAGGCGAAGGAGGAGGCATAAAGAAAGAGAGAAAAAACAGGGGAAACAAAGTAGGAGAGAGGGAATTGAAGTGAAAAGGAATTAGTAAGGTAATATCAGAAGAACAAGGAGATAACAGGGAAAAGGAGTTACGAGAAAGAGCAAAAAAAGGAGAATACAATATGATAAACAAAGAAACAAGATGAGCAAAAAAATAAAGAAAGAAAGAATGTACAAATATGGAAGTAAGAGAAAGAAAAGAAGAAAAAGAAGAGAAGTAAGAAGCGGAAGAGGAGGCGAAAGAAGGGAAGGAAGAAGCGGGAGACGAAGGGAACGAAGAGGAGGAAGAGGAAGCAAAAGAAGCGAAAGAAGAGGAAGAAGAAGCGGAAGAGGAAGCGAGCGTATAGGAGGAAAAAAGGGAAGAAGGAGCGAACGAAGATAAGGAAATGGAAGCAAAAGAAGAAAAGGAAGAGGCAGAAGAGGAAGCAAAAGAAGAAGAAGAAACGGAATAGGAAGTGAACGAAGATGAAGAAGCAGAAAAATAAAAAGAGGAAGAGGAAGCGAACGAAGAAGAAGAAGAAGAAGCGGAAGAGGAAGCGAACGAAGGAAGAGGAGGAAAGGCGATAAAGAGAACGATCACCGGGGAGCATGACACGAAACCCGATTTCCATTCCTTAACCCTTTTTCCCCTCTTTAGAATCAGCGAAATATTGATTAAGAGGAAGAAAGACATACAGATGGATGAAGAGAGAGAAAACAATAGAGAGAAAGAGATAGGTAGATATGAGAATGAATGTGCTAGGAGAGAGAGGAAGGGAGGGAGAGAAAGAGATAGATAGATAGATAGATAGATAGAGAGGGGAGGGAAGGGGAAGAGAGAGAGAGAGAGAGAGAGCGAGAGGGAGAGCGAGAGGGAGAGAGAGAGGGAGAGGGAGAGAGAGTAAGAAAGAGAGAGAGAGGGAGAGGGAGAGAGAGTAAGAAAGAGAGAAAGAGAGGGAGAGAGAGAGAGAGAGAGAGAGAGAGAGAGAGAGAGAGGGAGAGAGAGAGAGGGAGAGAAAGAGGGAGAGAGAGAGAGAGGAGGGAGAAAGAAGGGAAGAGAGAGAAAGAGAGAAGGAGAGGGAGAGAGAGATGGAGAGAGAGAGAGAAAGAGAAAGAGAAAGAGAGAGAGAGAAAGAGAGAAAGAGAAGAGAGAGAGAGAGAGAGAGAGAGAGAGAGAGAGAGAGAGAGAGAGAGAGAGAGAGAGAGAGAGAGAGAGAGAGAGAGAGAGAGAGAGAGAGAGAGAGTGGTAGGTCGGAGTGCAGCCGCCAGGTTGAGTGTGTGAGAGCACGCGTGAGTTTTGTGAGTTCGTACGTTCGTGTGTGCGTGTGTGTGCCTGCGTGAACTGCTGCTGGGATCGATCCAGCACCCCAGCCTCATCCCCCGCCTCCTCTCTCTCTCTCTCCTCTCTTCTCCCTCTCGCTCTCACTTTTCCCAAATCTCACTCCAGCCCCGCTCTCCCGCTCTCTCGCTTGTCTCGCAGACGGAGAGAGGGCGAGGGAGGGAGGAGGGGAGAAAGAGAGGAGAGAGAGAAGGAGAGAGAGAGAGAGGTAGGAAGGGAGGGAGATAAAGAAGGAGAGGGAGGGTGCGAAAGGAGAGGGAGGGAGGAAAAGGAGAGGGAGAGGAGAGGGAGAGGAGAGGGAGAGAGAGGGAGAGGAGAGGGAGAGAGAGAGAGAGAGAGAGAGAGAGAGAGAGAGAGAGAGCGAGCGAGCGAGCGAGCGAGAGAGAGAGAGAGTGAGTGAGTGTGTGTGAATAACAACTGAATTGACAGTAGAAAAAAA
>NC_091577.1:23987530-23992530 GCF_042767895.1 Penaeus vannamei | reverse complement strand
TATCTGCAAGCACCACAAGAAAGCACCAAGCAATCCATAACAACCACCACCAAGCATCGGCTTGTCAGCAAGCACCACAGCAAGGAACCCTCAAAGCACCACCACAAGCACCCAGCCAAACCACAAGCACCACCACAAGCACCCAACCAAACCACAAGGACCCAACCAACCCACAAGCACCACACAAGGCACACCAAGCAATCCGCAAGCACCACCACATCACAGAGTTGCCGACACTTGGCACGGCGGCACAATGGAACACCAGCTGCATATTCCAAGTCACATAATACAGCCGAGCTCGTAGGTCCATTCCCCACACCCGCTGCCTCTCTCGCTTCTTTTTTCTTATCTCTCTCTATCCCCCTCTTCCTCGCTTTTATCATCTGATTTCCCCTTTTCCTCTACTTTGTATTCTCCCTTCCAAGCTAAGGTTTCCTTACTTTCTTTCTTTCTAATTTTCCTTTTCTGCTGATGTTGCTAATTCGCCTCCTTCCATTTTCCTTATTTTTCGTGTACAAAATTCCCCTACTTTGTATTCTCACTTCCAAGCTAGATTTTCTTTCTTCCTTTCTTTCTTTTCCTTTTCTACTAATGTTGCTAATTCGCCTTCTTCCCGTTTCCTTATTTTTCGTGTCCAAATTTCTTGCTCTTGGAGATGCACGGACGCGAAACAGATGTGCAGCACACACAGCGCACGCACGCACAAGCACACGTTTTTTCTTTTCGTTCCATATACTTTCTCAATTTCTCAGTGTCTTTTCTTTTACTTAATTCTCACTTCCTTTATCTACTCGAAATACACTTCCTTACGATATTTCTGACGGGGGGAGGGATGGAGCGGAAGGGAGAAAGAGGGAGAGGGAGAGAGAAAAAAGGAGAGGGAGGGAGAAAAACAGAGGAAGGGAGAAAAACAGAGGGAGAGAGGGAGAGAGGGAGAGAGGGAGATGGAGAGGGAGAGGGAGAGGGAGAGGGAGAGAGAGAAAGGGGGGGAGAGAGAGAGAGAGAGAGAGAGAGAGAGAGAGAGAGAGAGAGAGAGAGAGAGAGAGAGAGAGAGAGAGAGAGAGAGAGAGAGAGAGAGAGAGAGAGAGAGAGAGAGAAGCTCTATAAACCACGACAACAATTTACGGAAGTAAGCATGAACCTGATGCCAGATACTGTAAGCATTATTTACGTCGCGCTTCGTTGGTGACATTCTTGACCTGTTTTTCCATCTGTTTCTCTCCATTTCTCTCTTCCTCTTTTACCATATTTCCCTTATTCACATTTTTATTCTCGGATTTCTCACCTCTCGTTCTCTATTCTCCATCTGTCTCTAATTACTTATTTAGAACATATATGCCTCCTTAATATTACCACCTGATCTTTCTATTACTTTCCGCTTTCTGTTTCCATCCTCTTATTCCATATTTTCTATCCGTCTCTCCTTATCTGTCTCTCCATCCTTCCTATTCCTCCAACACATTTTTTCCCATCCACCGAAGAGGAGGAAGGAGAAAGGGAGGAGGAAAAGGGAGACGACGAAACGGAAGAGAAAGAGAAGCGGAAGAAGACGACGAGGTGGAAGGGGGAGGGGCGGAGAGCAGGGGGGGGGAGAAGGGAGAAGGGAGGGGGGTCAAGGGCGAAGGTAGACTGGCCAGAATCCTATCAATAAGCCCTTATCTGACGGCCATCCTCGTCGCATCACGCCTTGTCCCTCGGTGTTTACGGAGGGCGTGAGAGGATGAGGCCACAAAACTAGGGTGGAAATGAGAAGAAGAAGAAAAAAAAACATGAATGAGTAAAGAATGAGGGGGGAAAGGGCTAAGGACGCGACCCAAGACGAGAGCCAAGGGAGCTGAGCCAATTACTATGTAGTCCTTTCCCTCTTCACCTTCACGTCTCCTTCCATATTCACCTCCACCTCCCTCCCCCCCTCTCATCTTTCTCCTACTTCTCTCTTCTTCAACAATAAGAGTGAGAAGGAAAGGTTTGCCTCCCCCTCCCCTCCCCTCCCCCCTTGAGGCTCAACGAGTGCCCCTCAAGCACCTCACCCTCGAGTGGCACCGCTGATGCCTCTTGTCGAAGGCAGGAGGAGGAAGGATCCGAGGAAACGTTTACTCTCACGGGCCTCAAAACGTTTAATAACAGTTCGGATGACGTCAGACTGTCGTTAGCCTCGTTCTCGATACGAGGATCCGGTAATTATGTTCAATTTACTTAATACTTTAAAACAATCGATGCACGTTCACACACCTCACACCTTAAATACAGAAAAAAATACAAGCAAATCGCATTAAGACATAATCTAAAAATGAAACACGTAAAGAAACGCAACACAAGCATCTTAATCTATCAAAAAAAAGAAATAAGAAAAAAGTAGACATACTCTCGAAAAGAAGCACGTGAAGAAACTTAAAGCAAGTATCTTAATCTATCAAAAATAGAAAAAAGAAAAAGAAAAAAGACATAACCTAGAAAAGAAACACGTAAAGAAACACAAAACAAGTATCTTAATCTATCAAAAAAAGAAGAAAAAAACAAGTAAACCATTATGTTGCTAAAAGTCGGATAACCACAAGGTTCAAAATCATCAGTCATGAGAAGGCGACTTGAACCAAATGGTAATGCAAAATCGCCAGCAACGAAGTGGAACCAGCCCATTCCGGCCGGGCGATGCATCTCCCGAGATATTGGATGCTGTGAGGTTATCTCCCGCGTGGTATGGGGGGAGGGGGGATGGGGAGGGAGATGGCGAGGGGGTATATAGTGGGAGAGAGAGGAAGGAAGGATACAAGAGGAGGGAGGGAGAAGGGGAGAGAGAGGAGAGAGAGAGGGAGGAGAGAGAGAGAGGGAGAGAGGGAGAGAGGGAGGAGAGGGAGAGAGGGAGAGAGGGAAAGAGAGAGAGAGAGAGAGAGAGAGAGAGAGAGAGAGAGAGAGAGAGAGAGAGAGAGAGAGAGAGAGAGAGAGAGAGAGAGAGAGAGAGAGAGAATTTGAAAAAGAGAGAAACGAAAGGAAGAATACAGGATAAAGAAACATAAGCGGAAACAGGCGAGAGGACAACGTTTGATCGTGTTCCCTCAATCAGCTGTTCCATCGTCGACTTTCCTCTGTCTCCCTCCTTTACTCTCCCCCTTCCCCCCGTCTCGTTTCTCTTGCGACACAGATCGAGCTCCGGAAACAGGCAAAGATAAACAAGGAATGGGAAGGACGCAAAAGGATGACAAAGATCATACGAAAATGAAACAGAAAGTTAAACTAAATGCTAAACCATCTAGCGATAGAGTGATTGTACAAGAGATTCGTTAACAGGAATAAAAGATAATGAATAATAATAAGAAGAGAAAGAAAAGCCATAAGAATAACAATAATAACAATAATAATAAAAAATAAGAATATTAATACTAATAGCAATAGTGATAATACAAACGACGTTAACAATGATAATAATATTATTATTAATAATAATAATAATAATAATAATAATAATAATAATAATCACAATAGAAATGATAATAAAAAGAAGCAGAACCTGAACAAGAAAAAAAAAAATTAAGAAGCAGAACACGAAGAAGTAAGAGAACATGAACAAAAAACAGAAGCAGAAGAAGCAAAAGAAGAAGAAGAAGAAGCAGAAGAAGAAGCAGAAGAAGAAGCAGAAGAAGAAGAGGCGGAAGTGGCAGCCAAGACCTCGAAGCCATTACGTCGCCGTCGCCACAGCGCTGACTCGACCCCATCTGTGGTCAGGGGAGCGGGGGAGGGGAGAGGGGGAGGGGAGACAATAGAGGAGAGGGGAAAGAGAGAGAGGACGAAAGGAGGAGACAGATAGAGAGGGGAGAATAGGAAGGTGAGGGGGAAGGAAGAGGAGATTGATAAAGACGGGTAAAAGGAAAAGGCCGAAAGAGTGGCTCGGGGATGAGAAAAAGGCGATGAGGAAGAAAGAGGGAGAAGAGGAGAAAGTGGAGGAAGAATGAGGAGAATTGGGAAGAAAACAGGAAGTAGCCAGGAAAGGGGAATAGGAGAGAAAGGCCTGCGAAAATGAGAAAAGGTTAGAGAGAGAGAGAGAGAGAGAGAGAGAGAGAGACAGAGACAGAGACAGAGACAGAGAGAGACACAGAGAGAGACACAGAGAGAGAGAAAGAGAGAGAGAAAGAAAGAGAGAGAGAGAGAGAAAGAGAGAGAGAAAGAAAGAAAGAAAGAAAGAAAGAGAGAAAGAGAGAGAAAGAGAAAGAAAGAAAGAAAGAGAGAAAGAAAGAGAAAGAGAGAGAAAGAAAGAGAGAAAGACAGACAGAGACAGATAGCGCAGTATTAACAAGCGAGAGGAGGAGAGAGGGAAAATGCCGGAGGGGGGCGTGCCCAAAGACTTCGCGTAGCCGGCGGAACCCCACGAGTGTTCCCGATCAATCAGTCCCAATTTGCTTGCTAATACGTTTATCTGTCTCGATCCAGTCACTCTGTTGATTCTTGAATTCGCTCGGACTGGCAGCCTCCCGCTCGGTCTGCTTACACATGTGCATGCCCGACTGACAGCCTTCAGTGGCCCTGTCTATAGATCTGCAATACACCCTGTACATATAGCTGCTTGTCTATCCGGCTGCTTGTCTATCCGACCGCTTGTCTATCCGGCCACCTGCATTCCCGGCTGTCCCTCTGCTGGCGCGTTCACCTGCCTGAGAGTCTACCTGCGAGGCCACCTGCTCACCTGCTACCCTGCACGGCGCCCTCCCCGAGGACCTTATTTCTACCTGTCTGTCCCCCAGCCGAAGGGCGTGGTGAGGGCGAGGGGGGTGGGGGTGAGGAAAGCGCACCCCCCTGCTTCCCCCTAGCCCCCTCCCTTCCTCCCCAGGGCGCGCTATTTGCTATACATTCTCTGGCGGAGGAACTTCGGGTGCTGCTGCTGGCGGCGCTGGAGCTTTGAGATCCGCTTGGCTAAAGTGGATATTCCCTTCTGAATCGACTTCGTCTTACCTGTTCTCCTCTGTGCTCCTCTCCCTTTCTTTATTCCATATTGTTCAACGGCTTCT
>NC_091577.1:23975030-23980030 GCF_042767895.1 Penaeus vannamei | reverse complement strand
GGCTGGTGTAAAAATCTCTTGCCTTGCTTCTTAATTATCTGTGTGTGCTGCCTGGCATAATTTTTCATTTTCTTGGGATTCTGCTCCACCTCTCCTCTATTTTTATTCCTCGCTGCTTTTTTTTCTCACTCATTATCTACCTCATATTTCCCTCCTTATATCTTATCCTACCGACTCCTTCTCTATCTGCAAATCAACCTCCACTTTCTTCTCTTTACCTGTTACTCCTGTCCTACCTTTCTCTCCTTTTTATCCACTTCCTTGCTTGCGCATCTTCTTTATCCTTTCAAGTTTCTCCATATTCTCTCAAATTCCTAAGCCTTTCCTCTCTACCTACACACTCCGGATATCTTAGTCATGCAAAATGCATGGAGAATTTTGTTTTGTTTACTCTTGCTTTCTCTTCCGCTTCTAGACCGAACGTGGGTGGTAAAGGGTGAGAGATGAAAGGGGGAAGGGAGAGATAGATGGAGGGAAGGGGTGAGGGAGGGGTGAGGGAGAGATGAGAGAGAGAGAGAGAGAGAGAGAGAGAGAGAGAGAGAGAGAGAGAGAGAGAGAGAGAGAGAGAGAGAGAGAATGAAATAGAAAGAGAAAGAGAGAGAGAGAGAGAGAAAGAGACTGCCGGCGACATATAGAGAAAGAGAACGAATAATAGACAAGAAAAATGAGAGGAAAGAGAGATAGTAAAGGACAAAACCCCGAGAAACGAACCGTGCCATCACCCCTTCCCCAACGACAGCGTGTGTTCGTGCGTCCGTTTGACTGTCTCTCCGTCCTGCCATAATTAGAGCCACCCCCCCCAATTCCCTCCACCTCTCTCCTCCCTCCACTCAAAATTTCGGCCAAAATTCTCCACGCGCAAGCATTTCCCCTAAAAGAGATTCCGTGAGGCAGAAATTTTCGGTTTTATGAGTTTCCTTCCAACTTCCTTCCGGTTTAAAAATCCCAGAATCGCCTGCTTTTCCCCCTTGGTCTTCCGAAGTATCGTTTTAATATACAGAAAATGTTGTTTCCTGTCTCTCTCTGTCTGTCTCTCTCTCTCTCTCTCTCTCTTTTTCCTATTTCTCTCTTTCTCCCCCTCTCTTTTTCGCCTTTCTCTCTTTCTCCCTCACTCTCTTTCAACTTCCCTCTCTTCCTTGATCTGGCTATCTCCTCCCATACCATCTACCACCACTTCTCCACGACTCCCCCCCCCCCGCACCCCACAAGGCAACAAACCGTCAGCAAAGGTAAACGAGGAGAGCCTCACCTAACCTCGCTTTTCCTTCCCTCCCCACTGCCAACCCACACTCCCCACCTTCGGGTCTCGCCCAATCTCGCCCCGCGCTGTCGCCAGGGATCCCTTATGCATAATCTGGGCTCCTTGCGCCCGCCTGGAATACGAGGCCGGGCGGCTCCCCACACATTCATGCATTCATACATAGATAAGCATCCACATGTTCAGGAATATATGCACAGGTTCAGTTTCAGATGATTACAGACCTATATACAGTTTATATATATATATATATATATATATATATATATATATATATATATATATATATATATGTATGTATGTATGTATGTATGTATATATACATACATACTTATATATATGTATATATACACAAAATGAAAACAAAAAAGAAAAGATAAAAAAAGAGAAAACCGTGAGAGGAAGAGAGGGAAGGGAGCAAAGACCCGTGAGAGGAGGCGGCGAAAGATGCACCCGATACCGCCACCGACCCCCTGCCCCATAAGTACCTTCACACCTCCCACTCCAACCCCATTACTCGAGGCGGAATCTAAGCGCCTTCTGCACCATCTGAGACTCGAAGGCCGCGTTCATAACCCTTCGGAAGCCGGTGTGTTGGCTTGCCTCTCCGCCACAACGACCTCGCTAAAGATTTCACGTTTATTTTCGAAATGTTAGTCGTAGGTTGCGCAGCGGAGCCAGTAAGGGCAATTATAAAGTTAGTAAATTTGATAAGAAGAGAAGGAGGAAGATGAATAAAACGTAGAAGAGGAGGAGGGAAAAAACTCAAGTCCTAACATCAATATATAGAAAGGAGGAGGAGGAGGAGGAGGAGGAGGAGGAATAAGACAAGGAGAATAATAGTAATAATAATAATAATTATGATAATAATGATAATAAAAAAAGCAGAAGTTGAACAAGTAGATGAAAAAGAAGAAAAAAGAAGAAGTAGAACAAGTAGAAATAGAAGCAGAACAAACACAAGTAGAAGATGAAAAAGAATATAATAGGAGGAAAAAAACACCCCCCTTACACGCGCGCACACACACACACACACACACACACACACACACACAAATCCAAAATGCAGAGGGAGAAACGCGGAGAGACTCTGTAAAAAAAGAAAATAATAAATCCCACGAATCAATGAAGGCGAGGGAGGCCAAACACCCGGATGTGGACCGTCGCTTCGCCATCATCAATTACATTAATCCATCTCCACCTCTCGCCTCCTCCACCACAGTCTTAAACCACCACAGGCTTTCAATGACTGGAGTTGAGATTCAGTTTTTTTTTTTCCTTCGACTACCTACCGTCTTTACTCATTTTCTATTTCTTTTATCTTTCTTCTACTCAAAGACTGACCTGTTAGGCGATCATTAACGTTTCTGTTTTTTTTTCTCTTTCTCTTCCGTGATATTTATTTATTTATTTTTATTATTATTATTATTATTTTTTATTTGTGTGTGTGTGTGTGTGTGTGTGTGTGTGTGTGTGTGTGTGTGTGTGTGTGTGTGCTTGTGTGTATGTGCTTGTGTGTGTGCGTGTGCTTGTGTTTGTGTGCGCGTGTGCTTGTCTGTGCTTGAGTGTACATGTGCGTGTTCGTATACGAGTACGTGTGTGCGTGTATATATATGCGAGTACTCGTGATATACATATAGACCCATATATCCATATATCTGTATCCCTCTGCCCTCCCTACCCTCCCCTGCCCCTCCATTTCCCGGGATTCGGCAACTTGACAGCTCTTCTATCAATCCCAGCCCGCCTCTCCCGCCCTCCGCCTCCTCCTCCCGCCCTCCACCGCCGCCCCTCCCCCCGCCCTCTACCGCCACCTCTCCCCCCGCCCTCCATCCACCGCCCCTCCCGCCCTCCACCGCCTCCACCCCCCCCGCCCTCCACCGCCCCTCCCCCTGCCACCCACCGCTTCCATCCACCGCCCCTCCCCCCGCCCTCCACCTTGGTCTCTCCCCCGCCCTCCACCGCCTCCACCCACCGCTCCTCCCCCCGCCCTCCACCTTGGTCTCTCCCCCCGCCCTCCACCGCCTCCACCCACCGCTCCTCCCCCGCCCTCCACCTTGGTCTCTCCCCCCGCCCTCCACCGCCTCCACCCACCGCTCCTCCCCCGCCCTCCACCTTGGTCTCTCCCCGCCCTCCACCGCCTCCACCCACCGCTCCTCCCCCGCCCTCCACCTTGGTCTCTCCCTCCGCCCTCCACCGCCCCTCCTCCCGCCCTCCTCCCCCCGCCCTCCACCTTGGTCTCTCCCCCCGCCCTCCACCGCCTCCTCCGTGGCCTCGACTGCTACTTCACGCTCGGAGGGTAAACACGGGCGAACAACTTTTTCTTCCTCGCGCTTCCCTTTAATATTCTGAGCCGTATTCGCCTCTCCACGGCTAAGCCCTCGCTGCCGTCGCCACCATAACGTCCACTACGGCAGCACTACCTCTTCACTACAACATCAAATTTGTTACCAATAATGCTGTAACTATAATTACTTACAGTATCACTATAAGAATCATTACTAACCGTCATATTTCTTCTGCAATCAACACTACTGTTGGAATTACTGCTACTACTGCAACTACTACTTTTACTAATATTACTTCTACTAAAACTTCTACTACTTTCACTTTTAGGTATTACTATTACTACTTTTACAACAACTACTACTACTACTACTACTACTCATACTACCAATGCTTGTACTACTACCACTACTACTATTACTTCTGCTGCTGCTACTACTATTACTACTACAACAACTACTAACCACTAGTAGTAGTAGTAGTTAGTAGTAGTAGTAGTAGTGATAGTAGTAGTAGTAAGAGTAGTAGTAAGAGTAGTAGTAAGAGTAGTAGTAGTAGTAGTAGTAGTAGTAGTAGTAGTAGTACTACTACTACTACTACTACAACTACTAACTACTAGTAGTAGTAGTAGTAGTAGTAGTACTACTACTACTACAACTACTGCTACTATTGCATTTTCATCCACTTTTCCCTGGTTCTTTCTATTCATACGCCAGCGCCGGCTTCCATCGAACTCTACGGCCGAAGCCCCGCATTCTAAATCCCAAGCCCTTATGCAGAGCGCACAGAATTTTCTGTTTTGTGTTCAGAGCTCAATAGGTCCTCAGGCCACTCCACCTTCCAAGGCGTACTCTTTTAGCTCGTCCTCCTCTCGCTGCCTCTCCTCCTCATCCTTCTACAAGCTCTCTCCCTCTTCTCCTTCCTTCCACACTCTTTCCCTGGCTCTTCTCCCATCGTCCACTTCCCACCACACTTACTCCATCTCCTTCAGTTATCCCTTTCTTACCTCTCACCCCTTCGCCCCCATACAACACTCCACAACCTCGCGTACGTGCCTCCGTTGCAGCGCCGCGCTTTCCATTGATTCTCTCCTTCATTTGTCAAAGTTAGGCGTACGATGAGGCTCCGGGACTGCCCAGGTTATCATTCCGAGCAAAATGTATCTGTCAGGGGAAGCCGGAGAGCGGAGGAGGGAGAAGAGCGAGAAAGGGGAGGTGGGAAGGGAAGGAGAGCGGAGGAGGGAACTGGGAGGATGGAAGGAGGAGGGAGAAGAGAGCGGGGGAGGGGGGCTGAGTAGGGAAGGAGAGTGGAGGAGGGAACCGAGAGGATGGAGGGAGGAGGGAAAAGAGAGAGGGGGAGGCAGAGAAGGGAAAGAGAGTGAAGGAAAGAGGAGAGAGAGGGGAGGGGGCTGAGAAGGGAAGGAGGGCGGAGGAGTAACTGGGAGGATGGAGGGAGG
>NC_091577.1:23950030-23955030 GCF_042767895.1 Penaeus vannamei | reverse complement strand
AATGCCAATAATAATAAAAATAACAACAACAATAATAATAGTAATAATAACAATAACAACAATATTAATAATAATAACAATAATAACTGAAAAAATAATAACAATAACTATAATAACTACAATAATAATAACAATAACAACAACAATAATACTAATCGTAATAACAATTATCATACAAATGATAATGATAATGATAATGATAATAAAATTAACATTAACAATAACAAATAATAGTGACGATAACATGTTGACACCAACATTGTCAACAACAGTGATGATGACATGATGATAACAGCAACAACAATAATGATAACAATGAAGATAATAATGTTTGTAGCAGACATAATGACAATGATATTAAGAGCGACAAAAGAAAAAAAACAGCAATAACATCATTAATTAAGCCCTCGCCGGCCCTAACAACAACAAAAACAAAAGCGGCGACACAAAAACTCGGACACGCCCCCCCCCCCCCAAGTGACACATTCGGACAAAAACACGAGCCGACAGCTTCACGAGAGCGCAAGGTCGCTTACATCACCAGAACCCGACACTTCCGCTCTTAACTTCCTTCCCCTTCCCCCTTTCACCCTCCCCCTTCCCCCTCCTTCTACTCCTCTTTCCCTTTCTCCATCTACGTCCTTCTCTTCTTTCTCCTTCCCATCCCTCCCTCCCTCTTCTCCTCTTTCCCTTTCTTCATTTGCGTCCTTCTCTTCTTTCTCCTTCCCCTCCCTCCCTCCCCCTTCTCCTCTTCCCTTTCTTCATTTGCATCCTTCTCTTCTTTCTCCCCTTCTCCCACTGCTCTTCTTTCTCCTTCCCTTTCCCCCTAACTCTTCTTTCTCTTTCTCCTCCCTCCCTTTCTCCCTTTGCGTCTTACTCTTCTTTCCCCTAACTTCCATCTTGGTCTTTCTACTTCTCTTTCCCTCTCTCCCCTTCCCCTCTCTCCTCTCATTTCCAACCCCCCCTCCCGCCTCGTTCATTCCCGCCCCCTCCATGTCTTTCTCTTGCTATTTTCATTTCCTCTCCATTCCCTTCCTTCTTTTCTCTCCTCTCCTATCCTCCTCTTCCCTCTTTCCTTTCGTCTTCTTTCATTCCTGCCCTGTATCTTCTCTTTCCTCCTTTCTCCCTCTCACTCCTATTCCTCATTCTATTTCCCCTTCATCTCCTTCTTTCCTTTCTCTTCTCTCCGTTCCTCCTTTTGCCTCCTTCCTCTCACCCACTCTCATTCCTCCTCCTGTTCTTCTCTTCCCTCTTTTCTCCCCCTCGCTCTCACTCCTCTTTCATCTATCTTTCTCCCTCTTTCCCCTTTATTACTCTTCCACCCCTTCCCCCTCCTTCTCCCTACTGCCCGATGCATCAAAACAGAGAGAGAGAAAAAAAAACATGAAACGGTCGTGTTTCCTGTTTATTCGAAAATCCTGTGTAGTCTTCATTTTGTTTCTTTGTCCACTCTTCCCCTTTCTTTCTTACATTCTTCCTTTCTATCTCTCTCACTCTCTCTCTCTCTCTCTTTCTTTCTCTTTCTCTTTTTCTCTCTCTCTCTCTCTCTCTCTCTGTCTCTTTTTTCTCTCTCTCTTTCTTTCTCTTTCTCTCTCTCACTGTCTCTTTCTCTCCTCTGTCTGTCTCTTTTTTTCTCCTCTCTCTGTCTATTTCTCTCCTCTGTCTGTCTCTTTTTTTCTCCTCTCTCTGTCTCTTTTTTTTTCTCCTCTCTCTGTCTCTTTCTCTCCTGTCTCTACCCTTCCCTTTCACTCCCTTTCTCTCTCCTCTCTCTGTCCTTCCCTTTCTTCTTCCCTCTCTCTTCCTTTGTCTTTCCCCTTTTCTCTACCCTCCCCCCCCCCCTCGCCCGCCCCCAGTCTCCCCTCGACGCGTCACAATCCCTCGGTTCCCTAATGAGCTGATTACCCACCTTCATATTCCCCTCTCGCCGGGTTTATTCGAATTTAGACCCCCCTCCTCCTCTCCCTCTCCTCCCCGCCCCCTCTCCCCTCTCTTCCCCACCCCCTCTCCTCTCCCTACCCCTTCTCCCCTCTCCTCTCCACCCCCTCTCCCCTCTCTTCCCCATCCCTTCTCCCCTCTCCTTCCCCTCCCTCCCCTCCTCCCATCCCCACCCCCTCTCTCCCTCTCCTCCCCACCCCTCTCCCCTCCTTCCATTTAACTTTCTTTTCGGGTTGAGTTGACTGCTCGTTTTCTTTATTATTATCTCATGATGTATAGTCTTTCTTACGTTTTCTTTCTTGTTTATTTCTATTGTTTATTGTCTTTTTTCCCATTGAGTATATTATTCTTTTTTATTCATTATACTCCTCTCCTTTATTCTTTGCTTCCTTTCAATTTCTCTTTTTCTCAATCCCTTAACCTTTCCTACTTTCACACTTTCTTTCCCCCCTCCTCCCCCCTCCCTTTAATTTAATTTAACCTTTAATTTCTCACATTTTCCTTTGTCTTCCCTTTAGCCATCATCCACTTTCTCGCACTTCCTTATCCTACCCGCCTTCCTCCCCCCTCCTTCCCCCCCGAGACGCAGCCCCACCTCAGACCTGTTTCCTTGGCAACAAACCCCTCACTTTCCCCTCACCAATGGCTTCCTGACCCCTGTTAATAAAAACAAATCGAGATCACGAAAATTACATATCAACACGGAGAAAAAAAAACAATAATAAGATAAATCAGTCCATAAAGATAATGAGTAAATCAATAAATAGATGAATATGGAAACGTAAAAGACTAATTAAACAACCGTATATATAAACTTTCGGTAGACGACGACAGCAATTAACGAACAAATACACACCAGTAAGTAAACAGAACTATAAATCACATAAAGGTGGTGGTGTTTATTAAATCATTAGATCACTAACCCCACAAAAAATAAACAAATGAAACAAGCTCCTCATTTCATATTCCCCTCACTCGCGGCGCAACAAATCCACTGGTTTCCCCTCCTCCCCTTTCCCCTTTCCTCCTTCCTACTTTTCCTACTCCTCTCCTCTTCCTCTTTCTCCTCCCCTACCTTCATCCTACTCTCTCTCCCCCCCCCCTCCCCTCTTCCTCCTATTCCTCCTTTTCTTACTCCTCCTCTCCTCTTCATCTATCTCCTCCTTCTTCTTCCTCTCCCTCCTCCTTTTCCTACTAATTTCTTCCTGTTTCTCCTCTCCTATCCTCAATTTTCTCCCTCTTCCTCCTCCACCCCCCTCTTCGTCCTTTTCCTAATCTTCCTCTTTCTCCTCCCCTATCCTCCTTCTTCTCCCCTCTTCCCACTCCACCTTTTTTCTTCCTCCCCCCCTCTTCCCCTTTTTCCTAATCTTCCTCTTTCTTCTTTCCCCCTATCCTCCCTCCTTCTCCCCTCTTCCTACTCTACCTTTTTTCTTCTTCCTCCTCCTCCCCTCGCCCTCCTTCCTGCTCTTCCTCCCCTCAACATTCGACACAGATGGCCACCTGACCGTAACCCCTCCGCTTTCTCCCCTCATTCTACCCCCCCCCCTCCTCTCTCCCTCTCTGTACCCCCCCCCCCCGCCCCGCCCCCGTCCCTTACCTATGATCATGAATAATGGCTCATGACACTTCCCCTCGACGCCGCCATGTGTCTTTCGCCCCTGTCCGTGTTTCCACTTGATTCTCAAACCTGCTCTCTTTCTCTCTCTCTCTCTCTCGCTATCGCTCTCTCTCTTTCTCTTCCCCTCTCTCACTTTCTCTTTCTCTTCCCCTCTCTCACTTTCTTTCTCTTCCCCCTCTCACTTTCTCTTTCTCTTCCCCTCTCTCACTTTCTCTTTCTCTTCCCCTCTCTCACTTTCTCTTTCTCTTCCCCTCTCTCACTTTCTCTTTCTCTTCCCCTCTCTCACTTTCTCTTCCCCTCTCTCACTTTCTCTTTCTCTTCCCCTCCCTCACTTTCTCTTTCTCTTCCCCTCTCTCACTCTCTCTTTATCGCTATCGCCATCGTTCTCTCTCTCTCTTTCCCTTTCTCACTCTCTCTTTCTCTCTCGCTATCGCTATCGCTATCGTTCTCTCTCTCTCTCTTTCTTCCCTCTCTCACTCTCTCTTTCTTCACTCTCTCTGTTTCACTTCCTCCCTCTCTCTCTCTCTCTCTCTCTCTCTCTCTCTCTCTCTCTCTCTCTCTCTCTCTCTCTCTCTCTCTCTCTCTCTCTCTCTCTCTCTCTCTCTCTCTTTATTGCCAAGCCTTGCCCACTCTCTCCAGTTTCATTTCCTCTTTTACTTTGCTTTTTCCTTTTTTTCTAATCCCCAGTTTTCCTCTTCTCTCCCCTTTTCAACCGCTCCACTTTCTTTTTTTTCCATTTCCTCTTTCCTCTTTTCCTTTTACACTCTGTTTTACTACCATTCTTTCCTCCGCTTTCTCTTCTTTTCCACTTCCTTTTTGTCTTTGTTCCCTCGTTCCTGATCACTCTCATATCCAACCTCTGTTTTTCACTTCCCTTCAATTTTACAATCTTCTCTCGTTTGTTTTCCTCCCCCCCCCCCTACTCGCCTTCATTCCTCCCTCCCTCCCCACACCACTCCCACCCCTCTACCACCCTCACCCCTTCCACACACTTCTCCTTCACCCCCACCCCTCCCACACCCTCCTCCTCCACCCCTACCCCTCCCACCACCCCCCACCCCTCCTCCTCCCTCACCCCTCTCTCCCTCTCCCACCACCCCCATCCCTCCCCCACCCCTCTTCCCCTTACCCTCCATCTCCCTCCTCCCCTCCCTTACCCCTCCCCCTCAGCCCCTCTCTCCCTCCTCCCCCTCCCTTACCCCTCCCTCCCTCTCCCCTCAGCCCCTCTCTCCCTCACCCCTCTCTCCTCCACCCCCACCCCTCCCACCACCCCCCACCACCCTCCTCCTCCCTCAGCCCCTCTCTCCCTTACCGCCTCCTCTCCCACACCATCCCCCTTCACCCCATCCCTTCCTCACCCCTCCCACCCCTCTTCCCCTAACCCTCCATCTCCCTCTCCCTCCTCCCACCCTTACTTACCTTGACGACGGTCCCAACGGGCGTGTGG
>NC_091577.1:23933761-23937030 GCF_042767895.1 Penaeus vannamei | reverse complement strand
TGGTTTTATGTATACTTCGTTATGCATGAGGGCGCAATATTTATTCATTTGCCTTGGCTTATGAGGGCGTTGGGTAAACAAATTAATGTAAACCCGCGCACAAGAAAGCAAAATTTAATAATCGCAAGTGCAATTTTTTTTCTAATCGTATCCGCATTAATTTCGCTTTGGCACAACCGATACACAATTATTCCACTTTTTTCCCCTCAACAAAAAATTAAATCACGGGGAAAACTATTTTTTTTAATCCATTTCCCAATCACATGAAGATCACAGGCGGTAATTATATAGGCGTCGTTTTAATTCTATAACAACAGTAATACACTTTCACGATTGCCAACCGCCATGCAAGGATGCTTGCCGCGTACTCCCTAATTACAATTAATTTGCCATATTTTAAAACACACGTTAGTTAATTTATCTCCTAACGGTCACTAGGTTGGCATAATTCCAAACGTTATTTCGGGCACACACAAACGTTTATTTCTCACTTTCTTTTACGCGATGGTTCGATAATCACACACGTGCGTCTGATACCACTACGGAACGGACAGCACGAGAGAACAACACACGGTAAACTGGCGAGAGAGTGCCGGGCCGCTAACATGATCAGGGGGGGCGGGGGGAGGGGAGGGGGTGGGCGTGGGTGGGGGGTGTCTCTACGGCCTTAGCACTGAGCCTTGCATGGAGGGCGCATCGTCATCGCCGTAAATATGAATCCTAAATCTAAACCTTATTTATCTTTCTCTTCCTCCCTCCATCTCGCTCTCGCTCGCTCCCGCTTTCTTTCTCTCTTTCTCTCTCTCTCTCTCTCACTCTCTCTATTCTCCTCCTCCTCCTCTTCAATCTCTGTATCTGTCTGTCTGTCTGTCTGTCTGTCTGTCTGTCTGTCTGTCTCTCTCTCTCAACTGTAAATGCTCCACATTTCCTTCATGTCTCTCCATTGCTAATATCTTCACGTCTTGCATATCTATAAATGTCACATAATATAAACATTTGTCCGTCTGGCAGTAAAAATAGACGATATTATCATAATCCATAATTGCAAAAGTGGGAAGTGGAGACAGAGAGGGGGAGATGGGTAGGAAAGGAAAGGGGAGAAGGGGTAAGGGGAAGGGGGAAGGGGGAAGGGGGAAGGGGGAAGGGGGAAGGGGCAAGGGGAAGAGCAGGGAGATGAGTGAGGGGGAGGGGGTAAGGTAGGGTCAGTGTTGCCACCGCGCTGGCCCTGTATTCAACCTCCAGGTTCCGGTATCTCGTGCATCCTGCATTTCCGGCACACTAAAAAAACGACAATGATAGGCGTAGCCAAGCATTTTTTCCCCCGCCCACCTCTATTTTCTCTCTCTCATTCTTCCTTTGATTCTTGGTAAAGCAAGGGGCACAAGGGAAAGGGTAAAGGATGGCATTACTCGATCAACAGGTACAAAAGGCGAGCGTCGTGAGAAGCAAGAAGAGTAAAAAAAGGAGAAGAGAAGGTGGAGGAGGAGGAAAAGAAAAGTGGTGAAAGAGGAGAGAGACAAAGAGAAGATTGGGAAACAGGAGAGAAAGAAGAGAGAGGAAGGGGAGGAATATGAGGAGGATAAAGAGAAGCAGAGGGTAAGCAGGAAAGGCAAGAAGGTCCTAGAAGACAAAACGAATGGAAGAAAAGGAAATAATAGGAACAGAACCAGAGAGTAAAAAGAAGACGACTCACCTGAAGACCTCCTTCAGGTGAGTCAGCAGAAGAATAGACCGTGCCTTGGTCCACCTTCTGACAATAAAACCAGAAAACAAAACAACAAAGGAAGAACAGAAATGAAAAATAATGAGGATTATCTGCAAAAAAAGAGACAGACATAAGGATCAATCCATAAAACAAACGTATAAGAAAAGACAAACAACAGTAAGGAATAATAAACACATATAAAAAACAAATGGCGAAAAAAACATAGTTAAAACCAAAAAGAGAATACAGGAACAGGCAACAGCAAAATATCATTGGACAGGATATAACAGCTTGACGGATGATGCCCCTGTAATGACTAACAAGCAAAGCGTGGAATGAGAGAGCGGGGAGGGGGAGAGAGAAAGGGGGCAGGGGGACAGAGAGAAGATAGCAAATGAGAGAGAGAGAGAGAGAGAGAGAGAGAGAGAGAGAGAGAGAGAGAGAGAGAGAGAGAGAGAGAGAGAGAGAGAGAGTGTGTGTGAGTGTGTGTGTGTGTGTGTGTGTGTGTGTGTGTGTGTGTGTGTGTGTGTGTGTGTGTGTGTGTGTGTGTGTGTGTGTGTGTGTGTGTGTGTGTGTGTGTGTGTGTGTGTGTGTGTGTGTGTGTGTGTGTGTGTGTGTGTGTGTGGGTGTGTGGGTGTGTGTGTGGGTGTGGGTGTGTGTGTAGTTGTGTGTGTGTGTGTGTGTGTGTGTGTGTGTGTGTGTGTGTGTGTGTGTGTGTGTGTGTGTGTGTGTGTGTGCGTGCGTGCGTGAGAGAGAGAGAGAGAGAGAGAGAGAGACAGAGACAGAGACAGAGACAGAGACAGAGACAGAGACAGAGAGAGAGAGAGAGAGAGAGAAGAGAAGAGAGAGAGAGAGAGAGAGAGAGAGAGAGAGAGAGAGAGAGAGAGAGAGAGAGAGAGAGAGAGAGAGAGAGAGAGAGAGAGAGAGAGAGAGAGAGAGAGAGAGAGAGAGAGAGAGAGAGAGAGAGAGAGAGAGAGAGAGAGATACAGAGAGAGAGAGAGTTGAGAAGCGGAAAAGATGAGGCAGATGAGATGGAGAGAGATTTGATTTGATAACATTTATTTACAGAACAGTGTATACGCCCAGCAAAAAGCCAGGGTAAGATACCAAAGCATCTATATGAACTGGCTGTGTTTCTGTCTGTGCAAAGGGCTTTCCGTTAAAAATGAGCATTACATAATATCTGAGGGGTTAATTAAATTGTCATCCGATTGGTAAAATATATATATATATATATATATATATATATATATATATATATATATATATATATATATATATATATATATATATATATATGTAACTAGACAAGAAGACAAGACCAGAGTCTATAAGGAGAGACGTGAGGAGTGAAAGCGGAAAGGTTAAAAGAAGGAATGGAAAGAAAGGAAGAGATGACAGAGAAAAGAAAGGAGGGATGAGAGTGAAAACGGAGAAAGAGGGAAGAGAAACACAAGTGTGAAACAGAACCTCCATCCTCAACCGTATCAGATGATCATAACACCACGCTGCCCTTGTGTGAACCTCATAACAAGGTACAAAACAAGTAAGGCGGCTCATGTCA
>NC_091577.1:23926261-23928761 GCF_042767895.1 Penaeus vannamei | reverse complement strand
CGACGGCAGTTCATTAAATAATTTCGTTTCGCGCAGAGCACAGGAAGGTAAGGTAAGGTAATAAATGGGAGAGTAATATAATATAGGGCACAAAGGTAAGGTAAGGTAACGGTAAAGTGAGGTAATGTAATGTAATGTAAGGTCATGTAAGGTAAGATGAGGTAACTGTAAAAGTAAGGTGAGGTAACTGTAAAGGTAAGGTGAGGTAATGTAAGGTAAGATAAGGTAAGGTGACGTTAAAGCAAAAAATAGTAAAATGAGGTAGGGTAATGTAAGGTAGAAAAGGGTAAGGATAAGGGTGAAGCGAGAGCGAACGAGGGCTGGATAAAGAGATAAAACGGCCGGGGAAGTAAAGGAGATATGCAGTTATCGCAGAAATGGGATTGTCGGGGAGAATGAAGGGAAGGGGAGGACACGCCGAACGAGTGCGAGGGGAAGTCTCCAAGATAGAAGGGAGATGCGGGCAAGTGCGAATAACTGCAGGAAAAAATGAATAAAAATATAATCCGCAGTACTAAAAAAACACGATTAAAATTCATTAAAAAATGCATCATAAATTTCATTAATTACCCTTTTTCGCTCTACCTAAATCAGTAAGCGTTTCAGCAATAAACATAAATCTCCCGCACCCAAGAAATTGCGTGAACAAACAATATAAAATATCTAGTTTATTCCTGCCTCCTATGTTAGTTCCCATAGGACTAACACAGTAGGACCGTAAATCGGGCCTGAAGAACGAAACTGCCATACCAAAGTAGCAAGTGTGTTATCACGTACACACTCCTCGCTTAATTACTTATTTGCATCATAGTTAAAATCCCTGAAACAAAAACATGTTATAAATAATGAATCTAAAAACTAACCAAACTCCTAAAACAACAAAATTAAACTAATCAATAAATGCCTGGTATAGCACAGTATATGGCAATACAGCTGCGAATATCGATCTACACTTACTGACAGTACAAGCTTCGGCAAAGAAGATTACTGCGTACACAACCAGCCCTCTGTAGAGTGAACTGACATAACGTTAGCGAACATTGCACTAAACACAGAATTACCATTTAGTTTAAAAGTAGGAATAGAGCCAAAGGCCTCGGTTTGCGGTTCGGGTATTTCAGCTCTTTGGTAAATGCGAAATAACACCTTTCATATCTTTTTTAATCGATTGGTTGTATCTATTTTTCATGAACGGAATTTACCCTTTGTAACACGGGAATTGTAAGAATACTTTCGGGTTAACTTATTTTCAGTAAATCTATCATAACCGCCATGACATAAACAATATTCATAACCATAAATCAACGCTGTCACTTTCAACACGGATTGTCATAAATCGCAAAGCACGACAATCCAATAAAATAAACGCATTACACGAAGCACAAAATACCGCTAAACGCATAACAAACGTAATAACATGAGACGCATAAATCCAGCGAAATGCTACTTCCTCCCAATGGCAAACTGGGCGCCATTTTCCTTTACAATTCCGATGAACAGACGCGAGTGACAAACACGTCCTGGTTCTGGCGCGGACGGCGGATATGTTTGATTTTTCGGGAAAATAATTATTTAATACATTACTGTTAATGAATACATAAACACAGCTACAAAAATACACACTCACACACACAAGCACCCGAACACGCACCCGCACGCACGCACGCACGCACGCACACACGCACGCACGCACGCACGCACGCACGCACGCACGCACGCACACACACACACACACACACAGACAAACACACACACACACACATACAAACACACACACACACACATACATATATATATATATATATATATATATATATATATATATATATATATATATATATACACGCAGAGACACACACATATATACATATATGCATTTGCATGTATATATGTATATATGTATATATGTATATATATATATATATATATATATATATATATATATATATATATATATATATATATATATATATGTATGCTTGCACACATGTATGCACATATGCATTATGCAAGTAAAGGTACGCAAGCAGGCTACAGTAAACAAAATACAAATATACAGACATAGATAGACAGAGGAATATAATTCGCTGAAAGCCATCTCCTAAATATTTTATCTATATGTCAGGAAACTAGTTACAAGAAAGACTATGTTCTCTCCTTGAAAATCCCATCCAGTAACAGCAATAATAACAATCACAGTAATAGTATAAAAACAATAAAGATAATCATAGTAATAGTATTAAAGACAATAACAATAATAATAGTAATAGTATTAAAAACAATAACAATAATAATAGCAATAGTATTAAAAACAATAACGATAATAATAGAAATAGTACTAAAAACAATAACAATAATAATAGTAATAGTATTAAAAACAATAACGATAATAATAGTCATAACTGATAAAAAACAAAGGAATAAATACTCCGACCGGCAAAACCTTTGTGCATGAAAGATTCACTCACCCCAGAATCCCTCCCCCCTTCCCTCCCTCCCT
>NC_091577.1:23916261-23921261 GCF_042767895.1 Penaeus vannamei | reverse complement strand
TAATAATAGTGATAATGATGGTAAGTGATTACAAAATAAATAACTTATACCTAAAGGGTAAATGTACAGTCGTCTAGCCAATACCCTCAGACCTCATTCAGTACAAAGCATTATCTGTTATAACAAACAACAATACATCTATTCAACCAGGTTAAAAAAGGACGTTCACTCACTCTCGTACCCAAAATTCTCCATTTGCAGTCATTCTATCGTATGTATTCTTGCCTTTATAATAATTAAACCTTTACAAAGAACTTCGACTCACCTGGGGCATTGTTTTTCCTTTTTTTCTGCCTTGGGTCGTTTTTCTAAACACCGGAAGTAAAGGAAGGTTTTTGAAGACCGCAAGTTACTCCTCTGAGCGGTCTATGCTTCTAACGCTTCGCTCTTTTTACACTCCGCGATCATTTCTTCACAGCGATGCAGATTTCATTTGGGATATTCGGCATTCACAAAGCCTATAATCGGATATTTCTAATAAACACAACACAACCCACAGACAACCCGATTCACCAATAAACACAATGCATACACTTTGGCAACACTGAATTCGTATCCGAACTCAGGCGAGTCGAGGGAACTGAGAATCCTCCGCTACCTCGATGGCCGAAATGACCAAAATAATCCGCACAGTCGCCGTAGAGGAAAAAACACAGGGAAAAAAACGTTTCGATAGAGACTCTCGAATCTCCCACTCGCTGGCCGTTGCGTCGCGGCGGGAATCTCAAAGATCGGGATCTCAGACTCGAACACTGGCGGGGCGAGACGATGCCACACAGCACCACGCAGAGGGAAACCTATTTCTTTTTTGCCAATTTTTCATTCAATCTTTCGCAATAGTACTTATACATTTCCATTTATTAAATAGAATGATATTATATTAATAACAAAATAACAAATTATATTGATTGGAAGGGAATTGGCAAATATCAAAAGAATGAGTGAATGACAACGAGACAGGAATACAATCCCTGCGTTGCCAGATCTCTTCCTTGACTCCACGCGCACATGGGTAGAGGACCTGAGGTTTCCAATGGCTGCGGCGCCGAGAGGCGATTTTCCGATGAGTTCATTCCATTTTGACGAAAACCTATGGGCACTAAACATCCCCAATCTGGCTTTTTATAAGCCTCTGTCCATTTACATTTGAATTGGAAATGTAATTCGACACTGGTGAAAAGGAAGGGAAACAATTGTAATTCAACTGCCCGCCAAAATTTCCCGTTATAGGTAAAAAGCCACCCGGCGTTACTATTGACTTAATAAGCACTACACACTCACTCTTCACCGTACTACTCACAAGGGTACTTTAGATATGTCTGGGTTTAAATGGCACGTCAACCATCCAGGCAATATTGGTATCCTAGCAACGAAACTTCGTGTTGCGTCGACAGAAACGGAGGGAGAGCGGAGCATGGGAGAGAGGGGCCTGGTTAGGGACAAAGTCATTAATACCCTTAATAATGGGTTATGTTCAGTGAAATTGGCCTTCTAACTAGGCGCTCTTTGGGCTGTATAATAAGGGCGTGATAGGAAACACGTATGAAAAACAAGTTGATAATGTTGAACCAATGTAAAACAAAAAGCACGAGCAAATCTAGATCGGCTAATGGTATCGTATCACCTTACATAACTTATAGAGTAATGAGTGCGATAAAAATGGTATGGATATAAGAACCCATAACTTAAATTACACACACACACACTGTGTGTGTGTGTGTGTGTGAGAGAGAGAGAGAGAGAGAGAGAGAGAGAGAGAGAGAGAGAGAGAGAGAGAGAGAGAGAGAGAGAGAGAGAGAGAGAGAGAGAGAGAGAGAGAGAGAGAGAGAGAAAGGAGGAAGAGGAGGAGGGGGAATCGCTAACTACATCTGAGTAGGGAAATTGCACAAGGTTCACGAGTTACTTCGTTAAACTGTTTAGTTTGAGGATTATCTCTGAGACTAAAAGGTACTTCCCTTGCCACAACTTGGCCTTGAGACGGAGGGTGTGCTAATTGCAGAGAACAGTGACTAAGGAATTTGTAAAAAATATTAAGGTTGATGTACATGAACATAATTCTCTCGCTCGCTCGCTCTTTCGCGCACGCACGCACGCACACACACACACACACACACACACACACACACACACACACACACACACACACACACACACACACACACACACACACACACACACACACACACACACACACACACACACACACACACACACACACACACACACACACACACACACACACACAGACAGAGAGAGAGAGAGAGAGAGAGAGAGAGAGAGAGAGAGAGAGAGAGAGAGAGAGAGAGAGAGAGAGAGAGAGAGAGAGAGGATTGGGAACGGGGAAAAAGAAAGACTAGCATTAGAGGGAATCAAATGCTGCGTTGGCACCTCACCCAATCTCATTCGGGTGTGAACTGGTTGAGGGGTTCTCCCTCCCCTTCTTACCCCCCACTGCCTTCTTCCTCCCCTCCCCCTGGACACCATTCTACCCTCCCCTTTCCCTTTATCCTCTCGCTATCCACATCCTCCGCTACCATCCCCACTTTACCCAGTCACCGCCCCACAGCCTGGCGTTTTGCCGAGGGCAAATCACTCCCTCAAATTAGCATATTTCCCTTTAACTTTCATCTTTATTGTATCATAGTTTCGGCTCTCGTCTCATGCGCGTCCTTTGAAGAGAGCGCGCGGAAGGGAAGGAGAGAGAATAGAAGAAAGAAGCAAATAGGCGGGGAGGGAAGGGGGAGAACGCAAGTTTATTAGATCAAAGAGAGCGAAACTGAGGTTGCTTCTCCCTCCCACCCCCTGACGCCTTTCCCCGACACGTGATACCTCAGTCCCCCCCGCTGCTGATGTCGTTTTCTATCAAGAAAGTCACTCAGCCCTCCTCCAGCTTCCCTCCGCGGCCTCGGCTCCCCTCGTTTTCCATCCTCCTTTCCTTTCGAATTTTCTAAAAATCATTATTAGATTCTTACGATTTTCATCATATTTGTATATTTGTTTGGTGGCTGAGTCAGTATGTTCCTTGTAAATTCACATGTAAACAGGTTGATGTATAGTTACAGAAAAAAAAAACCTAAAACATGATAAAATCAATGAGAATTTTCTCCGTGTAAACATATTTTTGTTTGTATACATCAGGCAATCGATTTATAAAATCAAAAGTGAAGTCTGAGTATAAACGTCCCTCCCTCTATTGGTCGCGAATCGAACACTTTGTAAAATGAATAGAAAAAAATAGCTATAAACACTTTCCATGTTTACCAATATCATGTCTGCGAAGAAATAAAGCAATTCATCCTCCAAATAATGCAACATTTTGTCTAGGTCACCGAAGAGCTTGAAAATCTACTCAGTAATGCATATAGCCTGTCCCGACTCCTCCAGACCCAGTAACAGAAGGTTCGGTTTCAGCGACACGACACCTGACCACGCCGGCGACCAGTGAAACAACCTTTTTTGACTTGGATTTTTTTTTCTCTGTTCACCATGATGTCTTTCCAGCTGTTTTGAACTCAACGTGATATGGGATTATGACGTTTATGAATGAAATAAAGTCAAGTAAGAAATAAAATTAAATCGATCTCTTAGAAGTAATTTCAGGTGAAAATAAAAATAGAATAAATTAAAACTTATACAACAGATCCAAATAGTGAAAGTTTTATCTTATCAAAATGACTTCAATCTTACTAATATAACAAATATGTAAACTTTATACAACCACTATTCACCGAAAGAGCAAAGACAAAACCGTGAAAACGACTTATTCAAGAACGAACAGCCATTCCTCCTTTTAGGTTATCACCAGAAAAAACCTTGTTTCGCAATTTCCTGCGCTGGAAATTCGAAACCGCACACCTGTAGCGATGCGCCTCGAGTGTCAATTGTCCTTACAAGACCTACATCTTCAAGGAACAACTGGCAGTAAAAGCGCCGTTCCGTAGATGAAAACGCCCGCGAAAGAAGCCACTTGTTGCGCCTCGCGGGTCTTATTGTTTATATTAACGCGCCATTTCGCTTCCATTGTTTGCTGCATTTACCATCAGAACTGTTGAATCGATGTCCGGGTTTCGCATAGCTTCGTCGTTTTGAAGAAAAGGGAGGGAAAGAAGATGGTGATGGAAAGATGGTTCGAGAAGAAGGGCGGGAACGAATGATGGATTTAAAAAGTAAAGGTGGAAGTGTGAGAGGAGGAAGACGCCGCTTTCCCACGGCTCTGGAGGGAATTCGTCTGAATAAACAAAAGCGGGAAGTGTCTGGCTGACCCGCCAATCAAAACAAACTGTTGATTAAACACTTCAAACGGACAACGCATGGGGACTTTACGGTATGTTCTTAGAGCCGACGAAATAAGCGGTAAAACAAGCCGTCAGTTCTTGTGGGTCTTGATATCGTCATCTTCATTATGCTTTGTAAGTAAAAACTTTGATAAGAAACAAAACTAATTAGTCACAGTTATTTAAAGAATAAACGCCATAAAACGCTGTGCACAGTCGTTAAACGAGTGACTAAACCCGCTAAAGAATTTCGTCTCACACCTTTAGGATCCAACTCTTTTTCCTCCCCTTTACTCTCGCATCAGATGCCGACACAGGTTATTTTAACTATAGTAGTGAGTAAACAAGAGCGTTTTATACACCTACGTATAAATATACAATGTATCTCCATTACCTCGCCAGGGAGTCATAAAATCGCGATATATGGCAGCCCTACAAGAACACCCTTTTAGCTGTCATTGCTATTTTAACGGCCATGTTTACGGGCTCACCAACAGTTGTTTAAACAGTAACTTAACGCATTTAAGATCTCGGGCCAATGCAGCTGACGGGGCGAGACCTTGAGTTTACTTAAAAACCTTGCAATTCTCGAGACTCCCGACACTTTTTCCGCCGCTAATTTTGCCAAAGACTAAACAAGAGACAAACACGCTGCGGAAGCTGTGCCGAGGAATTTCCGCAGCCTAAAAAGCGAGCGAAGTGTTGACGAGGATTCCAAGCTCGCGA
>NC_091577.1:23903761-23906261 GCF_042767895.1 Penaeus vannamei | reverse complement strand
GAAGAGGAGGGGAATGGAGAAGGGAGAAAAGGGGGAAATGGAGAAGGGAGAAGAGGAGGGGAATGGAGAAGGGAGAAGAGGAGGGGAATGGAGAAGGGAAAAAGGGGGGAATGGAGAAGGGAGAAGAGGGGGAAATGGAGAAGGGAGGAGGGGGAATGGAGAAGGAAGAAGAGGGGGGAATAGAGAAGGGAGAAGAGGGGGAAATGGAGAAGGGAGGAGGGGGAATGGAGAAGGAAGAAGAGGGGGGAATAGAGAAGGGAGAAGAGGGGGAAATGGAGAAGGGAGAAAAGGGGGGAATGGAGAAGGGAGAAGAGGGGGAAATGGAGAAGGGAGAAGAGGGGGAAATGGAGAAGGGAGAAGAGGGGGAAATGGAGAAGGGAGAAGAGGGGGAATGGAGAAGGAGAGAAAGAGGGGGAATGGAGAAGGAGAAGAGGGGGAGATGGGGAAGGGAGAAGAGGAGGAAATGGAGAAGGGAGAAAAGGGGGGAATGGAGAAGGGAGAAGCGGGGGAATGGAGAAGGGAGAAGAGGGGGAAATGGAGAAGGGAAAAAGGGGGAATGGGGAAGAAGGGAGAAAAGGGGAAATGGAGAAGGGAGAAGAGGGGGAAATGGGAGAAGGGAGAAGAGGGGGAATGGAGAAGGGAGAGAGGGGGAAATGGAGAAGGGAGAAAAGGGGGAAATGGAGAAGGGATAAGAGGGGGAAATGGAGAAGAGAGAAGAGGGGGAAAGGAGAAGGGGAAGGGAGAAGAGGGGAAAATGGGAGAAGGGAGAAGAGGGGGATATGGAGAAGGGAGAAGAAATGCAGAGAGAAGAAATGCAGAAGGGAGAAGAGGGGGAAATGGAGAAGGGAGAATGGGGGAAAGGAGAAGAGGGAAATGGAGAAGGGAGAAGAAGGAGAAATGGGGAAAGGAGAAGAAGGGGAAATAGGGGAAGGGAGAAGAAGGGAAATGGGGGGAGGGGAGACGGGGAATGGGGGAATGGAGAGGGCGGCGAGAATGTGAAGAGAGGAGGGGTCTGGGCTTTGAAAGGAGGAGGAACGGGAGAGGGAGATGAAGAGATGGACATGGAGACAAAAAGATGGAGACGGAGAGGAAAATGGAAAGATAAAGTGGAAGAGGGGAAGAAGATAGAGGTAAAAATAAGAGAGAGAAATGATTGAGTTAACTTAAGGAAGGAAAAAGAAAGAGGCGAATACAATGCAAAGAAAGGGAGAAGAGAAAAAAAAGAGAAAGAGAATGCAAAGAGAGGGGGAAGATAGGAGATAAAGAAAAAAAGGGATAAACATGAGACACAAGAAAGAAAATAGACTAGCGCGAATCAGCGAGCAAACACACGAAGAAAGGCAACGAAGATAAAAAAAAAATGAAAAGAAATAAAGAAAGGAGCAAGAGAGGGCAAAAATGTAATGACAACAGCAAAGAAAACAACGAACACGCAATAATGAGAGCAAAGAAGACAACAGAAAAGGAAATGAATAAAACAAGAGAGAGTGAGAAGGGGGCGAATATGCAAAAAAAATCAAGAGAAAAGACGAAATAGAACGATAAAAAGGAGATGAAACCAACCGTAAACGCGTGGAAATGAGAGAAGCGAAGAGAAGAGCGAAAGTGGCGGGGCGGTCTCGCGGAAGAAGACATATGGAGAGAGAGGGGAAGGGAGGCAGGTAGAGGCCGAGTAGATAATCGAGTAAGGTAGACATTTCGCGGTAGATGAAGACTGATGAGCTCGGCGTGTAGCGGTAGACATATTTTCGATGGCGAGTTGAAGGGAAGCTTGTTTCATGGTAGATAAACTGCGAATTACGGCCAAACAAGGTAGTTAAATGGATGCTGACGACGCGCTTGTATGAGAGTCTACCGGCTTGGGAGAGTCTACTCAAGACATATTTTCTCTCGGGTATACTGTCTGGGTAGAGGGGTAGATCCCTTAAGAGGTAGATCCCCTGTTTCCGTCGCCGTGCTTCATTCACCAGCATTGCCGAGTTTATGGCGCGCGACACGACATAAAAAAGATGCCATCTGAAATCAGTTCACGTGACACCACGCAACACGACCGCCACAACCATCTAAAATCAGTCCACGCAACACCACGCAACACGAGCGCCACAACCATCTGAAATCAGTCCACGCAACACCACACAACACCACGCAACACGAGCGCCACAACCATCTAAAATCAGTTCACGTAACACCACGCAACACCACGCAATACCACGCAACACGACCGCCACAACCATCTAGAATCAGTTCACGTAACACCACGCAACACCACGCAACACGACCGCCACAACCATCTAAAATCAGTTCACGTAACACCACGCAACACCACGCAATACCACGCAACACGACCGCCACAACCATCTAAAATCAGTTCACGTAACACCACGCAATACCACGCAACACGACCGCCACAACCATCTAGAATCAGTTCACGTAACACCACGCAACACCACGCAATACCACGCAACACGAGCGCCACAACCATCTAAAATCAGTTCACGTA
>NC_091577.1:23868761-23883761 GCF_042767895.1 Penaeus vannamei | reverse complement strand
CAAGAGGAGAAGAAGAAGGAAGAGAAAAGAGAAAACAGAGAAGATAACAAAGGAAGGGGGAAAGGCAAGTAGAAAACATAGAGGAAAACAAAGGAAGATGAAGAAAAGGAATAAGATTCAGAATAAAAGAAAGAAGATAAGAGATAATAACTGAGGAAGAGGAATAAAAAAATAAAGGCAAGAAATAAAACGGAGAGGATAATAAAGGAAGAGGAAGACAGAATAATAATACAGAGAAGCCGAGAAGAACTATAGAGAGGAGAACAAAGAAGAAAAAATCGAAGCCAAAGAGGTATCCAAAATATTAGAGAACTTTTATGAGAAGTATTATAAACTTTCACATAAATATATATTTTTTCTCTCTCTTTTTTCGACGAAGAACCTATAAATAACGAATATGTTTTCTTCTCCTGTTCTCTGTTCTCTCTTCGGAAAATAAGTCTTATGACACCCTATTCCTGTTCGAAAGGATTGTTAACAGAGTCCAATATATCGCCACTTGTTTATTTCGATTTTTTTTTCTTTCTTTTTGTCGAAAATTACAACACGTCCCGCTTCACTTGGCCGAAGTTTCGATAAATTAATCTGACCGGCTCGCTCGCTCTTCTATTCCGTGCGTTCTTCTGGTTTTCCTTTATGCTATCTTTATCACGGTTTTTTCTCATTGGTGCCTTTTTCGTGAAGCGTTGCTGCTATCGTGGAAATTAATACTAGTTTGATTATTGTTATTATTATCAATAGCATTGTTGTTGTCATTATTATTATCACTATTTTCACTGAAATTATCATCATTATCATTATCGTGACACTAACCTGTCTCTCAGTCGTCCCCCCCCTCTTTTTTTCTCTGTTTCCCCCTGTCTATCTACCTGTCTGTTTCTCTCTCTCTTCTTACATGTCGTTCTCTCTCCGTCAGTCTGTCTGTCTGTCTCTCTTTCTCTCTCTCTCTCTCATTCTCTTCCTCCCTCCCTCTCCTCCCCCCTCCTCACTCTCTTTTCCTCTTTCTTTCTCCTTTCGCCGCGAGATTTGCTACGAGTATTTTATGGCCGGATGGAGGTCTTAAATCCGGGTCGAACAAACATGCAAAGACTGCTTACATAGTCTTTCTCATTCCTCTTACCTCTTCCTTCATCCCTTCGTCTCCTTCATCCTTTTTCTTTTACCAGCTTTTCATTTATTTTTTGTGTTATTTCCTTTAATAATCTTTTTTGAAAATCCTGTTTTAGATTGGTTTAATTTTTTTCATTCTTTTTCTTCCTCTCTCTCTCTCTTTTGCGCTGCCGTTTTTGATTACATAACTCCGTGCGTAAAGAATGATGATAAAGCACACGCAGGAACATCCACCCACACACATCCACACACCCACACCCACACCCACACCCCCCCACACACACACGCCCCCCCCCCCACACACACACATTACTCACTTCGTCACTGACCTTATGGTACACTCTTATGTTCGATCTGCCCTCCAAGCTTACCTGGAAAAAAGAAATCATGATTAGTAAAAAGTTTAATGATATTCTTAAACTTGCTTAGGGATTTTTTCTTATTTTAAAAGAAAATAAGATAGATAGTTAAGTAGATAGATAGGTAGATAGATATATAAGTGGACAAGAAGACAGATTGACTGGTTGACTGATTGACAGTGAGTGAGAGACAAAGGGAAAGAGATAGATAGATAGATAGATGGATAGAGAAGGAAGAAAGAGAAAGAGAAAGAAAGAGAGACAGAGAGAGAGAGAGGGGGGAGGGAGGAGAGAGGGAGAGGGAGAGGGAGAGAGGGAGGGAGGGAGAGAGAGAGAGAGAGAGAGAGAGAGAGAGAGAGAGAGAGAGAGGGAGAGGGAGAGGGAGAGGGAGGAGAGGGAGAGGGGAGAGGGAGAGGGAGAGAGAGAGAGAGAGAGAGAGAGAGAGAGAGAGAGAGAGAGAGAGAGAGAGAGAGAGAGAGAGAGAGAGAGAGAGAGAGAGAGAGAGAGAGAGAGAGAGAGAGAGAAAGAGAATCAGAGACAGATAGAAACAGAGAGAGAGAGAGAGAGAGAGAGAGAGAGAGGGAAAGATAGATAGATAGATAGATAGATAGATAGATAGATAGATAGAGAGATAGAGAGAGAGAGAAAGAAAGAGAATCAGAGACAGATAGAAACAGAGAGAGAGAGAGACGGAACGAGAACTAAAGACCAATAGAAGAGCGCAAGAGACCAGCGGATGAGATAAACAGACGGAAGCAGTCAGAGAACATCGGAAATAATAATAAACTTCAAACACATGTTTATGACTAGTAAATCCCTAACGGTGCCTCAGTTCCTTTGCCAAGGATAAGCTGATAAAACGGCAAGCGTAGAAGTGAAGCCGGTAACCATGGCAACAGGTAATGAAAACAACAACGGGGAGGAACGAATCTCGAAAGACAACGGCGTAAATAAAACAGCCGCTGTAACAAAATAAATAAATAAATAAATAAATGAATAAGAAAAAATAAATAAATAAGAAAAAAAAAAATAAATTAATAAATAAATGAAATAATAATAAATAAATAAATATATAAAAAAGAGGGGGTGAGTTTTCTCGTTTTGTTGTTTATTTGACATTTTTTTCATCTTGTACAGCCGCTGTAAATGAAAAAAAAGGAGAGAGTTGCTTTGTCGTTTTGTTGTCTATTTGACTTTTTTTTTCTCTCTCATCTCGTTATGCATTTAGGATGACTTGTAATGAAACTTTTTTAACATCTCTCACACTATTACCTCTTCACAAACACTTGAGTCGTCACTTCACGCTCAGACTTTGTATTTACCTTACCTTTTTCGTTTCATAATATTGCTTTGCTTTCTTTGTCTATCTTTCTTTATCTATGTTTTTTTTTTATCTATGTTTACTTACACTGTCTCTTCTTCCTTCCCCACTACATTATTTTCACGTATACAGACAGACATACATAGAGAGGCAGGCAAAAGACGGACAAATAGAAGTACATGCGACATTTAGAGATGTACACACACACACACACACACACACACACACACATATACACACACACTCACACAATCAAACACACACACTATCTCTCTCTCTCTCTCTCTCACACACACACATACTCACACACACACACACACACACACACACACACACACACAATCAATCAATCAATCAATCAAACACACACGCACATCCATACGCAATAAATGACATGTTAGGAAGGTCCTTTGAGCTAAAGACACGAGGGACGCACACTAATAATAGATGGCGCGAGTTGTCGTCCGATGAGGGAGCCGTGTGCAAGGTTCCGGACGCGTTGAGAGGGGATATATAGTGTTTGTGTTTACTGCTCTGTTAGATGTGTTTACTGCGTTGATAGGTGCTTGCGGTGTTCTGTTGGCAGGTGTTTGTGGGTAATGTTTTGTAAGGTTGTCTGTTGGCAGGTGGTCGTGGGTGTTCTGTTGGCAGGTGGTTGTGGGTGTTTGTTGGGAAGTGGGTGTAGGCATTTGTTGACAGGTGTTTGCAGGTAATGTTTTGTTTTCTGTTGGCAGGTGCTTGTGGCTATTGTGCCGGCAGGTGGTTGTGGGTGTTTGTTGGAAGGTGTTTGTGAGTGTTCTGTTGGCAGGTGTTTGAGGGTAATGTGTTGTCAGGTCGTCTATTGAATTGTCTGTGTACAATGTGTTGTCGGGTGTCACTCTGTAACTTATGTTGTCAGGTGTCAATATGTCTTTCAGTTTTCCGCTCAGTTGTCAAATGCCATTATTCCCCCATGTTCCCACGTCTTTCTGTGCCTCATGGTGTCGCGACGCACTGTGTTATCACCAACCAATTTTGTGTTCTTGGGTGTCTTTCTGACCATGCAGTCGGCTCTAATAAAGGTCATGTGATAGCCCCAAAGGTCGCACGGTTCATGACCTATAGAAAAATCTAAAGAAAGTGTAATATTTACTCCGAGGACAAACAAATCGCACCAAATATCTGGGTAAGTATTCAGAGAACTGTGCACAAACACCCAGTTTGTTAAAATTGTGCCAGGCCCGACCCAGTGAATTTTCATAAATACAGATGCAGAAAGAAAGCATATCTGTCTATATATCTGATAGATATACATTTAACCATCTATTTGCCGGGCTGATATGCTTGTCTAGACTGATGAATATGCATTTATTTTTTTATTTATGCATGTCAAGTATACGAATATTCTTTGGGTCGGGCCTCGCACAATTCTCACAAACCGGCCGTAGGAAATGGTATTCGGTTACTTGGTAAAATTGGGCAAGAATGCGTGTTAGTCCAAGCCTTAAAACCACACTGTTAAAACAAGAAGGAAAAAAACACTTAAAAATCTAGACTCAGAAACCTCGTCCTTGGAGGCGTTAGAGAGTGGGGTCATATAAGTTCAATTTCTGAAGATTTAAAAGAGGAGAATTATCCAAAACAAATGAATAATGGATTCAAAACGCAAACTGCCTCGCCCACTTTCCCTTCTTTCTTTATTCATGACTTTCTTATTCCTTCTTTTATTCATTACTTCCTTTCATATCCTTGGGCTTTCTTTCCATGCAGATTTTCTTCCTTGAAGGCACGTAAGCTCCGCCCATACGACAGGAAGAGGAGGATGACGTCACCGAAGCCACGCCCCTCAGGCGTTAAAACGTTTTCGTGACAGCGAAACAAGTGAGCATCTCTCGGCACTCTGATAATGGCACTCTGGCTGAAGAGTGTCAACGACAAGAACTCTTCAGCACTTGTAAGAAACAGGCAGTTAAAAGGGAAAAGAGCGAGAGACGGGTTGATGGACAGACAGACCGGTAGATGTGTATAAAGATAGGCAGACATAAATACATTGGAATGAATAGACATAAATATATTTGATACCACACACACACATACAAATATGGATATGTATATATATATATATATATATATATATATATATATATATATATATATATATATATATATATATATATATATATATATATATATATATATATATATAACAAATAAATAGAGCGATAAATATATTGAGAAAGATAAATAGAGAGAGAGAGAGCGAGAGAGAGAGAGAGCGAGAGAGAGATCCGCTTGATGTTATATAAAAAAGAACAAACACTTGCCCTCGGGGAAGGAGAACATATCGTGCGCCTAAGGGGTTCATCTCTAATTACATTCATTGTCATTATCAGAGCCGGATTAATTATTCGTGTGATCGAGGGCTTAGAGGAAATGGAGAATGAGGGGAGACCGAGGAAAGCGAGAGGGGGGGCGGGTCAGAAAAGTGACCTCCCGTCAAGTCCAGACAGGATAATGATTTTTCAATTTTATCTAATAAACTTCACAGTACTTGATAAGCCTAGCAGTTGGTCGAGACCCGAAAGCCGTCCATACACGCTGAGTCCTTCACGCTTCTACAGGGACGCGGATTCGTCCTTGTAGGTACACAGCAGATGCTTCCCGAGGCTTATACACCTAATCGCACTCACGCCCAGCGCCAAAAGTGGGCCACGAATGGGTAGGTACGAGGAGAGGGTAGAGAAGGGAGAGGGAGCGGGGAGAGGGGAGAGAGCGTCGAGTGGTTGTGGTGCGCGATGGGGAGAAGGCCAGCTCCTCTTTAGTCCGAGTGGGGAGAGGGGAGAGGGGAGAGGGGAGCTGCCGACACCGGTAGCAGACGCAAGAGCAGTTGCATCGTCAGGAGAGGAAGTGTGCGTGGGTGCGTTCGTGCATGTGTGTGCGTGCATTTGTTTTTGGTGTGTGCGCGTGCGCGTATGTGTGCACATGCGCGTGTCTAGGTGCTTGCGTGTGCATATTCGTGCATATGTGAGTAACCCTTCTTTCCTATTCGTCAACGCAGATGCCAAAGCCGCCCACACAGTACTGTGTGAATTCCCACCCACCGAACCGCCCATTTCGTCTCCCTCTCACCTTACCGGTATTGACTGCCACCCCCCACTCCGCCCCACACCCCCCTTGCGGGGTGTCGGAGTGCATCCATTGTGCGTGTGGGAAAACTGTAGTCGTGTTAATCTCTCTCTCTCTCTTTCTCTCCTTCTTTTTCTCCCTCCCCCTCTCTCCCTAACCTCTCTCTCTCTCTCTCACCTTCTTTTTCTCCCTCCCCCGTCTCTCTCTCTCTCCCTCCCTCTTCCTCTCTCTCTCTCCACCCCCTGCTTCCTCATCATCATCATCATCGCCAGCCTTCCACTTCGGCCCAATATTTCCAAGTTCTTGATTTCGCGATTGATTGATTCCCGGCGAGCGAGCAGGCCGACAAAGCGAACGTAAAGAGCCGCAAAATCAATAGATACTCTTTACTTGGGTCTGAGTGCATTGCAAACACTCAGGTCAACATGGGTCTGCATGACCCTCTCTGTGCCTGTTTCTTTATTTCTTTTCTTCATAGATGTTATTTTTTGTAGTTTATTCATATATTTGCAAAGTAAAGGAGTTCAAAAAGATCTTTGGGAAGGTTTCTATTGATTTCATTTGTCTTCTGTTTATTTTATTTGTTTGTTGGTTGGATGTCCGTTGGATTTTCATTTTTGTTTGTTCCCTGTTCTTGGTGTGTGACTGATTCCTTGTTTGTTTTCGTTTGTTGTTGTTTATATTCATCTGTTTCACTTGTTGGAATTCCTGGCGCTGCGTGTCGTTCATTTGCTGTTGTTTGAGTACCACGCCCCTCATTACCTTTGACCTCTCACGCCTACTTTTCTCCCACCCGCTTGCCCTTACCCTCTCACCCTCTCTCCCTTCCCACACTCTCTCCTATCATCCCGGTTTCCTCTCTTTCTTCTCATCTCACCTGTCCTATCCTCCCTCCCCGTTCTCCCTTCCCCGTCTTTTCTCTCCTATCCTTCCTCCCTTTTCAATTTCCCTCCTTCTTCTCCCATCCCCCTTCCTCCTCCCTCTCCTATCCCCTTTACATTCTTATTCCTCCTCTCTCCCTCTACTCCCTTTCCCCTCACCATCCCGTTCCCCTTCCCCCTCTCCCTTCCCCTTCCCTCCCGTCCCCCTTCCCCCTCTCCCCTCCCCTCCCCGTCCCCCTTCCCCTCGCCTCCCCTTCCCCCACCCCCACCCCCACCACCACCCCCTTCCTGTGTGGCGTATCGCGTTCGATCTGAACTTCCGTCCCAAGTCGACGTCTGGACGATGCTAATCAGTGCTCATCTTTTTTTTTTTCCTAATTACATACATGCATACATACAGATACGTGTGTTTGCTTCTGTGTTGGTACACGTACGTGCATGTCTGTGTAGTTTACATGCATATTTATATGACTGTACGTTACGGACTCGTGCGTGCATGATTTTCGTGTGTGTGCATACGTGTGTACATGACTCCGTGTATGCGTGTGCGCAACTGCTTGCGTGTGTGCATCTGCTCGCGTGTGTGCATGTGCATGTATATTCCAGTTGGTGTCCAACCGCCCGCGCCCCGAAATTCGCAACCGCCCGCGCCCGGAAATTCGCGAGCGCCATTCCGGCCGCGTCTCCGCCAGCAGGTACGAGGAAGTCCTCCGACGAGCGTGTTCCCGGCGACGCCAGCTGATGCGTGAGCGATTGAGACATGAATTCTTAATCCCGAGTCCGCGCCCCGGCCCCGACTGCTCCGCTATATCAGTTGCCTTGTTATGTTTTTTTTTCTCTGTATTTTCTTGTTTCCACTCCACTGGCTGAATTTCCGGACTGTTTTTGTCACTTTCACTTATTTTTCTTTTATTTCAAATTGACCTTTTTCTCATGTCGTCTGGTCTCACTTGCCCTTCCCTCCCTTCTAGATCTTTCGCTTCTCTTCTCTTCCTCCCTCTTCTGTTTTCTCCTTCCGCCATTTCTTCTATTATCTTCCGCTCTCTCTCTACCTCTTCTTCGCCATATTCTAATTCTCTCCATTTCGTTTGGTTATCGCCCCCTTCCTTTTCCTCATCCTCGCATTCCTTCTCTTTTCCATCTTTCTTATCCTCATTTTCTCCCTCTTCTCCTTCTACTTGGAAAAATGAATCAAAATTTCACAAAACAAGATGTCTAATAAAAAAAATCGATCATTTGAACTCCATCAGCGCTTCGTCTGAATCATGCCAGCCTGAAGAAATAATTATCGAGACCTTAATTACACGACTTACTTTGTCAAGTCATTATTTCTCATTCACACTTTTTTTCATTTGTTATCGTCCTCTCTGTTTACCTTCTACGTGTATTTTTGTTTCTTCTGCTTCTGCCCATTCTGTAATTCGGCTTCTCATTTTTTTCACTTAGGATGAACGAGAATACGAATGGATGAATACAAAATTAAATCACTGGTATCTATGCCTTGATTTTTATTTGTCCTTTCACATGTTTGGCTTCACGTTTTCGGTGTTTTGTTTTATAATTTTTCCTCTTTGCGCCCCTCTTTCTCTCTCCTTTCTTTGTATCCCTTCCTCCTCCCCCATCTCTTTCCCCCTCTCACTTTCTCTCTTCCCCTCTCACTTTCTCTCTCTTTCATTCTCTCTCTCTCTCTCTCTCTCTCTCTCTCTCTCTCTTTTCTCTCTCTCTCTCTCTCTCTCTCTCTCTCTCTCTCTCTCCCTCATTCTCTCTCTCTCTCTCCCCTCTTTTTCTCTCTCTCTTTCTCTCTTCCCCCTCTCGCTTTCTCTCTCTCTCTCCCCTCTTTTTCTCTTCCCCTTCTCGCTTTCTCTCTCTCTCTCCCGCCCCCCCTTCCCACCCTCCCTTGTCGTGTCAATAGACCCGCGGTGTAGCATGACACCGATGGCTGTATTCTGGAGTATCAAATTGACCGCGATCTTATACGAAGGTAGGGGCCGGAAGTACGAAGAAGGGGGAAGAGAGGAAAGCAAAAGCAGGAAGGGAAAGGGGGAAGGGGATAGGTGAAGGGAGATATGGAGAGAGGAGGTAGTAGAGAAAGAGGAGAGGTAGAAAGAGGGAGCGAAGAGGGGGAAGGTGTATTAGAAATGAGGGAAGAGGGAAAGGAAAATGACAGATGTGAAATATATGTCTTATTAATGATAAGTTTTTGCATGGGATTCATTACATATCAATAGGAAGTCACCAATTATGTGAAGGCATTGGTTGGTTGGATTGTCAAAGGAGGTTGGACAAAGTTTTAATTGTTAATGTTCGGATGTTACTGTTTTCCACTTTATCTTTACAATTGGTGAGATGCTTGTTCATTGTTCACTTTATCGGTCTCTCTCTCTCTCTCTCTCTCTCTCTCTCTTTCCTCCTTTTTCTCTTCCCCCTCTTTCTCTCTCTCCTACTTTCGCTTTCTCTCTCCTTCTTTCGCTTACACTCTCCCCCTCTTTCTCCTTCTCACCCTTCCTCCTTATCCCTCCCTCTCTCCTTCTCCATCCCTCCCTCTCCCCCGCAGACCACCACGCCATCCCCACCTCGTCCTCGCTTTCCTCCCTAACTAACCGCCGCCGGAAGGCAATTTGCCTAAAATACTGTACCTTCTAAATTACACAATATGAAGAGAGTCGTAAAGAAAAAAAAGTGTCTCCGCTGTCTCCAAAACCCGCCAATACCCCACTACCTGTGCCCGTTATTGTCGCCCCTTCCGCCCCCCGCGACCAAACAATGTTCCTGGGATGTACACGTCCGGCGAATCAGTCTGCAGGAGAATGTGACAGGATGCGTACAGGGTCGTTCTCTTTCGGTCTGTCTGTTTGTCTGTCTGGCTGTCTTTGTCTTTGCCTGTTTGTCTCTATCTGTCTAAATTTATCTGACTGTCTCTGTCTGTTTATATTCATTTGGCTGTGTGTCTGTCTGTCTGTCTCCCTCCTTCCCTCTCTCCCTCTTTCCCTCTCTCCCCCTCCCCCCATCCACTGCCACTCCTCTCTTTCTCTCTCATACACATTTACTCTACAACCGCAGCTAAAACCGTACGCTGCACAGCTGCACAAATGGAGGGAAATCATCTTCCTCTCCCCCCTCCCCCCTCCCCCTCCCTAACCCTCCTGCTTCGCCCTCGTCCTCCATCTCATCTTCCCTTCTTAGTGCAACACAATAGAAACCTCAGCTGGGAAAATTGTATTTCAAGGACCATAGTACAACTTTTAAAACACAAGAACTCCCTAAAAGGAGTTGAATAGCATACACGTGGAGTCCGTGGGTTTATGCAAATGCTCAAGTGATTGATGTTTATGTATGGCGAATTCTGTACTTTGTTGATAAATGTAAATGTAATCAGTTCAGTTCAGAGTGAGATTTCCCAAGACGACCTACACCCGGGCTTTGTTGATGGTCCGGAGTACAACCGATCTTTGTACAGAACAAGTGGCCAACGAGTAGCAGTAATTATAAATCGGTCGTAAAAAACAGCAGAGCCTGGCTAAACAGAAGGCCCAAAACGGAGCCCAAACGGTGTCCCCTTTCCTCCTTGGCGAACATTTACTTCTATAATCATGGAAATAAATATCCAACATGGAAACGCGAAATAGCGGCGACGATAATGATGATGATGGCACAAATGACGATACCGATGATAATACATTTTGAATTTATTCTTGTAGGCATCGTGGGAGTTGAAGAAACTGCATTGAGGTTGCACAAGCAGGTGGATGGCGAGAGTACCGTCTGGCAAGGTATGCGAGAAAAGCACGTCGGACTAGCAGTGCCAGCTGAATCCCACCTGCCCGGGTACATCTCCCTTTCGCCCTCTCCCTCCCCTTCCCTACCTTCCCTCTCCCTCCCCCTCCCCTTCCTTCCCTCTCCCTCCCCTTCCCTCTCCCTCCCCTCCCCTTCCTTCCCTCTCCCTCCTCTCCCCTTCCTTCCCTCTTCCTTCTTCGTTGCCCTCTCTCTCACCCGTTCCCCGTGTCTCTCCTCCTCCCCTCCTCTCCCCTCTGCCTCCTCTCCCGTCTGTCTCCCCCAGTTGGTATAAAGCTGCTATATCCATCTGTGGCACAGATCGCGTTGGCCGCCGTCCTGTGTATGCGCTTGTTGTGGATCTGCGTGTATTGTGTGCCGCACTTTGCTTGTTTGCTTCAGTGTGTGTGTGTGTGTGTGTGTGTGTGTGTGTGTGTGTGTGTGTGTGTGTGTGTGTGTGTGTGTGTGTGTGTGTGTGTGTGTGTGTGTGTGTGTGTGTGTGTGTGTGTGTGTGTGTGTGTGTGTGTGTGTGTGTGTGTGTGTGTGTGTGTGTGTGTGTTTGTGTGTGTGTGTGTGTGTGTGTGTGTGTGTGTGTGTGTGTGTGTGTGTGTGTGTGTGTGTGTGCGCGCACATGTGTATGCTCATTTTAAACCCTTCCACACTGCGCACTGCCCCTGGCGTGCATGCGAGTATAAGTATTCATTTCCGTACGTAAACATTTGCAAAAATGCAAGTCAAAATACTGGCACCACGTCGGCGTGTCTGGCAGCACCCGACAAGTAGGCATTCATGCAGGGGCTCATACACGCACGCTCGCCCCTATGAATCGCATGAGACCGCGTATATCAACACCATAATCTAATATCAACATTTCAACACCATAATTTCAAACACCACCGCCAAGAGAACACCATTATCGTCGGCATTTCAATAGCATAGCGTTATAGCAACACCATCATGGAATTAATGCCATCACCAGGTCAACATTCCATCACCATAACACAATATCAACACCACCGTCATGTGTGCGCCATCATCGTCAGCATTTTAGCAGCACAGCATCATAGCAACACTATCATCAACTAAATACCGTCGGCAGGTCAGCATCGCATGACACCATAACACCATCATCACCATCCAGGCCACACAATCAACACCGAATCCGCATTTCAACACCACTTCATCCCCCCCACCCCCACGGCTTCATCTACCACGTGCGAGTCGGATCAAATCTTCACTGGACCGGAAGTTCTCTGCCCCCCCCCTCCTCCTCCCCTTCCCCTTCCCCTTTGCTTTCATTTCCCCTCTTACATTAGCGTGATTGTTCCCCCTCCTTCTCCTTCCGTTTCTTTTCATTCCATCTTTGTTTACTGTTTTATTTCTACAATTAAAACTTTGTCCTTCCTCTGTTTAGCTCTCTCGATTTCGGGGTTTAATTTTCTTCTCCGTTTTTCTCCGAGTTTTCTCTCTCTCTCTCTTTCTGACTCCCTTCTCTCTTTCTGACTGCTCTCTCTCTCTCTCTCTCTCTCTCTGACTCCTTTCTCTCTCTCTCTCTCTTTCTGACTCCCTTCTCTCTCTCTGACTCCTCTCTCTCTCTCTCTCTCTGACTCCTTTCTCCCTCTCTCTCTCTCTCTCTCTCTCTCTCTGATTCCCTTCTCTCTCTCCCTCCCTCCCTCACTCTCTCTTCCCCCTTTTCTTGTTGTTATTGCTGTTGCTGCTGTTGTTATTGTTGTTGTTCTTGTTCTTTATCTTCTACTAATCCTCCTTCGGCTTCTGTTATTGCTACTTTCTCTACGTCTTCCTTTTCTTCTTTTCCTTCTTCTTCTTCTTTTTCTTCCTCTTCTTTTCATTACCATTATTATCATTATAATCATCATTACCAGCAATATTTTTATCATCATTACTATTATCAATATCATTGTTATTATTATTATTATTACATTACCATTATCATTATTATCATCATTATTGCTATTACTATTATCATCATAATTATGATTATTAGCATCATTACTCTTATTATTGTTATTGTTGCTACTACTATTATTACAATTATTATCATCATTATTGTTATCATTACTAGTATCCTCACCTTTTCTCCTCCTCACCTTATCTACATTCCTTTGTTATATTTTTTTTTATCTTTCTTATCTTATTTCTTCCTCTTTCCCTCTCTATTTTTCTTTCGTTCCATTCGCCCTTTTCGTCTTTTTCCCCTCCTTCTTTTCCAACCCCCCATCCGTCCCCTTCCTTCCTTTTCTCCCTTCTCCCATCCCGCATCGTCCTTCCCTCTCCCCTACCCTCTCATCTACCCCCCTTATACCCTTCACCCATTACCACCTTCCATCAACACCCCTCTTCTCCTCTCCCCTCATGCCCTTCCACCCCCTTCTCCTCTCCCATATCGGTCCTACCCCATCTTTCTCCTCCTCGTCGTCCTCCTCCTCTCCCATTATCTACCATCCGCTCCCAACGTCTTCCATTTCCTCCTCGTCCTCTCCCATCACCCTCCCTCCTCCTCCTCCTTTCCCATCACCCTTCCTCCACTCCCAAACTCTTCTTCCTCCTCCTTCTTCTTCTTCTCCCCCTCCACATCCTCTTCCTCCCCCTTCTCCCTCTTCCTCCTCCTCCGCTTCCTCCCTCTCACTCCTCCTCCTCCCCCTCTCCCATCACCCACCCCCTTTCCTTTCATCCTGCCATTTTTCTTACCTCCTATATCCTTCCACACCCTCCCCTATAACCCCCCCTCCACAACCCATCACACCCCCTTCACCCCCCCCTCCACTCCCGCCCCTACCATATTCCCCATTAACGCCCCTCCCCCCCTCCCCCTCCTACCTTTCACTCCCCTTCCTTCTACCCCCTCCCCCCTGCCCCCCAAGCCAGGAAGCCCCTCCCGAGCAGGAAGACGCGTCGGGTTCCCTCTCTCGTAGTTTTTTAACTTTTCTTTTCTTTTGTTTTATTCTATTTTTCCTTGTCTGTTTGTTTTTCTTTACTTTACTCTACTTTTCTTTTCTTTCTTCTTTTAACTCGTTCTCACTGTTTTTATTTCTTATCCTTTTCCCCCCTACTTCATTTATCTCTTTTCTTTTTATCATCTATCCACCTTTTCCCTTTTTTTTCTTCATATCATCTATCCCTCTTTTCCCTTATTTTTCTCCTTATCCCGCCCCCCTATTTTCCATCTTTCCCCCTCTCATTTATCCCTTCTCTTTCCCCTTTATTTCTTCTTCTTTTTATCATTTTTTTTCTCTCCCCGCGGATCCGGCCTCAGGTAACAGAGGCTCGCTTTATCGCGGGCGGCGCGGGCGGCGGGCTCGGGGGCGGCCGCGCGTCTTCGGGTTGCCGCTGGGGGTCGGGTGGGCGGTCGGGGGTCGGGTGGGCGGTCGGGGGTGGGGTGGGCGGTCGGGGGTCGGGTGGGCGGTCGGGGGTCGGGTGGGCGGTCGGGGGTCGGGTGGGCGGTCGGGGGTCGGGTGGGCGGTCGGGGGTCGGGTGGGCGGTCGGGGGTCGGGTGGGCGGTCGCGGGCGGGGTTGTTGGGGTGGATGGGGGGTGGGGTTGTGTTTCCGTTGGTGGGTGGGTTTGGTTGTTTTTGTTTTGTTTGGTGAGGGTTGGGGTTTTGGGTTTCGATGATGGGTTTGTGTTTGGTGGGGGGTGGGGTTTTGTTTCCGTTGTGTGTTTGTTTGTTTGTTTGTTTGGTGATGGGTGGGTTTTTGTGTCCGTTGTTTGTTTGTTTGCTGGGGTTGTGCTTTTGTTTGGTGAGGGTTGGGTGTTTATTTTTGGTGTGTTTGTTTACTGGCGTTAGTTTTTTTGTTTCGTGAGGCTTGGGTTCTTATTTTCGTTGTTTTGTTTGCTAGATGTTTTTTTTTCTTATTTGTGGTTGTGTTTGCTGGGACTGTGTTTGTCTTTTCGTTGTCGTGTTTGCATATCAGTTGACCTTGTGCTTGCCATTATTTTCGTCGTGATTTGTCTCGCTGCTTTGTTGTGTCTTGTTTGTTGTGGCTTTCGATGCTATCTTCTGGTTCGTTGTTGTGATTGGGTTTTGTCTGCTGTTTATTCTATATGTAATTGTTGTTATTCCTGTAGTATTACTTGTTCCTGCAGTTTGCCAAAGGCTGTGATTTGTTCCATTTCTGTTACTGTTGTTGTCTCTGTTATTGCTAAGCTGTGAGACCTCGTTGTTGCCGAGTCATCATGGTCCGATATTTTTTGTTGATACTGCAACCTTTATTACTGAAGTTGGTATTACTAATACAAAATAAAGAAAAGTGTATTTAAAAGTAATGTTGATAATAACAGCAATAACAACAACAGCAGCAGCAAAACAAAATCAACAAAATAACAGAACTAGTTGTAGTCACAATGAGACTTAATAAAAAAAAGCAATAACGATATAAATAATGCTAACAACATTACGAAATACTGCAATCACGAAAACAATAACATTACTGTAAC
>NC_091577.1:23861261-23863761 GCF_042767895.1 Penaeus vannamei | reverse complement strand
AGCACCGTGCCCTCCTCCCCGTCAGCAAATCTGCCCTCGGACCGCAGCTCCGGGGCAGAACTAATCCCGTTTTTTGGACTGGACGAAGGATGTTGGGTCTTGAGGACGCCCGCAGGCACGTGGGCGCTGGGCGAGGACTGGGCTGCCGCACGCGGGGACTGTTGGGCGCGCGCGGACTCACTAGCACGTGGCACATCACTGGCCGCACGCGTCACGCGCTCACTCGTGGCGGCAGCGGCAGCCCCGCCTCCTCCCCCTCCCCCTCCACCCCCTGGGTCCCCCCTCCCCTTAGGCGCCGCCCCCGATACGCTCTCATAGTATTTCTGGCGCTCGAGATCGTCGTGGGCGGGGAGGGCGGGTGTGGTCTTAATGGTGGCGAGAGCGGGAAAGGGCATCCACTCGAGCTTGGAGCCTCCGCCGGGCTGGTTCACCCACACGAGGGAGCCCGCGGCACCCTGCTGCTGCTGCTGCTGCGGGAAGCCCTTACTGGGGCCATGAAGGGCAGGGAGGCCGGAGGAACTCTGCCATGGCGAGACTACCGGAGGTCTGCCACTGCCGGGGGTCACGAACACACTCGGGCTGGAGACCGGGACGAGGCTCCTGCTCTGGCTGCTCTTGCTCGCCTCTGGCCTTCTGCTGGACTCCTTACTGAGGGCTTCCTTCCTGCCGGGCTCGTCCCTGCTGTGGCTGCCCTTGGAGTGGTCGGCCTTGGCGCTAGTCCCCTTGGGTGGGCTGCCCTTGGCGTCGTCAGGCTTCAGAGGAGCGTCTTCGTCGTCACCATTGAAGGGGTTGCTTGAGTGGCCCTTAGACGGCTCGGCCTTGGAAAGGTCCTCCAGGAAAGGGTCGCCTTTGGACGGGAAACGGTCGCCGTCACCCGACTCCTTCTTCGGGTCGCCCCCGTGGCCTGTGTCGCCGCCCTTGCTGCTCCTCTTGGGCGCGCGCGACTCCTTGCCTCTCGCAGGGCTCGAGGTTTCCCTCTGCCGGCTCTTGACAGCGTCGGCGGGCTCCTCGATCACGTGCTGCGGCTCTCTCTGAGGCAGGTGCTGATCCTCGGCCCTGCGCGGGGACTTTCCCTGGGGCCTGTGCTGCGCCCTCTGGGCTCGCCGCTCGTCTGCGTCGGCGTAGACCAGATCCTTGGGAGGCGCAGAAGGAGCAGGGACGCCCTTAGCGAGCAAGGGATGAAGGACGGTCCCGGCCGGCGCAGGTACTTTGATCTCCGCTCCGGGAGGAGGCAACTGCTGGGCGGGCGCGGCGTGCACGAGCGCGACGGGCGTGGGCGTGTATCGGGGGTCCGCGGCGGGGTTGGGGGGTCCCGCACGGGGGGCAACGACAGTGAGTTTGGGCTGAGTGAATGACGTGATAGTGACCTTCTTGGGCTGGTCGGCGGGGTGCGCGTGCGGCGAGTGCGCGGGCGACGGCGGAGGAGGGCAGTGGGTCGCGTCGCTGGTCCTCACACCACTGGGACTGACGCCCGTGAGCTCGGGGGCGGCGGCGCGACGCGGCTGGTCCTGCTGCTGCTGAGGCAGGAAGTGGTGCTGCTGCAGGAGGAGCGGCTGGCGGCGCGGCTGGTGCGGGAGTGGCGGCTGGTCGGCGCGATCCTCCCTCGTCACGCGCAGCCCTGGACTGCCGCCACTGCCACCACCGCTCGGCCCCCTCGCGCCCCCTCCTGCCACCCCTACCTGCACCCCCGGCGCCCCTCCCCCTCCGCCACCTCCCACCATCCCGCCGCCGTCTGCCCCCCCTACGACGTACCCAGCGTCACGCCCTCCTCCACCCTCCGGACCCGGTAGATTCTCGCGAATCTTGGGCAGGAACGGCTGGTGTGCGCGCCGCCTCAGGCTCTCGCTCTCCAAGCTGGTCAGTTCGTCGTCGCCCTCGTCGCCGCTCTGCTGCAGCATCCTCCGCTCCTCCGCCGCCTTCCACTCCCACCAGCTGCGGCCTCTTCGCCCCTCCACGCGTCTCTTGGACTTCTGGTATGCCCCGGCGAAGGTGGGCGAAGGGCGGGAATCGTCGGCTGCCCCTGGCCCTGCGGCGCCGTTGAGGGAGCCCTGGCTTCCCTGAAGGCTTGGCAGAGAGGAAAAACTTTGCTGTGAGATTGGACTCTCCTGGCCCCGAGACGAGGCCACGTGTTCCTTGTCAACGGCCTCGTGGTTCTTCCCTCCTACTCCTCCTCCCCCCTCTCCCTTCCCCTTCCCCACATTGTTATCATTGACCCCCATCACCAACCCCAAAATCCCCACAAGTGAAAACCGCAAAAACCTTCACTTACGGAGCCTTTCTTGGAGGGAATTCAATCCTGTCCTGCTCTCCATCTATTCTCCCAACATCTTTATCACTCCGCTGTCGGGAGAGGTGGAAGGGAGACGGTATACTTCTGTTTTAAAGTGCGTCTTCCAGTCGATCCTTTCCTTTTTCCTTCTCTCCCTCTTTCTTCTCTTCCCTTTTCTTCCTCCGGTTATTCCCCCCTATTCCCTCTCCCCCCACGACATATGGCACAGTG
>NC_091577.1:23853761-23856261 GCF_042767895.1 Penaeus vannamei | reverse complement strand
TAATAACATTTACATGACATTTATGGAGGCACAAGATAGTAATTAATCCGTGTTATTTATAGCATTATGGAACGAAAGGCTGATGAACGTTCAGCAAAGGTCATGTGCAATATCATGACGGGTTTGAATACAATGTTATGACGATGGCATTTGCATGATGAAAATGATAATGACGGTGATAAGGATGGAGATGGTGATAAAATGTTGATAATGAGAATGATCATATAATGGTAATTACAATAACATCACATTGTATAATTATTTAGAATATCACTGAGATTTAGTTGTTCATTTTTTTCAGATAAACATAAAACGCGGGAGAGAAAAAATGTAGCAGCAATCAAAAAGAGAGAGAGAGAGAGAGAGAGAGAGAGAGAGAGAGAGAGAGAGAGAGAGAGAGAGAGAGAGAGAGAGAGAGAGAGAGAGAGAGAGAGAGAGAGAGAGAAAGAGAGAGAGAAAGAAAGAGAAAGAGAGAGAGAGAGAAAAAAAGAACAGAAATTCCTTACTCTTATCACAAAAACTATAATTTTTTCCCAATTTTCCCGACACAAAAAGAATCCTCAAATGACATTCCAATATCCCAAAACACGTATCGTTGTCATCCGATCCACAGTCTTTACCTTACGCGCGGTTTCCAAAGCGTACGAGGAAATGTCGGTCTTCTTGCCACACTTCCAGAACCTTCTTATCGCCTGATTTTTGGCAGGTTAGAGGACAGGTAAATGCGTGATTTGCAAGGGAGTTAAAGTCTAAGGGAGGGAGGGAGGGAGGGAGGGAGGGAGGGAAGGAAGGAGGGGAGGGAGGGAAGGAGGGAGGGAGGAAGGGAGGGGGGGGAGGAGGAAGGGAGGGAGGAAGGGAGGGGAGGGAAGGAGGGAGGGAGGTAAAGAAGGAAGGAAGGAACAAGAAAGGGAGAGATAGAGGGAGAGGACAGAGGGGGGAGGAAGGAAGGAGAGAGGGAAAGAGTGAGGGAGGGAGATAAAGAAGGAGGGAGTATTGGAGGACTGGAGGGAAGGAAGGAGGGAGAGACAGAGGAAGGGGAAGAAGATGAGACGGAGAGAGGAAGAGAAGTAAGGAAGGAAGGGCGTAGAGGAGAGAGAGAGAGAGAGAGAGAGAGAGAGAGAGAGAGAGAGAGAGAGAGAGAGAGAGAGAGAGAGAGAGAGAGAGAGAGAGAGAGAGAGAGAGAGAGGGAGAGAGAGAGAGAGAGAGAGAGAGAGAGAGAGAGAGAGAGAGAGAGAGAGAGAGAGAGAGAGAGAGAGAGAGAGAGAGAGAGAGAGAGAGAGAGAGAGAGAGAGAGAGAGAGAGAGAGAGAGAGAGAGAGAGAGAGAGAGAGAGAGAGAGAGAGAGAGAGAGAGAGAGAGAGAGAGAGAGAGAGAGAGAGAGAGAGAGAGAGAGAGAGAGAGAGAGAGAGAGAGAGAGAGAGAGAAAGTGAGAAAGCCAAACAACCAGACAGAATGAGAGAGAAACGCAGAAAGAGAAACAAATGAATAAACGAAAGCAAAGAGAGGCAGAAACAGCAAAGAGAGGCAAAAACATAGTGACATTGACTCGCATTCTCACCATTTCCCCCATCTGCTTGTAAGGGCAAGTGCGACAGCGATTAAGCGCGCCATCATCAGGCAAAAAAAGAGCCTAATTAATAACCGAAAGAGCAAATTGGCGCAAGAGATCGTGCGTATAATAATCGGGAAACGTCGCAAGAGTTTCCGACTAGAATTATATACACTTTTTTTTGCCGGCAGTATCTCGCAATATTTTATAGCGCACGGTTCACTTGCTCCCTATTAGCACGTTGCAGCTGATGCCTTGCAATACTTCACGATGCCCTCCCCTCCCCCCTCTCCTTGTAAACTCGCACCCCCCCCCCTTTCTCCCACATCCCACACCCCTTTCTCCCGCACCCCCCTCCCTCCACCCTTCGCTCTGTGAACTTAACGGGTTATCTTAAAGATTCAGGCGAGCACCTCCCATGCACATAATCAAGGTGATATTAATTCACTGTGAAAAAAGAGTTTAATTTTGCGATGAATCTTGCGAGCGTGTGTACGTGGGGTTGAGCGTGTGGGTATGTAGTCTGTGTGGTGTGTGTGTGTGTGGGTATATAGTCTACATAGTGTGTTTATGTTTGTGTGTGTGTGTGTGTGTGTGTGTGTGTGTGTGTGTGTGTGTGTGTGTGTGTGTGTGTGTGTGTGTGTGTGTGTGTGTGTGTGTGTGTGTGTGTGTGTGTGATTACACGTCTGTTCTAAAAATAACCTGGAATCACCTTTACTCATACAGTCCCAGCACAGTCATAAAGCAGACGAACTACTAGAAATAAACAAACCTTTCCGTAATTTCCTCCCCTTCCCTCCCCCTTTCCCTTTACTTTTTTCGCCTTCCCTCTTACCCCTTACTGCCTCTTTTCCCTTCCTCCTTCTTCCTTCTCACTGTTCGCCTTCTTTTCCTTTTCCACTTTCTTTCCTCCTCAACCCTCTTACCACTTATCCCTTTCCCTGTCCGTTCC
>NC_091577.1:23846261-23848761 GCF_042767895.1 Penaeus vannamei | reverse complement strand
ATGAATAATAATAATTTTCTTGGGGTTTCAGAGTTGCGTTCTCTGTCTCTCAAATCCCCATCTCTCTCTGTCTCTCTCTGTCTGTCTGCCTGTCTGTCTGTCTGTCTGTCTGTCTGTCTCTCTTTTCCTGTTTTTCTGATGTCTGTTTACATACGTATACAGACACACTTTTATTCATGGGAATTCTTTGTGATTTTTTGGCTCTTATCTATTCCTTTTTTTCTTTATGTCCTTTTATATTCTTTTGCCTTCCCTACAGAAATGCAGATGAATAAAATCTCACAAATCTCTCACTTTTTCATTTTGCTTGTGAAGTAAGATGGAACGAGGAAGTAATCAAAACAAAAACAGGCTCAAGCGTAAGCACACACACATACAGACACATGCACGCACACACACACTAAGACACATTTTACATTCTCTATCTCTCTCTTTCTCTTTTTCTATCTGTCTTTCTGTGTGACTGTTTGTCTGCCTGTATCTGTCCCTTTGTCTGTCTGTCTGTCTCCCCCCCCCCTCTCTCCCTCTCTCTTTCTCTCTCTCTCTCTCTCTCTCTCTCTCTCTCTCTCTCTCTCTCTCCCTCTCTCTTTCTCTCTCTCTCTCTCCATACGCATGGACGCAAAGGGAAAATAAATCCTATCTCAGACGGCGCGGGGATTGCATAAGAGCGACGTCTGCGTGTTAAGCCGATAGCCAAGATACCCTTAAGGAAGGAGGCCAAGAAGCGATCACAGGCAAAACAGATGATAGGAGCGGAAAGAAGGAAGTGGGGAAGAGAAAATAACATTAAAAGGGGAAATGAAGAGTGGGAGGGAGAAGAAGAGGGGGTTTGAAGGCGGGAAGGATGTAAAAAGAAAAAGTAAAAAGAGAGAGAGAGAGAGAGAGAGAGAGAGAGAGAGAGAGAGAGAGAGAGAGAGAGAGAGAGAGAGAGAGAGAGAGAGGGGACGGACGGACTAGAAAGAGAACTCACATTTTATACCCTGAACGTGGCACTGCTCATAGAAAATAACAATACATATATCGCATCGAAATGCAAAAATTCAAACCGAGTATAAAGTCCAAGTCTCTCTCATCTGGCAATACATGTCAATGACACTCAACCGACCACTTCCTGTTGCCGTTCAGCTGGCAACGCTGGCGAATGTGCGGCCAAAACCGCATCTGCGATACGCTTCTGCTCATGCACGCACGCACACATACGCACACACATACATACACACACGCACACCATCCCCTCCCCACGCACCCCTTCCCTCACGCCAACACAACGAACTTGTCAAATAATGAAAGAGAGAAAGAGGGAGAGAGCGAGAGCGAAAGCGAGAGAGAGAGAGAGAGAGAGAGAGAGAGAGAGAGAGAGAGAGAGAGAGAGAGAGAGAGAGAGAGAGAGAGAGAGAGAGAGAGAGAGAGAGAGAGAGAGAGGGAGAGATGAGAGAGAGAGAGAGAGAGAGAGAGAGAGAGAGAGAGAGAGAGAGAGAGAGAGAGAGAGAGAGAGAGAGAGAGAGAGAGAGAGAGAAAGAGAATGAGAGAGAGAGAGAGCTACAAACCATTTGCGTGCGCGTGTGTGTACTATTGCGTAACGGGGTTTAACAATAGCGCAGTTGCTAAAGTGCTGGTACATTAAAAAGGGTAATTGTTGTTGTCGATGAGAGAGAGAGAGAGAGAGACAGAGAGAGGGAGAGAGTAAGAAGGGGCGAGCGGTGGAAGAGAGAAACAAGGGGGAGAATAAAGGAGGGGAGAAGGAAGAGAACAAAGAGGAGAAAGGGTCGGAGAGAGAAACAAGGGGAGAAGGAAGATAAGGAAGAGGAGAAAGGGTCGGAGAGAGAGTAAAGGAGGGAAGAATGAAGAGAATGAAGAGGAGAAAAGGTCGGAAGGGATAGGAGAAAAATGTAAGAGCAGGACGTGGAATAAGGAGAAGGAAAAGTAGAGAAGAAAAGGAGGAAAAGAAAGGAGTAACAAGAACAAAAGAAAGAGGGTGAAAGGAGGGAAAAGGGGACAGGAACAGAAAAAGAAAACAGAAAAAAAGGAAAAGAGAGATAGAGTAGAAGCGGGGATATGAATAGGAAAGAAAGGCCGAGGAAAAGAGAGAAGAGGAAGATAAAAAACTAAATAAAACAAATTAAAGAAGAAAGAGGACACATTAATAGATTTAGGGAGAGAGAGGGATAAAAGAAGGGATATGAGCAAAGTAAAAAGAGTTAAGAAAGGACGAGAAGAGCGATACTGAAATGAAGAGCGGAGAAGAGACGAGAAGGAGCAAATCCGGATAAGAAAGGATGGAATGGGAAAAGAGGAATATGGATAGAAATAGGCGATTGATTGAAAGAGGGGGATGAGGGGACATGAAAAAAGAAAAGAGAGAAAAGGAAAAACCAAAAAAGTAGAATAAAAAACGACCAAAGAATGGAAAAAGAAAAGGATAGAGAGTATAAAAAGGAAGGTTAGAAGAAGAAGGAGAAGAAAAAATACGTCGCAAATATCATAACACAGATCAAAAGAC
>NC_091577.1:23838761-23841261 GCF_042767895.1 Penaeus vannamei | reverse complement strand
TCTGTCTGTCTCTTTCTCTCTCTCTCTTTCACCTTATAGCTTTTACTCCTCTTCATGTATTCTCTACCCTCTTTCTCCCTCCCATTCTCTCTCTACCTCCCCTACCCTATTCCTCTTCCTCTTCTTACATATCTCTACCCTCTTTCTCCCTCCCATTCTCTCTCTACCTCCCCTCCCCTCTTCCTCATCTTACATACACCCTCTTCCCTTCCCCTCTTCCTCTTCTTACATACACCCTCTTCCCTTCCCCTCTTCTCCTATTCGCCCTCCCCCCTTTTTTCCCTTCCTCCTCCTCCTCCTCCTCTCCCCTCTCTCCCCCTAACCCGTCCAAATTGTCATCGAAATCATTATTCAAATCACAAATGGCAAACATAAAATTCACAGCACGCAGACTTCTCGCTACGATGGGTATGTCAGCGCTATTGTAAATGTAAATAAACAAATAATTTAATGGAATATGGTAGTCATACTGATGATGGTAATGAAAGAAATGGTGGTGGTGGTGATGATGATGAGGATGATTGTGATGCTGTTGATGATGATGATGATGAGAATAGTGATGATGATGGTGAAGATGATGATGATGGTGATGATCATGATATTGATGATTATGACGAGGATAGTGATGATAATGATGGTGATGATGTTGACGATGACCATGACGACGACGACGACAAAAGGGACGATAAAACAAACAAACAAACGATGAAACAAACCCATAGCTGAACTCCCCACTCCCCCTTCCCCCATCCCCCCTTCCCCTCTCCCCACGCATTCGAACCCTCGCCCCCTCCCCCCTTCCCCTCCCCCCACGCATTCGAACCGAGCCAGAGCGAACCAGAGTACGAACCGGAAGCTTCCCGATGCAACATGCGGCCCCAATCGATAGACGCCGTTACGCAAACTTGAAATATAGGATTAGTCGTTCTTGGTCCGGGTCGCGTCGTAGACTAGGTGAAATGGGGTCGGATTTTTTTTTCATTTATCTTCATCATATATCTTTTTTAAATCTTATATCTACCTTATCTTTAAAATAGAGATTGCGAGATGAATGGACGAACGAAAGAAGTTAGTAGTTGGATAAACATAAAAAGGAGGACATTTGAAGCTTCAAAATCTATTACAAGAAAAGAAGTGAAAGAAAGAGGGGACGAGAGCAAGAAACCAGAATAGGAAAATGAAGACAAGAGAAAGAAAATAAGAAACCCTGACTTCAAATCCCGTGCAGTAACCCTACGATACAGCCTCCTCACTGAAATCCGGTTCTGAAAGCAACTGAAATAGTCCCGGAATCTAAGCGTTGACATACCAGGAGGATCTTTCTCTCTCTCTCTCTCTCCCTCTGTTTTTTTTCTCCTCCCTCTCTCTCTCTTTCTCTACCTCCTTCTCTCCCCTCCCCCCCCCTCTCTCTCTCCCTGTCTGTGTTGTTGTTTTTCCCCTCTCTCTCCTTCCTTACCCTCCTTCTCTTCCGTCCTCTCTCTCTCCCCTTCCCACCCTCCTTTCCTTCCCCCCTCTCTCTCTTTTCCACTCTCTCTCTATCTCTCTCCCCTCCCCTTCCTCCCTTCCTTCCCTACCTCCCTCTTTTTCTTCCTCCAGCATCTCTCTCCCCTTCCCTCCCCCTCTTCCCCCTCTATCTCCCTACCTCTCCTCTTTTTCATTCCCACCTCTCCCTCCTTGTTTCGCCTCTTTCAGGATCCTTAATTGTGTATCGCCATGGTCGTCAGGGAGGGAAAAAGTCTACAGAGTGACACGAAAAGATGTCATGTCTACGAGAAGGACATCGTATAAGGGAAAGAGAGAAAGGGAGATGATGAGAATGAGGGGAGATTGACACGAAGGTAGAAGGGAGGGGGATGGAAAGAGAGGGGAGATTGACACAGGGGAGAAGGGAGGGGGAGGGCAAGAGAGGGGAGAGGGGAGGGGGAGGGCAAGAGAGGGGAGATTGACACAGGGGAGAAGGGAGGGGAGGGCAAGAGAGGGAGATTGACACAGGGGAAAGGTAGGAGAGGGAGACTGACGTAGGGGGAGAGGGGAAGGGGTGGACAGGAGATGGGAAAGGGGAAGAAGAGAGGGAAAAGGATATTACGAAAGGGGAAATGGGAAGGGGAGAGTAGGAGAGGGAAGATGAAACGAAGAGCGGAAGGGGAGTAACAAACTGGAAGAAGGGAGTAAGAAAGGGGATATAAGAAGAAAGAGAGGGCGAGGAGAGTAAAAGAAGGGAAATATAAAGAAAGAGAAGAACAGGAGATGCAGCAAAACGAATTAAGTAAGCAAGGGAGAAGAAGAAAGGAGGACAGGAAAAGTGGAAGGATGAGGAGAAAGGAAAAAAAAAGAGGGGAGATGAGGGGGGAGGGAGGAAGAGGGGACGACAAAGGATCCAGCATTGAACGAGGACTGGCGGATCGTAATTGGAATCAAGGTCAGACAGTAGAATGTTGATTCTCCGTTTAAAGGGCAACATTCATGGAAGTTGAGGAATGGGGAGGGGAGGGGATGAGGG
>NC_091577.1:23826261-23833761 GCF_042767895.1 Penaeus vannamei | reverse complement strand
ACAGGTACGCAGAATGATAGAGCAAATAGAGATATAAATAGACAGACAGACAGATAGATAGACAGGTACGTAGATTGACAGAGCAAATAGAGATGTAAATAGACACACAGATATATAAAAGCATAGACAGGTAGATACTTAGATAGACAGACAGATAAAGAGAGAACGAGAGAAAATGTGTAAATACGCACCGGGTGGTCGGATGTTGGAGGATGGGAAGCTTATGTAAACATTAATCACCGAAGCATCAAAAGATTACTTTGCCGATATTGACGATAGAGACAATGGCTCTATCAACGCGGGATCGGCGGAAGAAAAGGGGGAATATAAATGAGAAAAAGCCAATAACTTCATATAACAAGAGGGAGAAAAATGCCAAATAAAAGGGTGATGATCTAGTGATGATGATTAAAAGCAGATACGAGAATGGTTAAAAGAGTTACAAAGGGAAAACAAAACAAAATAAATAAAACATCAGCACAATGTATGAGAAAAATAATAAAAACAAAACAATCGAGAAATCAAAATAATAGGAAGAGAAGAATGAGCATACGCAAAAGACCTGCATGAAAGAAAACACGAAACCGAGGATTAGCGGAATACGAAAACGCAGGACAGACTAAACTAAATCCGCGAGATCCGCAGAGACCCGAACAGGTGCGGGAATCAGGTGATAGACGGCCGCTCGGGAGGCCATTTGGGTCCGGAAAAAAATGTCCGGGTCGCAAATTATTTCATTTCATAACCGGGAAAAAAATAGAGAGAGCAACGGCAACAGAATTCAATGAATCTGCTTTCGTTATTTTACGAATGTTGATCATGATAATTAAAATGCATGGCGATTTTTTTTTACCCTCCTCCTGTGCGGACTGGATTTCGTTCATGATTGTCTCATAATTCATAATGGGAACGGTGATGACGTCACGGCCGAACTTTGGTCTTACAGCGCCATCTCTCTTTCGGAATGTAAGATAAAGCGAGGAAGAGAAAATTGTGTAATGAATGATGGGGAAATTTTGTCGAGAAGGTTGAGAAATGAGGTTGTTGGAGATGAGAGATGGGGCCATGAAATACGTCATGAAATCATGGGACCAAAAAAGAGGGAAATGGGAGTGTCGTGAGGAGAGAAGAATGAGGTCACGCCGTTCGGAAATGAGGCCTTGAGTGTGCCTGAGGCTATGTGGCGAGGCCGTGAGGAGAAGGGAAATGAGTTCGTAGCATTGAGGAAATGAAAGAATCAGCAAGAAGTAAAATTTCGAAATAAAAAGAAAAATAAGTTAACGAAGAAAAATGAATATGACAGAAATTATGATATTGAGAAACTGAAAAAATAAAGAGCCAAAAATATATGAAAATAAAATTTTTATTTTTCGGTTTTCCTACTACCTCTACGTAAAATAAGGATGTTGATTAAATTTTCCTTCACTTTTCTTCTCTCCCTTACCTGCGCAACACCGAAAGGTAAAGGACACCTGCATATTAATTAACCCCAAAACAACGGGTACCTAATCACCTTTGTGGCCAGGTAATTAATGAAGCCTAGGCTGAAGTCCTGGTTTCAAAGAAGGGGGGAGGGGGAGGGGAAGGGGTTGTCGTGTCTCTTTTATCTCTTCATTGTTGCTTATTTCTTTTCTTAGAGATTTGCATGATGGCTTTCCTGTTTGAATTAAATTTGCATGGTAGAACAGGCAATGACACACACACACACACACACACACACACACACACACACACACACACACACACACACACACACACACACACACACACACACATACACACACGTTTAGCGTGGAACAGTTTCCCAAAAACGTAGTGTGTCAAAAAAGTGCATCAGTTTAAAAAGTTATACGACAATTTGAATATAGCAGACGGAACCACCTGAGTTTAGCTCTTCTCGCGTATTGAAACAACTAGGTAAGAACACACAAACACACACACATACATAGAGGGGAAGAGAGAGAGAGAGAGAGAGATAGAGAGAGAGAGAGAGAGAGAGAGAGAGAGAGAGTGAGAGTGAGAGTGAGAGTGAGAGTGAGAGTGAGTGAGAGTGAGAGAGTGAGTGAGAAAGAGAGAGAGAGAGAGAGAGAGAGAGAGAGAGAGAGAGAGAGAGTGAGTGTGAGTGAGTGAGAGAGGGAGAGTGAGTGAGAGAGACAGAGAGAGAGAGAGACAGACAGACAGACAGAGCAGTGAGGGAGTGAGAGAGACAGAGGAGTGAGGGAGTGAGAGAGAGGCAGAGAGAGAGAGAGAGAGAGAGAGAGAGAGGAGGAGGAGGAGGGCAAACTAGATGGAGTGAGACAGAGTAGGGTAGATAAAGAGTGGGAGAGAGAAATAGAAGCGGGACAAAACGCCATGGTGAATAATTAATAAGACCGAGAGGGGTGTTCAAATGTTCCTTTGTCTCCCCCTCCCTCTCCCCCTCTCCCCTTTCCCCTCATCTTTACTCATGATTCCCTCTCTCTTAACGCGAATGGACTGCCCGACCCACCAACCCTGTGAAAGGTTTGGCGAGCCTCTCCACCCACCCTTTCGCCTCCTCCCCTTCCACCTCGCAGCCAATAACTTTTGCTCTTTCTCTTCCTCCCCTCTTTCCCTTCATTCGTGTTCCCCTCATTCCCCCTCTCTCTTACATGTCCTTTTGGATTTTTTTTCTTTCTTTCCCTTTTTTCTCCATGTCCGTTTTTCTTTGTTCCTCTCTCTCATTTTTTTATTCTTCTTCCTCTTCCTCCTCCTTCTCCTTATTTTCATAAAATCCCCCCGCCTGCAAAAAACGAAAAGAGAAAAGAAAAAAATCAATTCTCTTCGCTAACCTCTTTCATTTCCTCCAAAGCTCCACCTACTCCTTTTTATTATCAAGTCTTTCATTGTTTCCCCCTTTCCTTCCCCTCTGTCTCCCCGTCCCCTCCTCCTCCTCCCCCGCCCCGTCCCTTTTCTGCAAACATTCCCCTTTTCAAAACAAATGCTACTCGATCGCACGCAATGAATTTCAAACAGCCATATGGGGAGTTCGAATCTATTCCTCGTCGAGCGCCTTCCCGCCATTCGCGATGATGACGTCACACTTTCCTTTTGCTTTTGGCGGGAAACCACGACGGTATGGACCCATTTTCTTTCTCTGTATTTCTCTCTGGGTCTGTGGTTCTGTATCTCTATGCTCTCTTCGCGTTCTCTTTCTTTCAGCCTTTGCTCTAAGTCTCTCTTCGCCTTTGCTTGCTTTCTCTTTCTTACTCTTTCTTCTCTCTCTTACTCTTTCCTCTGTGTCTCTCACCCTTCTTGTTCTTTATCTGCTACTCTAAGCAATGGCCTCTCCTTCTTCCTTTTATCTACCCAACTTATTTCGCTTGATCTCCACCTCTGTCTTTCCTATCTCTCTGCTCCTTCTATTCTTTAGTTTCCTCCGCTTTTTCTCTCTTCACGTCCTTTCTCGCATCAGATAAGAAACGCACATCGTTCGGTTCAACGGCCTTGGCTTCGTCGATTCTTTACGTAATTTCCGAACACTGTCTATACACACGAACACACACACGCACGCGCCCTGTTTATGAGCTTGCAGACCGTCAAATTTGTCCTTTTTATTACCGTAATTATCTTTTTCGTTATCTATTTCCTATTATATTTAGTGTTGCCATGAAGAGCGTTCTTCAAAGTTATATTCTGGATTCGAGTTTTTTCTCTTGTCTGGAGTGTAACATTTTTCTACTTTTACGTCTTTCTGTTCCTTTTATAATGATAATAACGATAATAATGATCATTTCCATAAAAAAATATTGTTAATATTATCATCATAATTGTTGTTTTCATTACTTTGTTTTTGTCTTTGATTATTGCTGTTATTTTTGTTATTGTCGTCATTATTGTTTATAAATGACATTATTATTATTATCATAGTAATGCTAGTGATGATAATGATAATAGTAATAATTATTATGATTATAATAATAGTAATGATAATAATAATGATTATAATACTGCTACAAATAATAATAATGATAATAATATCAATAATGAGTATAATAATTGTTATCATTATTTGTTACTATTATCGTTATAATAATAATAATAATAATAATAATAATGATTATTATTATTATCATCACTATTATCATTAACACTGTTATTATCATTATCATCATTACTATCATTATATTACTGTTGCTGTTGTTGTTACTATCATTATTACTACTGAAGTCCTTATTGTTGTTGCTATTATCATTATTATCATCATTATCGCTGTCATCAATATTATCATCATTATCACTGTTATCATCATTATCAATTACTATCATAATTGTGACATTCATAACCAATACTCGCGTTCACAACCCCGAGAGCAGCGGCCGCTCTGTTCCACTTCGGTTCGCCGAAAGGGTAATTATATAATCATTATGGCATCGGCACATGGCCTCGCCGGGCACATGTGTGTAACTGTTATCGTTAATAAGTAATGCTATAATTACTATGTGGTGGCTGTGCACGTGTGCGTTAATGTGTTTGCTTGCGTGTGTACACCTGGTTTTACGCACATATTTTTTTTAATGGGCGTGCGCACATGTATTAATGTATGTGTTTGTATTTTTGTGGCAATTTTATGTGTATAAGCGCGCGCGCGCGCGCGCGTGTGTGTGCATACTTGTTAGCCTGTTCGTATCTGTTTGAGTGTGCGTGTCCAAGGGTATGTGCGTGCAGACACGCACCTGCAAATGACAAAATCGCCACGCATGAGAGCAGACACTCCCATGACTTCAGACACAAACCATGGGAACGAACACGGTCCAGAGTGAATGAGGGAGTGCGAGCATGCGCGCTTGCATGCACACAGAGCCCCTCTCATGCAAAATAGGGGGAAAGTCTCACGGTCTCCGGACCAAACCCTGGGACGGCATGCGGGGCCGAGGCAATCGGCGGCCGGCGGAGGGTAGGGCTTCTAATCTCTCTGTCGCTCTCTAAATCTGGCTCTTTTTTCGATCCGATGCCTTCGCTGTTCCTCTCTCCGCCGTCTCCTATTATTTCTCTCTCTCCCCCAACACACACACACACACACACACACACACACACACACACACACACACACACACACACACACACACACACACGCACACACACACACACACACACACACACACACACACACACACACACACACACACACACACGCACGCATGCACACACGCACGCGCGCACTCACACACACACAGACACACACACACACACACACACGCACGCACGCACGCACGCACACACACAGACACACACACATACACGCGCACACACACACACAATCACACGCTATATTTAGAAAGAGAGAGAGAGAGAGAGGAGAAATTTGTCATACCTAATTAATGTAATTATATGAATCACACGTGCTATTAATAATCATGATATAAACCATCCCTGACATTATCTTAATCATCAAATGCAATTAAATATTATAATGATGTGTCCGTATTAATCCCACTCTAAATTTTATTGCAAGTACGTCACTCTATTAAACTAACTTGATAATAACTAACTGCCCCATTTCCCTTTCTCGCTGAACCCAACGTTTCCTAATCTAACTAAAATCATTATCGATCCCTTTTTTATCCACCCTCTCCCCTTTCTCCTGCTTCTCTCCCCTCCCTTCTCTCCCTGCTCCTCTTCCCTCCCTTCTCCCGCTGCTCCTCTCCCCTCCCTTCCTCCCGGCTCCTCTCCCCTCCCTTCTCCCCCTGCTCCTCTCCCTCCCCTCCTGTTCCCTTTCTATTCCCTTCTACCTCTCTCCTTACCCTTCTCCCTCCTTTCCACCCATGTTATCCCCTCCCCTCTCCCCCTATTCCCTCCCCCTCCCGTCTCCCCCCTATTTCCCTCCACTCCCCTCTCCCCCTATCCCCCTCCCCTCCCCCCCCACTCCCTCTCCCCTTCCCTCTCCCACAATTACTCGGGTTTGGAACAAAGCCTTTAATTATTCAATCGATAATCTTAGCGGTCACAGTAAATCATTGATCAGATACTAAAGCATTATGGGATATTTTTCGAGGGGATTTAGGGGGGGGTATGGTGTGGGGGAGGGGGGTTTAAGGGGGGGTGGGGGGAAGAGGGGGTTGTTCAACTGTCAATTAACTACTTGCGAAACGAGCCACGAACTTGCTGTGTGTTGTGGGAATTGTCGTGTCTTGTTTTGATTCCTAATCGCTTTGTGGGTGAATGGGAAAGAGAGAGAGAGAGAGAGAGAGAGAAAGAAAGAGATAGAGGAAGAGAGAGAGAGAGAGAGAGAGAGAGAGAGAGAGAGAGAGAGAGAGAGAGAGAAAATAATGGTGATGATGATGATAATAATGATGATGATGGTGATGATGATGATGATGATGATGATGATGATGATGATGATAATGATGATAATAATAAAAATAATAATTAAATTATTATTATCATTATCATAACTATAATGATAATAATAATAACTATTATTATTATTATTATTATAACAACTATAATGATAATAATAATGACATTGATGGTAATGATAATGATAAAGATATTGACAATGATGATGTTGACACTTCTATCTGAATCCCACGCGACGAAAGCTAAAGTCACACTAGTCTTCTCTGTCCTGGGATCTCTAGACAGCCTCGCCGAAGTCTGGCCAGCTACAGCTTTTGATCTGAACCGCATTCATGTTGACAAATGTAGAAAGTTGTGAATGAGAATGAATATCCTCGCAATACAAGAGATGTATTTGATCGGTTTCGAATACATCTTCGTCAGAAATACATAATAGTAATGTATATTCGAATCAAATACATCTCTTGCATTGTGAAGATATTCATTCTCATTCATGCCTTTCAGCTTTTGATTTGCCAGCTGACCTGACTTCGATGAGACTGTCTAGGAATCCCAGGACAGAGAAGACTAGTGTGACCTTAGCTTTACCCTTTTACTAATATCTTATAGTTAAAGTGCTGCTGATAGAACCATATGATGTTTTAATTATATGATATTTTACATGTTTTATGTCTTAACAATATGATATTTCACAAATATATAGATAAAACACTACTGATGTGAACCGCTTAGTTAATGAACCGCAGTTACGTATTCATGTTCGTAAAGATAAACGACTTTGTCATTTCACTTTTACATATTCATTTATTGATTGGTATATTGACCACGCTCGCAAGCGCATCCGCATATGTGAATATTTATAGGACATGTGACCGTTAACTGATAGGGTGTTATGACGTAATACATGTCAAAACACGTATACACACGCACACATGTGCACACAAAAATACATTCAACATGCAAAGTTAAAACAAGCAGCAAACCCAAGTTAGCATAATAAATACATACATGCCTACATCTCTTTCTCCCTCTCTCACACACAAACAAATAAACGCAAGAGAGAAAGTCCCCCTCCCTTCCCCTCAATAATGGGCTCGTGTTTCCCCTCACTGTACCTTTATTGTCTCACATTACCGTCACTATCAGCGTCAGGCCCACGCGGTCTCCCTTTGTACCCGCTGT
>NC_091577.1:23813761-23816261 GCF_042767895.1 Penaeus vannamei | reverse complement strand
CCGCAGGAGGGAAGGAAAGAAGGAGGCGGAGAAGGAGAGGAGGAAGTTGCCTCACCTTCTCAGGGCTCCCGCGAAGTACTGGTCAATACACGGGGTTGCGAGACAAGGGGATTAGGTCACGCCTTCGCCCAACTCCCCCACATCTCGGGGTAAAGTTTGATGCAGAAGTTCTTGTGCAGACAGGCGGCGAAAGAGAGATATAGAATGTGTGTGTGTGTGTGTGTGTGTGTGTGTGTGTGTGTGTGTGTGTGTGTGTGTGTGTGTGTGTGTGTGTGTGTGTGTGTGTGTGTGTGTGAGAGAGAGAGAGAGAGAGAGAGAGAGAGAGAGAGAGAGAGAGAGAGAGAGAGAGAGAGAGAGAGAGAGAGAGAGAAAATAAAAAAGATAGAGAGGAGAGACACCGCTGCTCGTTAAACTCGCGGTGATGCCACAGCCAATACAGGCATTACCTAAATTAGCGCCGATTTTGCTGATGGCACCTGCATAACGGCCATTAATTTCGCCTCTGTTGCCGGTTCAATTTACCGAACTGCTGCTCCTGCCAGCGCCGGCCTCAGCAGCGCGATGGCCCCGCCTCCCTGATTCCAGCTCGCCGGGACTCATAATACGTGACTGCGGCCGAGGAAGCCGACTTCAAGACCAGCGGCAGAAGCACACGGAAGCGGAAGGCCTTTGTGGAAACACGTGACATATAAGAAATAAAGGTAAGAGAGTTACTCCTTCCTTTCTCTTTCCTTTTCCATGTCTGAGGCGGAAGCAAGATGGCAGCCTCTCCTTGCCTCAGCCAATAAAGACAAGTGGATAAAAGCCAATCTAACAGAAGGCTTGAGCTGATTCCATCACGAAAAGTTAGCACTAAATCTACGGTTTTTTCGAAATCCTTTGCAGAATGCTCAAGAGATCTCGATCAAGATTCATAGCCCTTATTGCGAATTTGAACTCCAGATCACACCTGTAACCGAGAAACGAAATACTTTATATAGAATGTAAAAGTATATTGAATAAGACATTTAACTCGATAATGTTTCACGCTTTTTAAAATTATTTTTTTTTTCAGGGAAAGAAAAATAATGATCGGAACTTATTCTCAGTGTTGAAAACAAGTGAGCAGTCTCTGCCTTAACAACCACTACCAGACAGCGAAGTACCTGCGTGGTTAACGAACTCCTTAAGTGGCAAAGAGAAGCACGTTCGACCGACTTGTCTGGCCCCTTCCCCGCCCCTCAAATCACTTTACCTTCTCTTTCAGCCTTCCCTCCCCCTATACTCCTCTCAATTTCCTTATAACCCTTCTCCTCCCCTTAACTCCCACCTTTTCCCTTTCCCTCAAACCCCTCCCCCTCCCCTAACTCACACCGTTTTCATTTCCCTCTAACCCCTCCCCTTCCTCTCTACGCTTATTTTCCTTCTGCGAATCTCTCTCCCTTTCCCTTCTCTTCTCATCTCTCCTACTTGGTCAGAACTTAGTGGTTCCTTTTCCTCGCATTCGAAATCACACCCCCTATCTCTCCCATCAATCCTTAGCCTTCCCTTCCCTTCCCTTTCCTTCCTTTACCTTCCCTTCATTTTTCCCCTTCCCTTTCCTTTCCCTCCCCTCCCCTTCCCTTCTTTTTCCTCCCCTCCCCTTCCATTTCCTTCCTTTTCCTCCCCTCCACTTCCCTCCCTTTCTCTCCCCTCCCCTTCCCCACCTAAACCCACCCCCTAAGACCCCTCCCTCAGCCCCCATCCCCCTTTCAGTCGGCAGGGCTAACCGGCTCGCTCAAAATTCGTGACGAAGACGCTCTCTCTGGTCCGCCTAACCGAGCGTGAACGAGGCGGGAAAAGATGGTTTTAGCTCGTGTCGGCAAACGGGTTTTGTCACATGTCTCGGGGGATGGGAGAAATGCGAGAGATAGAAAGGGTGGGGATGAGAGGAGTTGGAGGAAGAAGAAGAGGAGGAGGAAGAAGAAGAAGAAGAAGAAGAGGGGGAGGAGGAGGAGGAGGAGGAGGAGGAGGAGGAGGAGGGGGGGGTGGAAGGCTTGCGGGGTAGGTTTGGAAGGAGGGAGGGTGGAAGGAGAGGTGGGAAAGAAAATATGAGAGAGAGAGATAAGAAATACATAGAGAAAAATAGATAGATAGATAGAGAGAGAGGCATGAACAGAAAGAGGGATGGTGCAATAAAACGAAGCTGAATAGGGAATATTTGAATTCAAAATATAGAATGGCGCCAGACCAACTGGAATATTACAAAACGCATGTTATGGACAACAGATAATGTGATGGATAGATGTCAATGGCAAGAAAGGGAACCTGAGCCACGTTCCCCCTTAATATTTGTGAATTGTGAACTTCAAGTCTGATATTAAACAGTTCAAAGGGGAATAACGTAGCCTTATGAGATACAAGAGAGAAGTATCACTGTCTTCCTAATCTAACCCATTTTCAATCACAAATGCCTCTCCCCCCCCTTCCCAAAAATCTTAGCTACGGCGTTACTATGATGTAAATAATTGTAAAAAAAAAA
>NC_091577.1:23801261-23808761 GCF_042767895.1 Penaeus vannamei | reverse complement strand
GGGAGGGGGATAGGGAAAAAGGAGGAGGAGGGGAAGGGGAGAGGAGGAGAGGGGAGGAGGTGGTGGGGGTTGTCCCTGTATCGATTAAAGTGCAAGTCACACCCGAGAACCCTCGGGCCACACACTACAACAACAGTAACAACAAAAACACCAGCCACAGCTCATTGACAACAACAGTACCAACGCCCAAATGTATTCCATCATTGACTCTTATTCATAAGGCTGAAACTACATAGAAAGACGAATGGATAAACAGGGGGAAAAGTAGACTATAAGGGGAAGTAGAGGGGGACGTGGGTTAGGGAAAGGAAAGGGTGAGAGGAGAGCGGGAGAAGGTATAGGGTAGGGGTGCATGGAGGGGGCGGAGGGGGGGATATAATGAGAATACTTGAAGCATAAGGTGGAGGTGAGGGAGGGTGTGGGGGGATGAGGGAGGGGGGGAGGGGTAAGGAAAGGGTAAGTAAGACCTGAAGACAAAGAGGTGAAAGAAGTGATTTACTGGAAATTTACCGAGCGGAAACTGGTTAAATGTATGTTATTTACTGAAAGTGTACAGCCCTTGAGGAAATGTATTAATGAGGGAGACTGGAGTATGATTGCGGGCAAAAGATGAATATATGAAAAGAAATACAGAATACAGAAATAATATAGAATAAAAAGTGGGTGAAAGTGGGATACACGAAAAATATATTTAATCAAAATAAAAACGGAAAGAAATTTAATTGTGAAATAGAGAGAAAAAAAAGAAAAATTAAAAATAAGATTCATATAATCAAAAATAAGATATATGTGGAAAATGGGATACTAAAAACAAATACACAATCAAGAAAGAAATAGAAAGACAGAAAGAAGGATAAAACAAAGAAAGGACGAGGAGAGAGGAGAATGAGCGAGAAAGAAGGAGGAAGAGAGGAATGATAAAACAAAGAAAGGACAAGGAGAGAAGAGAATGAGCGAGAGAGACGGATGAGGAGAGGAATGATAAATCAAAGAAAGGACAAGGAGAGAGGAGAATGAGCGAGAAAGAAGGAGGAGGAGAGGAATGATAAAACAAAGAAAGGACAAGGAGAGAGGAGAATGAACGAGAAAGAAGGAGGAGGAGAGGAATGATAAAACAAAGAAAGGACGAGGAGAGAGGAGAATGAGCGAGAAAGAAGGAGGAGTAGGGGAATGATAAAACAAAGAAAGGACAAGGAGAGAAGAGAATGAGTGAGAAAGAAGGAGGAGGAGAGGGCCCCGCGCTAAGCAGACATCACCAACTCCAGTATTTACCTAGAAGGGGCGAACAGACGGGGAAAATAAACTGATAAATGCGCTCACTTTCTCCTCCCTTAATTTGCAAACGAGGGAAGCCAGGCGAAATGGTTTAATAATTTCCCCTCGTCCTTTTTTTGGCCTTTTTTTGTAGTTCTCCCTATTACTCGACTCATTAAAGAAACCTCCCCTGTATCTGTATAATACGGTAAATGGAATTAATAGAAACAAAAACGTGTGTTTATCCGCGTTTAGAGAGAATGGAAAACGAAATAAGAGAAAATGGAATTAATATAGAAAAAAAAACTTGTTTATTCGCTTTTAGAGAGAATGGAAACCGAAATAAAAGAAAATGGAATTAATATAGAAAAAAAACGTGTTTATTCGCTTTTAGAGAGAATGATAACCGAAATAAAAGAAAATGGAATTAATATAGAAAAAAAACTTGTTTATTCGTTTTTAGAGAGAATGGAAAACGAAATACAAGAAAATGCAATTAATATAGAAAAAAACGTGTTTATTCGCTTTTAGAGAGAATGGAAAACGAAATAAGAGAAAATGGAATTGGTATAGAAAAAAACGTATTTATCCACTTTTAGAGAGAATGGAAAACGAAATAAAAGAAAATGGAATTGATATAGAAAAAAAACTTGTATTTATCCGCGTTTAGAGAGAATGGGAAACGAAATAAAAGAAAATGGAATTAATATAGAAAAAAAACTTGTGTTTATTCGCTTTTAGAGAGAATGGAAAACGAAATAAGAGAAAATGGAATTGGTATAGAAAAAAACTTGTATTTATCCGCTTTTAGAGAGAATGGGAAACGGAATAAGAGAAAATGGAATATTGAAAAAAACGTATTTATCCGCTTTTAGAGAGAATGGAAACCGAAATAAAAGAAAATGGAATCCTCACTGAGTTATATCTGAAGCCTTACGGAGCAGATTGTTTGCCATTTTTGACACAAAGGTAAACACAAAAACTTTAAGGAATACGATATTTACTATTTGGAACACGCGCGGGAATACAAACACATGCATACAAACGATCCTTAACATAAACACTACGTACCTTTATGTTTGAACCTTGAACAAAGTATTTATCATAATACTCACGCAGACGCAGACACACCCACCCACCCACACACGCAAACACACACACACCCATACACACACACACATTCATCTCCCCGTCCCTACCCCCTCCCTCAAACACACCAAACACACCCTCCACCCCGCAAAACAAACACACCCTCCCACCACTCCTATATACGTACACACCCTCCCACCACTCCTATATACGTACACACCCTCCCACCGCTCATATATACGTACACACGCCTCCCATGCGCATGTACATTCCCTGTGTACACATATGTATATACGTATGCCAATGAGCTGCTCTCACGGTCACTTGCACACAGACCGTCGCCTCATTACCCTGGCCGCAACGACGCCGTTTTCTGCAACATTACCCTGTCTGTCACCACGAGAGTTGGAGGGGGGACTTCGGTATTCGATGCAGAGGTTGGGGTCGGTATCTTTTTTTGTGAATTTTGTCGTTTTATTGGGAGGGGAAGGGGAGATATTGGGAAATAAGGTGGGGATAAGGGAAGATATTGGGAAATAAGGTGGGGATAAGGGAAGATATTGGGAAATAAGGTGGGGATAAGGGAAGATATTGGGAAATAAGGTGGGGGTAAGGGAAGATATTGGGAAATAAGGTGGGGATAAGGGAAGATATTGGGAAATAAGGTGGGGATAAGGGAAGATATTGGGAAATAAGGTGGGGATAAGGGAAGATATTGGGAAATAAGGTGGGGATAAGGTGGGGATAGGGGGAATGGGGAATAGGGAGGTGATATCTGCATGACGATGTGGTTATTGATAGGAATGATAAGCCGAAGAATATTTGTGATAGTGGAAGACATGATATCATTAACAACGACAAAATCAGCAATAACAATACAAGTGACGTAAAAAATAGCCATAACAAAAGAAATATGAATTTTCAAAATAGAGCCAGCAGAAAAAAAACTAAGATAATAATGGTATGATACCAGTCGTAGTAATATCAATAATGATTAAAACTAATGATAATGACAATGTTAATAATAATGATAATAATAATAATGATAATAATAATAATGATAATACTAATAATGTTAATAATAATGATAGTAACAATAATAATAATGATAATATTAACAACAATAATAATAGTATTGATAATAATAATGATAATGTTAATAATAACATTAATGATAATGATAATAATAACAATGATAATAATAATGGTGGCAATATTAAGAACAACTATAATGATTATCATTATCATCATCATTACTAATTTCGTTCATTATCATTCATTATTATCAATATCATTCTTATAATAATGACGATAATTATATTCCTGACCATAACAATCATATCAATAACATCAACGATAACAATAACAACAACAGTAACAATAACAACAACGATAACAACAATAGCAACAATAACAGACAAATAATAATAAAAAAAACATCCCCCCAAAAAGCGTCTGACCTCAACCGCCTTTCATTTCCTCCGCAATATTCCGTTGCAGCACAAGACAGGCCGACAGCACGCGATGCATTTCTTATGTATGTGCTGTCATCTACACTCGCTCAGGTATGTTGTCGAATCCATACGTGGGAAGCAATATCTGGACGCTCGATACCCGGGAGAAAATTATGCGACGCAAAAAAATGACGGAGAGGGAGAGGGAGAGGGAGGGATAGAGGGAAGGAGGGAGGAAAGGGAAGGAGAGGGAGAGAGGGGGGAGGGAGGAAAGGGAAGGAGAGGGAGAGAGGGAGGGAGGGAGAGAGATAGAGAGAGAGGGAGGGAGAGAGAGAGAGAGGAGAGAGAGAGGAGAGAGGGAGAGAGAGAGAGAGAGAGAGAGAGAGAGAGAGAGGAGAGAGAGAGAGAGAGAGAGAGAGAGAGAGAGAGAGAGAGAGAGAGAGTGAGAGAGAGAGAAAAAGAGAGAGAGAGAGAGAGAAAGAGAGTGAGTGAGTGAGTGAGTGAGTGAGAGAGAGAGAGAGAGAGAGAGAGAGAGAGAGAGAGAGAGAGAGAGAGAGAGAGAGAGAGAGAGGGGGGGGGGGGGGAGTGGTGGAGAGAGGAGATCGAGAGGGAGAGGGAAGAGAGAAAGATGGAAAGGGAGAGAGGAAGAGAAACAGAGAGCGAGAGAGAGAGAGAGAGAGAGAGATAGAGAGATAGAGATAGAGATAGAGATAGAGAGAGAGAGAGAGAGAGAGAGACAGAGACAGAGAGAGAGAGAGAGAGAGAGAGACAGAGAGAGAGACAGACTGACAGAGAGAGAGAGAGAGAGAAAAATGCAAGGGGATGCATAAGGCTGCAAAGCTGCACCTCTTCCTTTCTCCCTTACTTCCCTCTCTTTCTCCTTTTATTCGCGGCGCTAAAACCCGCTTTGTGAGTAAGTTGATCAGTCGACGTTTCATTTAGAGCCGCCGAAGCGTTGATCTTGGGCGACAAGCTTTTCGAGTCTGCATTTACCTACAAAGAGCGCAAAAAAATGCGAGAGGGGGAGAGAAAAGCAGAGAAAGACGGGGAAAGGAGGCGCGTGCGGCGAGAAATTAGAATTGAGAGAACTGAGAAAGGCTGTAGTGTCTTAGGTAGAAATGAAAAAAATAATAATAATAAAATAAAAAATCACGGTCTTTCGAGACGTTGATCGTGATTGGCCAGGGCAATAACCGCCCGAAATATAAATTCTGCAGCGACAGGCGCGCGTTATATCCAGCGACTTCCGCTTCGGTTGCCATAAAAGACGCCCCCGTCCCCCCTCCCCCCCAATACTGTTCGATTTTTTTTCTCGAAAATCGAATGATGAGAAGAGAGAAGAGGAAGGGGGAGAAAGCAAGATTCAGGGTTGCCAACTCCCCCTTTCCCCTTTGTTCATGCACACTAATTTTGGCGGGAAATGTATTCCGAGTGTTGCCATGACGACGGTATCGATTGCGCGCGCTCGTCGTGGTCGTTGCGAGCCCCAGGGCAGGAGAGCGCGCGCGCCACGAGCCACACAAAGGTTTTAAATAACATAAACACTGCCCATCCATCCCGCAGCACACGGGCGTTGTGCCTGGGCCCCCACCGCCACTTCCATGAGGATAAACCTTCAGGTGGAGAGGCTCCAAAGCGCCCCACCCCCACAGCATCGGGTGTGCGTGGGGGCGCGGGCAGCACGTGCGTTATTTAAGACACGGCCACGCCCTCGCGCCGCGACCTGCACGCCAGTCTCTCGGTCTATCGGGCGGCGTTTGGGCTCCTCCTTCCCTCCCCCTCCCCCCTTTTGCCCCGCCATCTGTCGGAAAAAGGCTGACCTATCGCAAGGCCAGGGGCGAGACGACGCGACCCAAGGGGGGGTGGGGGAGGACCCACGCCATGGACAATTGGAAATCTACGCGTCTATCGTATGAATCGGCAAAGGCATTCATCTTCCTACTGCGTCTTAAGGCCCCTTGCCCCTCCTCCCTTCTTCCATGCCTTCCCCTTCTTCTAGCCCTCCCACCTCTTCTACTCCTCCCCTTCTTCCACCCCTCCGCTTTCCTCGCCCCTCTACCTTTTCCTCCCCTCTCCTCCACCCTTCCCCTTTCCCCTTCCTCCCTCCTTTCACCCACCCCTTCCTTGCCCCCTCCCCTACACCTCCCCTCCCCCACTCTCATAACAAAGCCCAACCACCTGTAGGCTCTCCACCGCATTCCCGCGACTGCAGTGTGCTGTAAACATAGCCTTCAGCCCCCCCACCCCCCTACCCCTTCCACCCCACACCCAACCCACGCATACTCGTGCTGCATTACCAGAGAAATTTCCGCCCCTTTTGCAGGTATGTCGGCCTTCGCGATGGACTGAGGAGCGAGAAGGAGTGAGTCAGCTGGGGCAAGGTGGGCGGGACTGATTCAGCGGTCGTGTTTGAAATGGCAGCGGTGAGTTTGGTAATGATAATGAGGGTGCTGTTGAGGCGATAATGATGATAAGAATGCTGATATTATTAATGATACTAACTATGATCACAGTATTAAGACAGTACTTCTGATAATACAAAAAATATATCAGTCCAGAGAAGGGCATAGTAGCGCTATTATGAAAATGATAATAACAGTATTGTTGTTAATGTTAATAGCAATGAAAGCAACAAAATAGTAATACCCATAGAAAGGATTGTAATTATGATAGCAATAAGAACAATATCTCATAAACGTATTAACCGTAGTATTAGGAATAATAATAACTGCGACAATACACATATTAATTAGAATAATAGCAACAATGATAACAACAGCAACAACAACAAAAAACTGTTTTGCATAAAGATCTTGTACATTTATTATGCTTCAGCTGCCTTGTTGTTCCTTAGTCATTCCTGGTTTTTGTGGGGGGGGGGGAGATGAGCTTATACAGTCATGAAAGTCATAATATTATAATGCGGAAATTACTGAGTTGCTTTGCGGAGCCGTGCGTCGTTTTAATCTTTCCTCTGCAGATCTTTTTTGTGAGGAAAAATAAAGGAAATTTGTTTTAGTCTGACTCATTTCCAATCGTATTAGGAAGTGATTGTGTAAAAAAGAATGAGTAAAATGATATAACAATCAATAGGATTTTCTGTATACTGTGAGCCTTCAACATACATACATGGAGACATACACACAAACACACACACAAACGCACACCCGCACATATATATATATATATACATACATATATATACACACAAATTTATATACATATAAATATATATTGCGGTTTGTAATATAAGATTAGAAAGGCTTGAGTCAGAATTCTGGGCCAAACTTCCGCGGACTCTTGATGAAAGTTGGAAGCAAAAAGGCCGGGGAAGAACCTCATGAATAAAAAAAAAAAAAAAAAAAAAAAAAAAAAAAAAAAAAAAAAAAAACACTGAGGTCGTTTCCTTTTTTTTTTTTTTTCTTTTTTTAAATAAGTAAACAAACACACGCACGCAAACCCCACATACGCCTGGTAACACGGGATGAGGTATGAGGCTAATGTTGCTGCAGTAATGAGTAATATTAGAGTTATTATCTGCACACACAAAGCAATGCAGATTATCTCTGTTGTCTCTTCCGTGCTTTGTAGTTCGTTGTATGTCTGTTTTTCCGGTTCTTCATGTTGTATTTTTCTGTTTATTTAAAGGTCTGTCTGTTTATCTGTCTGTCTGTCTGTCTCCTCCCTTCTCCCTCTATCTCTC
>NC_091577.1:23783761-23793761 GCF_042767895.1 Penaeus vannamei | reverse complement strand
GGAAACTATATCCGTTACTTACTTACCTTCTGTGGATTTCCAGGGAGCAGCGTGGAAAAGATAAGAAGTGGATTTAGATACGGATGACTTTAGAATAAATATGATGGGCTTATACTTTTGCTAAAACATACCAAAGACTTTTATTTTTCTTTAGTATTTGTAGGATATTGGCGAAAATATTTCTAAATATATCTCTTTAAAAAATACAATTGATTTTCCATTGGATGAGAAAAAATACTGTGTAGAAAGAATTGCTAAATGACAAACTAAAGAATAAAAATATAAAGGGAGAAGAGAAAGAGAGAGAGAGAGAGAGAGAGAGAGAGAGAGAGAGAGAGAGAGAGAGAGAGAGAGAGAGAGAGAGAGAGAGAGAGAGAGAGAGAGACAGACAGACAGACAGAGAGAGACAGACAGCAAAGACAGAGAAACCAAAATAATCAAACAAACAAACAAAAACGGACAGAAATGCCAATCCGCCCTTAATTATACAATCACAATTACCCTCATCGGCGTCCCAAAAGTAGCGTAAACACAGCCCTCCCCGCACTCCCCTCATAATGTACCTCAAAAAATGGTCCTCCTCTCTGACAACATTCGCAGGATGAGGGAAAATGGAATAACCAGAGAAAGGGAGAAAGAAGGAGGAAGAAGAGAAAGGTAGAAGGAAGGAGGAGGAGAAAGGGAGAAAGAAGGAGGAAGAGAAAAGGAGAAAGAAGAGGGAAGAAGAGAAAGGAAGAAAGAAGGATGAAGAAGAGAAAGGGAGAAAGAAGGAGGAAGAAGAGAAGGGGAGAAAGAAGAAGGAGGAAGAAGAGAAAGTGAGGGGAGGAGAGACGGGAAAAGGGGGCGGGAGGAAGGAGGAGGAAAAGGAAAAGAAAGAAGTGGAGAGAGGAGAGTGAAGGTGAGTAGGAGAGAGAATCAGAGGGAGGACAGTGAAGGGGGGTAAGGAGGAGAGAGGGAGAAGAAGGACAGTAAAGAAGGGACAAGGAAAAAGGGAGAGAGAGAGAAGAACAACGAAAGGGGAAGGGTGGGGACAGTGAAGAATGGAGGAGATGAGAGAGTAGGAGAGGGAGAGGGAGAAAGAGAGGGAGGATAGTGAAGAAAAAGCGGGGAAGGGCAGGAGGGGAATGGGGGAGGGGGGGAGGGGGAAGGAGAAGGTCGTCGAGCCACTGAATAACTCACATTGTTGACTCGAAGCAACGGGGACAAGCAACGAGATAAGCAATCCGGTGGTGCAACTTGCAAACACTTAGAGCTGTTGACTCTGTGATATCGCCTTGTGTGTCTGATTATGCAGATGCTGTCGCTTCTCTGGCCGTGGGATAGGCAGCAGGGCGGTAATACATGTCACGGGGGTAAGTACGCGGCGTTAGTAGGGCGGTGGAGGGTGGTTATCCTGGTCATGGGTTTATGCGACGTAAGTAGGATTGCTTGGCGTAAGCATGTGGCGTGGTTGTGACGTGTGAATGACGGTGAGTTGGTCTTCCATGGGCTTATGAGGCGTAAGTACGCGACTTGTCATATTTATGTGACGTGAGTAGGAGTTGGCAACTGTCTTAGGCGCAAGTATTTGACGTAAGTATGAAGGAGAGTTGGTATTGCATTTTTAAGTGGCATAAATATAGAAAGGAAGTGGCTCTACATATCGTTGGCAATAATGCTGGGCGCGTAAGTATGGGACTGAGGCGGTAAGTGACGTAAGTATGACAATGAGGTGGTAATACACGCCACAGGTATGAGGAAAAGTCAGGCAGGGTGACTGATGGCTACGAAGAGTATGAAAAGTATGAGCTAAGGACGAAAAGTTCCCTAACTACTGGAAGGAAGGAATTTTGGATGAAAGGGAGATGGAGAAACGAGTAACTGGATAGAAAATGGAAAAAAGGAGGAAAGGGGACGATTGAACGAAATGAAGAAATGGGTAAAGAGAAGGAACAAAGAACAAAAAGGTGCATAAAAGGAAGGGTGAGATAGAAAAAAATAGGGAAAAATTTGGATAAATGGGTGGGGGAAGAAGTGAAGGTGAAACTAGGAATAACAGGATAAAATGGAATAAAGGAGAAAGAGGGAGAAGCCAGGTAAAACAGAGAGAAAAATGGCTGACGTTTCTCATTCTTTTAATCTCAACGATATAATTGTTTGCAGTTTTGTCTCTTTCAGTTTCAAAAGCCAACGCCACTTGAAAAAAAAAATTAAAATCACATTCATTAGCGGGTAAAAGAAAGATCATTAAAACCTTCAGATGGTCAAAATATTTTCAGATTAAACATTTCGCCAGAAAAGAAAAAAATGAAAGCAAAAAAAGGCCGGGAAAAGAAAATGGTACGCTTTTCCTCCAGCATAGAGTGCAGTACGGAGCCAGGCCACCACAGCAGGGTTGTCTGGGTCACGGACAGGGTGTGGGAGAAAGAACGGGGGAGGGAGAAGGAAGGGAGAAAGGCCGAGGTCGAGGAGTGAGAGAGAGTTGAGCGAAAGAGGAAGAGAATGAGAGAGAGAGAGAGAGAGAGAGAGAGAGAGAGAGAGAGAGAGAGAGAGAGAGAGAGAGAGAGAGAGAGAGAGAGAGAGAGAGAGAGAGAGAGAAGGGAGAGGAGATAGGTAGACTGATAAAAAGATAATAGAGTGATGTATTATAAAGCAATAAGAAAGTGATAAATAATAGATTGACAGATGGATAATAGGCAGAAAGATAGAAGGATAATAATGAATAGATAAGTGACAGATAGATGAGACAGATAAGTAGACAGATAGAAAGATAGATAGATAGAGAGCGAGAGAGAGCAAGAAAGAGAGGGCGGTCGAGGGGCGCCGGGTGGTGGTGGCCTGAGGGTATTTTTAAGGGTCGTACGAAATTAAGTTAGGGCGTGTCTCTTCCGCCTTATATCGGTACTGCATTTCCCTTTTTTTTTTTTACATCAAGTTCACTTCTATTAGTGCAATTTCGTATTTTTTTTAAGACACGCGCGTGCCTCATATCAATTATCAAAAATATCTTTTGATTAAACTATTTGGTTCGTCGTTATATTCTGTCATAAAGTTACGAGTTACTTAATATCATTATCTTATTTCTCTCTTTCACTGCATCTGCTTTTCTATTAGTCTTTTCTCTTACTGTTAGCTCCGCGCTCGATAACGGAAGGTATATCGATGAACAGAACATATACATATGCATAAATCTGAATCTCGGCCATATTGATTTGCTCAAATTCTATTGACGACCATTTTGCGTTTGCTGGCCTTCTCTGCGCCTTTCCACACTATTTCTGCCTCTGTCCCCCTTCTCTCTCACTCACTCACTCACTCTCTCTCTCTATCTGTGTGTGTGTGTGCGAGCACGCGCGCACACGCACGCACACACACACACACACACACACACACACACACACACACACACACACACACACACACACACACACACATATATATATATATATATATATATATATATATATATATATATACATATATATATATACACACATATGCATACATACATATATACATACATATATATATATATATATATATATATATATATATATATAATATATACATATATATGTATGAATGTAAACATATGTTTACATATGTCTATATATATGTATATATGATTATATATATATTTATATATATATGTATATATATGTATATACATATACATATATATACATATATATATACATATATATATATATACATATATATATATATACATATATATATATATATATATATATATATATATATATATATATATATATATATATAATATATATATATACACATATATACATATATATATATTATATATATACATATATACATATATACATATATACATATATACATATATATATATATATATATATATATATATATATATATATATATATATATATATATGTGAAGCTTTCTTTCTCTGTCACTTTCCCCTCTCCCATATCCCTATCTTCCCGTTATTGCTGTGGCGTGTGTTATCTTCTTTCTTTCTTCTCTTCCTTTCCTTTTTAAACCTTCTTTCCTTCGTCTCCGTGTTTGTACTGCTCTCATCCTCTCTCTTCTGGCAGACAAATATAAAGATAGACAGATAGATAGAGGGGGTGAGAGGGAACACAGAGAGCTGCCTAGGAGTGCTTAATTCACCAAAATACAACCAGTAGGGGCTTACTTGGCTTCACCGAGCAATATGATTCTCTCTCTCTCTCCCCTTCCTTTCTCTCTTCCTCCCCCCCCCCTCTCTCTCTCTCTCTCTCTCTCTCTCTCTCTCACTCTCTCTCTCTCTCCCCTTCCTTTCTCTCTCTCCCTTCCTTTCTCTCTTCCTCTCTCTCTCTCTCTCTCTCTCTCTCTCTCTCTCTCTCTCTCTCTCTCTCTCTCTCTCTCTCTCTCTCTCTCTCTCTTCCCTTCCTTTCTCTCTTCCTCTCCCCTCTCTCTCTCCTTATCTCTCTCCTCTAAGACAAAAGGAATTCAATTTGATCAATCAATCCATCATTCGCGTTCTCGCTCTCTCATATAATACTCAAAGCTCGTCCTGTCGTCGGTTAAAATATATATATATATATATATATATATATATATATATATATATATATATATATATATATATATATATATATATATATATGTATATATATATATATATATATATATATATACATATATATATATATATATATATATATATAGAGAGAGAGAGAGAGAGAGAGAGAGAGAGAGAGAGAGAGATAATGTATATATATATATATATATATATATATATATATATATATATATATATATATATATAAACACACACACACATATATGTATGTATGTATATATGCATATACATATATATATTTATATATAAGTACGTATATATACATACATATATGTGCATATACATACATATATATGTTCATATATATACATATATATATACATACATACACACACACACACACACACACACACACACACACACACACACACGCACGCACACACACACACACACACACACACACACACACACACACACACACACACATATTTATATATATATATATATATATATATATATATATATATATATGTATATACATATATATATGTACACATATAAAACAGATATATGCATTCATGAATATGAATACTATTGTTAATGAAAAGTGAAAGAGAGAGAGATGAAAGGTAACAAAAATGCCTGGCAACAGAAAATGAAATCCGAGAGATTTAAGAGTCGGATTTAACCTTTTGTTAGCATTTCATTGAATGTTTATCCAGGTTCATAACTTCTCTCTCCCTCCCTCTCTCGTTCACTCTCTCACTCGTTCTCTCTCTCTCTTTCTATTTAACCACATATCTATCTATCTAGCTCTCTGCCTGTCTGTCTATATATCTGTCTGTCTATATGTTTGTCTGTTTCTCTGTATATCTACATGTCTATCTATCTATCTGTCTGTCTATCTATCTCTTTCAATCTTTCATTATTTCCCATCCCGCTCTTCCCTTTTTCTCTCTGCTTTATCACCGACAATCTACATTAACCATAATATAACACACAATCGAATTTCACCTAACTGCCTTTTCACTTCACCTAATCACCTCTTAACATTTTTTTCCTATTTCATTTATTAATTCCATTTCATTTATTTATTCCTGTCGAAAAAAAGATTGTGCTCTATCACACGTAGGCGAGCCAGCTGGTTCCGGAGACCCAGCTGGCTGCAACGAGGACTGGCACTGCGCGGGGGAAGGACTTCGAGCTATCTGTCGGCGGTGACATGGAGATGGGCAGGGGGAGGGACCGGGTGGGGGGGAGGGGGGCGGCAGGGATCGGGTGAGGGAGGGAGTATGGACCGGGATTGGGGAGGGTAGGGGTAGAGGGGATGGGGGTGGGTGGATAAGAGAGGGAGGGGAGGGATCGGGTAGGGGGAGGGTTAGAAGGGATGGTGGATGGGTGGAGAGGGGAGGGAGGGACTGGGCGGGGGATGGTAGGGTTAGAGGGGATGGGGGGTGAGTGGATAAGGGAGGGGAGGGGGGAGGGGTAGAAGAGATGGTTGGTGGGTGGAGAGGGGAGAGGAAGGACCGGCAGGGAGTAGGGTGGAGGGAGTGGGGGTATGGGTAGGGACCGAGAGGGAATAGGGAGAGGGGGGAAGGGCGTAAAGGGTAGGGGGCAAGGGGTATTTCTACCTCTCGTCCTTTTTCTTTGGGAGATTTTTCGCTCTTTGTTTGTTTGTCCTTTCTCACTGTCGAGCTGTCTTTCTTCGTCTCTTTCTTTTTCCCATTCTTTTTTCTTTTCTCTTCTTTTTCCTCTCTCTCTTCCTCCTTACAAATAGATAGAAGTATTTTTATATTCATGTGATAACACAGAGTTCGACAGACAGATGGGTTGACAGATACATAGCAAAACAGATAGATAGATAGGTAGATAAATCAACAGATATATAGAAGGATAAATAAACAGATAAATAGACTGATACATTCGTTGTTAGGTAGATGAATAGACAGACAGATAGATAGATAGATAGATAGATAGAGAGAGAGAGAGAGAGAGAGAGAGAGAGAGAGAGAGAGAGAGAGAGAGAGAGAGAGAGAGAGAGAGAGAGAGAGAGAGAGAAAACAAAAAAAAGAATCATGAATCAAGATAAACCTTCTCTCACCTCTCTTCTTCCCTTTTCTCCCCCCCCCTCCCTCCCTCTCTCGATATTCCTCATTCCAAACAGAAACAGACACACACATACTCGCAGGGAAACCACTCAACTGCAGCCATTCAGGTAAAACCACTCCGGGCCCTCACAATGACATTATACCGCCAGTTGCTATGCACAACTCTGTACACAATAACACTGAGTGTGTGTGTACGCGCGGTACTAAAACACTTTCCCTATAACGCTGAGTGTTATATATGCGTACACAAATGGAAGATAAAATGAAATAAAAAATACACTATAACCGTTCCCCCACAGTAGTCAACAAGTACAGTTCGTAAGGTCGACGTATCCATGCATTCCTATAGTAATATGATCCGCCGCAGCAGCTGTGTTGTGGCCAGAGGAGGAGGAGGAGGAGGAGAAAAGGAGGAAGAGGGGAGAGGAGGGGTAGGAGTAGGAAGAAATGGTAGAGGAGAAGGAAGAGGAGGAGGAGGAGGAGGAGGAGGAGGAAGAAGAGGAGGAGAGGGGGGGAGAATAAGGAAAAAGAAGGAGAAAAAGAAGAGGAGGTAGAGTAGGAGTAGCGGGGAAGAAAAGAGTACGAAATATTTACACGAAGCAGCTAGGAGCGTGGAGGTAAAAGGAGGAGGGAAGGGGGAGGAGGGACAAAGAGAGAGGGTAGGGAGGAGAGGGAGTAGGGGTGGGAGGAAAAGGGTTGTGTTTACACTTAAACCACCGACTCGAGTGTCTTTTAAATGCCCCTGTAGAGCTGGCCTTTAAACCCGTGTGGCTTAGCACCGTGTTGTCTCTCCCGGGGACAGTGCAGCGGGGAACATCCGATGTCAGCTCGTACCCCGCCAGATCAATGCTTGACTATTCGCCCGACGTAAGCTTTCGTGATATCAGATACTTCTAATCACGTTCATTACTAATAATACAGCCCACGTGACATCATTGTTATCTTTTATTCTTTTTTACTCTTATCTTGTTCTACTCGTTTACATGAACAACCCGCTTGTTTATCTTATACGTGACAAGATCAGTCTGTTTATCTTTTTTATTGTTATCCTTTTGCACCTTTTAGCGTTTTTTTCCATCTTGAGAATTATCGATCCGAACGTAACACAATACACACGTATCCCCACGAAACTCATAACACGGCCTCAACTATACGTATCTTTATTACACTGATGATTCGTTGCGTCACAAAGCCACCACCTAATCAACGGCTCCGGACATCCAATCGCCCAGACTCGCTTCCTACAACCAATCGTGAGGTTTGATACGTGACACGATATCCTATACATGAATCCTATCTTTTTGAGAATCTGTGGACACGTTCCCATTAAAAGTCCTAGGTTTAATGAGACGGAGGGGTTTGTTTGTTTTTTTTCTTCTTTTTTTTTTCAAGGAGGAAGAGGAGGAGGAAGAGGAGGAGGAGGAGGAGGAGGAGGAGGAGGAGGAGGAGGAGGAGGAAATAAACCGGGCCATATTTTTTTCGGAAAATAGTTTGCCTAATTTTTTGCGGGACTCCAGTTTCATTAAGAAGGGAAACGATTTTAGGGATAAAATTTACCTGGATTTCCATTCTTAAAAACAATAAAAAGGAAAAAAGAAGTTAGAATATCGTTGTTGTTCTTTCGATGTTTCCGATTTAATTGGTGTGTCGCTAATGACAAATGGGAGTGCAATTAATGATAGCAATGATGCTGAAAATGCTATCAGATTCTTGATTCTCCTTCTCTTCTTCTCTTTCTGCCTGTCTGTCTACCTGACTGTCTCTGTCTTTCTCTTTCTTTTGTTGTCTTTTTGCCTGCCTCTCTCTCTTTCCCTCCCTCTCCCCCTCTGTCTATCTCTCTTTTTTCTCTCCTTCAATCTGCGTTCATCCTTCTCTCCCTCCCACTCTCCTTCCTTGTAGCCCCCTTATGCCCTTTCTCCCTCTCTTCCTTCCTCCCTTCCTCCCTCTCCATCACCCAATCTTAAACATAAAGACAGGCACCGAAAGAGAAGAAAGAGGAAAGGCCGAAGAAAGAGGCGAGAAGGATGTGAAAGACGGAGAAGAAAGAGTCAACAATACTCTTAGGCTTCTTCTTTCTCCTGCAGACTCTCTCTCGTGTTTGTCTTGCGTTACAAGGGCGTGGAAGGGAGAGCTCGGACTAATGCGATGTTATTCTTATTCTAATTATCGCAAAGAGCATATGCATGTACGTGTGTATGGTCGTGTATGCGTGTGGTCGTGCGTGCGTGTGTGTGAAAGAGAGAGAGAGAGAGAGAGAGAGAGAGAGAGAGAGAGAGAGAGAGAAAGAGAAAGAGAGAGAAAGAGAAAGAGAGAGAAAGAGAAAGAGAGAGAAAGAGAAAGAGAAAGAGAGAGAAAGAGAAAGAGAAAGAGAGAAAGAGAGAGAGAGAGAGAGAGAGAGAGAAAGAGAGAGAGAGAAAGAGAAAGAGAGAGAAATAGAAAGAGAGAAAAGAAGAGAAAGAGAAAGAGAGAGAGAAGAAGAGAGAAAGAGAGAGAGAGAGAGAGAGAGAGAGAGAGAGAGAGAGAGAGAGAGAGAGAGAGAGAGAGAGAGAGAGAGAGAGAGAGAGAGAGAGAGAGAGAGAGAGAGAGAGAGAGAGAGAGAGAGAGAGAGAGAGAGAGAGAGAGAGAGAGAGAGAGAGAGAGAGAGAGAGAGAGAGAGAGAGAGAGAGACAGAGAGAGAGAGAGAGAGAGAGAGAGAGAGAGAGAGAGAGAGAGAGAGAGAGAGAGAGAGAGAGAGAGAGAGAGAGAGAGAGAGAGACAGAGAGAGAGAGAGAGAGAGCTGTGTGTGTGTCTGTGTTTACTTTTTTCATCTTCACATTTCCTTCATTCTAACTGCAGCTATTCATATCTCATCGCACTTATAGTTCATCTGCTTCTCCCCCCAATCCCCTCATAACAACCCCAATCCTCTCCACCTCCTCCCCCATTAACCTTTCCTCCAATCAGGAACCTCGACCGATCTCAAAAATGAAGCCATCGTTGAAAGACATAAAGATGATAATAAAGATAAAAATGATAATCGCGCAAAACGAAGCGAGGAGGAGCGGCAATCGGCGAGAAGGGGGCTGTCTGGGGCGCCGATGCCTAATTTGCATACAAAACCGGAATTCATTAGTTTAAGGAACACTTCCTTCTTGAGGGGATGGAGAGGGGGCACCCATGATATTCTGCGTCACGCACGCATATGTCTTTCTTTTCATGTTTGTATGTATGTTTATGTCTGTATGCATATGTATGTATGAATGTATGTATGTGCGTGTATGTATGGTTGTATGAATGTATCTATTATCCACCTATCTATCTGTCCGCCTGTCTCTCTCTCTCTCTCTCTCTCTCTCTCTCTCTCTCTCTCTCTCTCTCTCTC
>NC_091577.1:23766261-23768761 GCF_042767895.1 Penaeus vannamei | reverse complement strand
TAAGGGAAAAAGAATAAGAAAAAAAAATGAGAGAAAGAAGTGAGAATGAGAGTAAAAGAAAGGGGGAAGGAAATGGGGAAAGGTGGAACGGAAAGGAAGTGAGGGGAAGGAGAGAGGAAGGGCACAAGAGGAAAAGATGAGGATGAAACTCCATTGGTTGCGGTAGCGTGGGTGTGGCGTGCAAGAGGAGTGGGGGTGGAGGAGGAGAGAGGGGGGAGCTTCGAGGGACAGCGCCTGTGGGTATAGTGGGCGAGGGACGGGGAGGGGGTGATGGGGCCGAGAGGGGAGGAGGATGGTGTTCCATGTTTCTGAAGGAAATGGAGTTGCGTGCACTGGGTGTTAGTAAGTGAGAGACAGAGAGAGAGAGAGAGGGAAAGGGAGAGGGAGAGAAGGAAAAGGAAATAGAGAAATAGAGAAATAGAGAGAGAGAGAGAGAGAGAGAGAGAGAGAGAGAGAGAGAGAGAGAGAGAGAGAGAGAGAGAGAGAGAGAGAGAGAGAGAGAGAGATGTATGTTTGTATGAATGTATGTATGCATGTATGTATCTATGTATGTATGCATGTATGGACGTACGCATGCACGAATGCGTGTGTAACTAGAGAGAGGTAGTCGAACAGATATACAGAAAGGCAGACAGACTGACAACCAGACAGACAGACACAGAAAGAGAGATTGCAACACACTCAGATCTCCTCCCATCGAGCGTCTGGGTCAGCGGGGGTGCCAGGACTGGAAAGGGAGAAGCGGGGAAAGGGAGAGGCAGATAAATAGGGAGGGAGGGAGAGGGAGAAGGTCAAAGAGAGGAGAAGGTCGGGGAGGACACATCATGATGGAGGTGAGATGTGGTTGAGATGAAGGCAAGATGAAGGCAAGATGGAGTTGAGATGGAGTTAAGTTGAAGTCAAGATGGAAATTAGGAAGAAAATTCAAATCCTTCGAGCACTTACGCTGATGAAGATAAATTTTATGAAAACTCATTTTGAATCTACTGTATCAAATTATCTATTCACCTGTTTACATATCATCTGTCTTATTTATCTATTCATTTCATCGACTATTCTATCAATCTTATTGTGCTGATATATAATTTATTTTTGCCTTTTTATTGCTATTTACAAACACCCAATAGGCCTAACTCTCGCCCGGATCTTATTAGCAGAATATCATACGGTTATAAACGTTTATAAATGATAATAACACGATAACAAAAATGCAAATCCTCTTAGTCAGCTTAAGGAGAGACATCATTAAATCATCCAGACACTTTACCGAAACATCCATTAACAATGATACCGATAAAAAAAAAATCTTCTTATAACGGTGCTCTAATGCAACATCCAAGATTATTCTCACAAAGAATCGTGCTCTTTTGTGACTGGTTTCTCGAGTGACATACAACACCGCCATCTTGCAGCATGTAACACGTAGCAGTAGACTCACATACACGGCATTCTCTCGTGACATACAACACTGCTCTCGTGAACAGCGAGACATCACGCCTACATCGATGCTCTTTTGCAACATACAGTGATATTCTCATCCAACATACAACGGTATTCTCACATACAGCGAGAGTCTCTTATAACATATAACACATACAGCTCCGTTATTTCAATTAACATCGAAACCTCATATATGAAGACAAACTGAAGTACTGTTGACGTATAATAAGGCACACAATCATATTTGAAATAAGTATACCAAAGACACTTAAAAGATAATTTCCTTACGATTAGCCTTGCTTAAAGTGAGGTCTTTCGTTCATACTCACGGTACTTACAACGGCAACGCAGGAACAATTTGCAACAAAGCTCACTTGAAATAAAAGTAGCAGTTGCAAAAGATCAGTATACTGCAATGAGGGAAAGTTCTGATGGCCGACCTCACTCACACTCCCTCATCAGAAGAGTTCGTTGCTAGGGGCGGCGCAGAGCATGAGGAAAGAGGGTAGGAAGGGGGGAGGGCGGAGGAGGGAGGGGGAGGGGAAAGACGAGGGAGAGGGGGGGAGGATGGAGGGGCGGGTTTGGGGGAGAACGGAGGGGGAGACCAGAAGTGGGGAGGGGTGGGGATAGAGTGGGAGAGGGAGTGGGAGTGGGAGTGGGAGGGGAATAGCGTAGGGGGAAGGAGGGGAGGGAGAACGAGGCTGTTGTGGGTGTGGCTCGAGGGGAGAGAGAAAGGATTGAAGGAGGGAGAGGAGAAGAGTAGCTTGGAGGGAAGGGAGGATGGAGGTCGAGCGGGAGGGAGGGAGGAGGGAGGGAGAGATAGATAGGTAGATAGAGAGAGAGAGAAGAGAGAGAGAGAGAGAAGGGGAGAGAAGAGAGAGAGGAGAGAAGAGAAGGAGAGGAGAGAGAGAGAGAGAGAGAGAGAGAGAGAGAGGGAGAGGAGAGAGAGAGAGAGAGAGAGAGAGAGAGAGAGAGAGAGAGAGGGAGGGAGAGAGGAGAGAGAGAGAAGAGAGAAGAGAGAAGAGAGAAGAGAGAAGAGAGAAGAGAGAGGAGAGAGGAG
>NC_091577.1:23738761-23761261 GCF_042767895.1 Penaeus vannamei | reverse complement strand
CCCCCTCCCCCTAACCCCTTTCCCCCTTCGCCATCTTATCCGCAATTCACTCGAACGTATCCCATTTTATCCCCATTTTCAACGGTGTGGTTTAATCACTTACCCCCCCCCTCCTCCCCCTTTCTTCATCCTCTCTCCTCCTTATTCTCTCCTATTTTTTTGTAATTTTCGTTTTTTTTTTTTTTTTTCGAAGCGACTGTTGTTTAAAGTACCTGCTGACTTCCTTCGTCAATGCGAAGTTCAGGCTGTCTTTCGTCTGGTCTTTACTTACTTATCTGTCTGCCTGTCTGTCTGTCTGTCCCTTTCTCTCACTATCTTTATCATTTTCTATTTCCCTCTCCCTCTGACTTTTCCTTTCCCTTTCATTCTACCTACCCCTCTTCCTCTCCCTCCCCATATCCACTCTCCCTCGTTCTATCTACCCCTCTTCCTCTCCCTCCCCATATCCACTCTTCCTCGTTCTACCTACCCCTCTTCCCCTCCCTTCCCATATCCACTCTCCCTCTATCTATCTATCTATCTATCATTCTCAAACTATTTCGAGTAAACATACAAAAGAGAATGAAGGAAAGAGAGACAGAGAACAATCTCACGGTAACGAATGAATATCATGATGACGGAGAATAATCCAGGCGGCTTGTTAACGTCCTCGGCCAAATGAGAAACTCTGGCATGGGAAGATTGTCTTAAATCATAGACGCAGATTCTCTCTCTGATATTCACTCTCTCTCTCTCTCTCTCTCTCTCTCTCTCTCTCTCTTTCTCTCTCTCTTTCTCTCTCTCTCTCTCTCTCTCTCTCTCTCTCTCTCTCTCATGCACATATATAGAACCTTTGATAATTTATAACACACGCCCACACACATGTTAAGAGAGAGAGAGAGAGAGAGAGAGAGAGGAGAGAGAGAGAGAGAGAGAGAGGAGAGAGAGAGAGAGAGAGAGATAGAGAGAAGAGAGATGAGAGAGAGAGAGAGAGGGAGAGAGGGAGAGAGGGAGAGAGATGAGAGAGAGAGTGAGAGAAGGGAGATTAAAATATAGGACATAATTGAAGCCATAGATCGACAGATATACAGACAATTAACCAGATAGATAGATGGAGAGATAAACAGATAGATCGATAACTACAGAAATAGGAAGATTGGAAGAGAGAGAGAAAGAGAGAAGAAAGAGAGAGAGAGAGAGAGAGAGAGAGAAAGAGAGAGAGAGAGAGAGAGAGAGAGAGAGAGAGAGAGAGAGAGAGAGAGAGAGAGAGAGAGAGAGAGAGAGAGATGCAAAAAACACCCTAAAGCCGATACAAGAAAACAACACCAGAGCAGATAGAATAGACTCCATACAAAACGCGAAAAGACAAACAAGGAAAGGGGCGAAGATATAATAAAAACAAAGCCGGAAGTTAGAGGGAAAAGAAATCATAAAAGATCTGTTATCAAAAAGGTTTATCAGATGAGACGCAAACGAGCCACACTAAAAGGGAAAGAGAGGAAAAGTGTAAACGAGGGAATGAGGTCATAATTTCAAAGATTCGTTGCGAGTCAATTCATGAAAAAGCGGAAATATTTTAAATTCTATTTGCAATGTTAAATTTTAAATCGTTACTTCCGGTTAAAGTCATTATGCCTGTAACCTTTGCTCAGATTCTCCCTTTGATGAACAGATAATCTTCATATTAATTACAGCTAAAATGCGAAAAACAAAACATTAAAATAAACACCCTTATCCCATTAGCCACCGGTTGTTTACACTCCAAACACTTGGGCGGCGATCTGTTATTTTATTTTGTCTCTTCCTCTCACTTTCCTCCCCGCCTTCTCCCTTCCCTTCTCTCTTTCTCTTATCATATACATGAATAGACAGATATATATATAGATGTGTGTTGAAGTGGGATCTTCGGTAAGTCTTTCTAAAAAGCAGCATATTGCACTCTGGCTGGCGAGCAGCACCGGCGGGCACGAAAAATAAAACGGCGCGTAAAATGATTTCCGATACCTCGTAAAGAGGACGGTGACCCCATTGCCTTTCTTTTTCTCTCTTTATCTGTCTTTCTGTAATACATGTATGCACAAACAAACAAACACACACACACGCATACGCACACACACACACACACACACACACACACACACACACACACACACACACACACACACACACACACACAAACACACACACACGCACACACACACACACACGCTCACAAACACACACACCCACAAACACACATCCCCACAAACACACACACACTAACACACGGGCACACGGTTCTTTTCCGAACCGAAATGCACACACAGGATGTAAACGTTACTCCGACGACTGAAAATATACATTTGTCGCGGGTACATTTCTTGTCCATTTTCTTGTCACCTGTACCCGCCCGACTGCCAGCCAGAGCCACACGATCACTTAAATAACCGAAACCTGACGCAGCGTAGCGCCTCGCGTTGCAGAAATAGACTACATATTTCGGTCTATTTTCCTTCGTTTATCCGATGGAGCCATAAGTCATCCGGGCAGAAATTCCTCTCGGCAAAGGATCCGGTGGAGAATGTGGCGCGGCGGAGCGGTAACCTTGACCCGTCCAATCTCTGGAGCGCCCGCGGAATTTAAAACGGCCCCGCGGCATTCCCGTCCACAATTTCCGGGCGACACGGCGCTTGCGGGGAAGGGGGGGGGGGCGAGGGGGAAGGGGAGAAGGAGCGATTAAACCATAACTGGGTTGGCTTTGAATCAAATCCTCTTTACGAGACCTCACACGCCGGGTTGGATTCTTTTTATGAGGCATTGGCCGGGGGATCCGACCGGCTCGATGCTCGTTTGTTTTCGGCGGGCGACACCAGCAAGGCGCCATTTACACTCTATCGGCGCTTCGCCTTGCCTTCTGCGCCGAAAATGGGCCTGAAATCGCAGTGACACGAATCTAAATAAGACTCGAAATTTGAATTCTGAAAACAAATGGCTTTCTGCAGATGCGGAACTGAGACCTGATCACGTGACGGAAAAGTGGACAATAAAAATAAGTGATTAATATCACACTCGACCTGTTGCGTCTGATCTAATAGCTGAGATCAAAGCCTCTTCCCTTGTCTGGCAGTCGGAGAAAATGTGGATAATTATATTTGCTCTCATTCACTTGATATCTATATTAGTTTATTCTTATATATATATATATATATATATATATATATATATATATATATCAATCTACCTATTTATTTAGATAAAGATACAGACAAATCTAGATATAGAGACTAATAGAAAGATGGATTAATAGATTGATATCCAGACATACATACAGATAAATAAAGAGATAGGCAGATATAGATAGATAGAGAGATTGATGGATTAATGAATTAGACAGACATACAGACTGATAGATACATAGAAAGATCAATACTGATATAGATATAGAGATAAACAGATACACATATAAAGATACAGTTATAGATGCAGATATAGAAATAAATGCATATATAATCAGATAAATGCAATAAATAAGTCAATAGAAGGCATGTCATTAGAATAATTCCAGCGCATCCAGACGGAGCAGTACCACCCAAAAAAAATAATAATAAATAATAAATAAATGAACAAATAAAAAACAATAAATAAATAAACAAACCAGAGCAGCACCACAAAACAATCAAAAATAATAAAAAATAAAAAATAACTAACTAAAAAAATAAACCAAATACCCTAAGGAAATAAAAAGCCAAGGGTATCATTCTCGAAGGATTTCCTATCCGGCCGCCCTCCGCCCGAACCCCGCCCACGGAAGGCACTCCAATTACACAAAACCCATTAGTGAAAAAGGAAGGACCGAGGCAGCGTCGAGTCGGGCCAGAGTTACGACCCGCATCTGAAAACACAAGCTTTTTCCCTCATTATAGAGGACGGAAAAGTGGCGCCTTTACTCTGTCTCTGTCTCTCTCTTTCTTTCAGTCTTTTTTTCTCTCTGTCTCCCTCTCTCTTTCATTCTCTTTCTCTTTCTCTGTCTCTGTCTCTTTTTCTTTATCTGTTTCCTCTCCTCTCTCTCTCTCTCTCTCTCTCTCTCTCTCTCTCTCTCTCTCTCTCTCTCTCTCTCTCTCTCTCTCTCTCTCTCCCTCCCTCTCTCTCGAGGTAGAGGACTGAAATTATTGAATTTTGATTTCAGAAGGTCTTTGTATAGATGTGGTGACAAAATATCGCGATGGACAGTATTCACAGACATTAAAATGTATATCTTTTCTCCAAAGATTTCTTCTCGAAACATCTATCTACAGTATGACGAGACCTTCAAAAAACCTCCATCCATAAAGTCGAAATTTCGCTATAATCAGTATTGCCAAACGCAAGAAAATGTGCCTCCCCTTTCCACAATGTCGAAATTTCGTCATGTCTGCCTCATGTCTTCCTCAAGGGTCGTGTCTGGGAAGAACCATGAGGAAGTGGACAAGAAAATGCGCGGCTTAATTCCGAATCCACGTGATGGCTGTTGGACAATAAACAGCATTACTCGCTAAGGCGTGAGCAGATAGTTGCCCTCCTCGCATAGCTGATTCAGTTGATATCTCCTCACTACTTATCTTTACAATCCCCTAAGAATGTTAAAGATATAAATCCTTATGATAATGATAATGATGATGATAACAGCTTTTTGGTGACAATCAGTATTCACATTTTTATCTTATGGTTGTGATATGAAGTAATAGTGATGATAGAAATGATAACTGTAAAAGTAAGAGTAATGACGTTGATAATGGTAATGATGATGGTAATTATGATGGTGACGAGGATATAATAATGATAACGATAATAATAATGATATTATTAATAATAATAATAATAATAATAATAATAATAATAATAATAACAATAATGATGATGATGATAATAATAATAATAATAATAATAATAATAATAATAATAATAATAACAACAACAACAATCAATGATAATAATAATAGTAATAATACTAATAATAGAAATAATAATAATAATAATAATAATAATAATAATAATAACAACAACAACAATCAATGATAATAACAACAATAATAATAATATCAATAATAATAATAACAACGATAACAACAACAACAATAACAGCAACAGCCATAACGACCCAAATGAGCCAATAACCAAACGATATTCAAACACCACGATCTCGCCGCCCTTCTATTTTCCCCCAGCGGTAAATTTCGGCTCTAAGGCCCCCGCTCGCCACGCATTCAGATCACGTCGAAATGTGAATTCGGACGCAAAAAAAAAAAAAAAAAAAAAAAAAAAAAAAAAAAAAAATTGGATCAGAGTATTTAATTATTATTCCGGCGGCTCGGGAAATTCATTAATATTTCAATTAACAGGGCAGGTATGGCTGTTAATTAGATAAATTCATATTTCTGTCGTTTTAAGCCGGATAAAAAAAGGTTGGGGGTCATTTCGTTATCCGTTATGTCCAGATCGTCTGAGGTGACATTTATTACAGTAGAAAGGTAGCGAAATGTTTTTTTTTTTTCATTATTATTATTCATCAGTCTGAAATTCTGTAAAATGCAACTCGTACTTTCACGGAAATATGCTAAACCTCCAGATTTACCTATTCTGTACATTATATAAGCAGCACAAACGACTCAGTAATTCATTATATAACACAGTTATTTAGGACACATTCCGGTAACAGTTAATTACACACTGCATAAAAAACAGACCCGTAATAAAACCGTAATTCTTTTATTTCATTTCTGTCGGCGAGTTATCTAAGAAAAAAGGGCAAAACAGTTAATCAGATCAACAGTATCATAAAAAGAGGTAACTAAAGCCAAAGCCATTAGGATTCTCTTGGCAATCGGTCAATCCACAAAAAAAGAAAAATAATCGAAAACCGTTAAAAAAAGAAAAACAAAATCCGCCTTTCGTTAGGTTAACAAAAATGGCCGTCAGATTATTCCCGCAAAAACCCTCTACATTCGCCGAAAATGCTGTCTGAAATGGCAACGCTGCAATACTCGATGTCGCTGTGATTGAAGGTATGAAAACATCGTTACCAGCACGGCGGCGGACCTATGCTTGTTAGAGACACGATGCCAATTACTCGTTTGTGCTGTTACGGTTATTGTGAAAGATGGGCGGCCGTAAGGGCTATTTTCCTTCTCCACACTTTCCCTTCAAAGGCAATTTGGATGTCTGATTTCGGATAAGGCAGGGCGGGCTGTTGGATAAATAAGGCGAAATTTTATTCGCTCTTTGACACTGCCGCCCTTTTCTTCTGCCTCTGTCAGAAAGATACATTGTCTGTATGTGTGTCTGTCACTGTCTGTCTACCTCTGATTACCTTTGCCTATGTCTCTCTGTCTGTCTGCCTCTCTCTCCCTCCCACCCTCTCTCTCTCTTTATCTACTATCTCTCTCTCCCCCCCCCTCTCTCTCTACCTCCCCCTCTCTCCATTTCCCTCCCTCTCTCTCTCTCAGTCTCTACAATTACGCACATCCATATCTTTCTACCCTCTCCCTATCTCTCATTTTTCTTACGCTACTCCTCTTTCCCAACCTCAAGAAAATATTCTTCGCGGACTACCTGTTGCCTCCCGTTAAAAGGAAATAGCGCGGCATAAAATAACGGAAACAGTCGGGCATAGATTTCCGGTTGACAAAAATGTCTCTGTGATTATTCCTTTTACTAATAGAACTTATGAATGCCTGTGATTGTCGGTATAACCTTCTTATTGACATGAGGATAAGGAATTTGGAAATTAATTAAATAGAACCAATACACACATATATACACGTATATACATGTGTGTATTATTTATATATATATATATATATATATATATATATTATATATATATATTATATATATACATATATATACATATATATATTATATATATATATTATATATATATTATATATATATTATATATATATATATTATTTATATATCATATATACATATATGCATACATGTATATATGCATACATATATATATATGCATATATATATATATATATATATATATATATATATATATATATATATACATATACATATATATATATGCATATATATATATAATATATATATATATACACACATATATATATATATATATATATATATATATATATATATATATATACAATATATAGACTGATAGATAGAGATAGATAGATAGAGATAGAGGAGGAAGAGAGGGAGACAGAGAGAGAGATAAACAGATAGGAGAGAGAGAGAGAGAATGAAGACAAACATCAATAACGAAGAAAGCGAGCGAGAGACACCATCTTGCAAGCATGGCCCCTCCATTTCGTCGCCGACATGCTAAACGTGCAAAAATCAGCAAAACCACAGCATCAGAATGCAATATGGCGGCCCGACTCGCTGCAGAACCGCCGGAGGAAAGTCTGGGTTATAACCTCTCTCTGGCCGCTCTGTTATTGCCATGTTGTTCCATATATTTGCATATCTGTAACATGGGGGATGAGACTAGTCCATGAAGTTGGAGAGTCATACATGTTGGCCTATTCATGTGACCTGCCTAAATGTTCGACGCACCGGGTCTTCCGCATCTGGGTGTGCATTCGCTAAACCTCTTTCGTGGCGCCACTATTCATTAATTTGATTTCATTTCTAGTGTGTGTTTGAGAATTTTATTTCGGAGGTGAGGATGATCTTAAAATGAGCGTTAGTATTTCCGATGATATATGCAAACGTCTCTCTCTGAACCTTATGATTTTTACGGTAGCTCTTATAATTCCCCCTAAAAAATACAATTTCTAATAAATACAGAAATACATAGATACATAAATAGTAAAATAAATCCATGGATAAGATAATACTACTGCTGCTACTCCTACTGATAATATCCTATTAATAATAATAAAATGCAATATGACGGAATATACAGAAATACAATACAAAAACACTGTTTCAGAGACCAAATCCATCAAATCAATCTATCAGCTTTAGCGTTATTTCCCCCAAACGAGACACGGTTTCCAAGCCGCCTGAAGCGTTCCTCCGAAGACAGGCCGCGCTGATCTCGTGAGCAATGCAGCTTCCAAAACATCCCTCTGCAGATACATGCTCCCCCCACCCCCCTTTTCCCTTCCTCCCCCCCTCCCCCCATTTCTCCTCTTTCCACCTCCCTCCTTCTTCCTCCCCCCTTCCCCCTTCCCTCTCCCTCCTTCCTCATCCCCCTCCCCCTTCCCCCAAACCTCTCCCCCACTCCCCGACCAAGGCCATGCGGTACATCACCTGCAACTGCGGCTCAGGTGTCTGGGTATAAATGTGCGTCTCGCGTAGATCAGTGCCAGTTTCTGTGTATATATATACAGGTTTTTTTGGTATTGTGAAATATTACACACACACACACACACACACACACACACACACACACACACACACACACACACACACACACACATATATATATATATATATATATATATATATATATATATATATATATATATATATATATATATATATATATATAAATGTATATGTATATATGAATTTGAATGCATAAACACACAGGCAATATATATATATATATATATATATATATATATATATATATATATATATATATATATATATATATGTATATATATATATATGTATATATATATATATGTATATATATATATATATGTATGTACATATATGTATGCATATATACATACATATATATACATAAATAAATAAATAAATATATATATATATATATATATATAAATCTATCTATCTATCTATCTATCTATATCTATTTATACATACAAATGTGTGTGTGTGTTTATGCATACTTACACATACATACATAGACACACACACACACACACACACACATATATACATACATACATACATACATATATATATATATATATATATATATATATATATATATATATATATATATTGCCTGTGTGTTTATGCATTCAAATTTATATATACATATACATTTATATATATATATATATATATATATATATATATATATATATATATATATATATATATGTGTGTGTGTGTGTGTGTGTGTGTGTGTGTGTGTGTGTGTGTGTGTGTGTGTGTGTGTGTGTGTGTGTGTGTGAATGTATGTATTCGTATACATACATACATACATACATACATATATATATATATATATATATATATATATATATATATATATATATACATGGTATCCAAAAATATAAGAACAACCGCTTCCATTGTTCCCGCGCGTCCGAGTGCATCTGAGCCCAAGGGTCAGCCCGGACGCCTACACAGCAACCCTACAAATCAGTCAAACCAAACCTACAACTCTCATGGTTAGGAACACGGGAGCGGCGGGCGGGAGATGGATCAACATCAACTTACCCGTTGCGACTGCGGGCGGGCGGGAATGGGCGTGGGCGGCCAGGTTGCAGACCTTGTGTGGGGGAGAGGGAAGGGGGAAGGTAGGCCTACATAGCGGATGACCGGTGTGGGAAATTCCGGAAATTGCGCTTCGGAGGTGGAAGAATTCGCTATATCGGGGGGGGGATGAGAACCACGTTGGCGCAAGGAGCGAAATACGTATTTTTACGGTAGAGCGAAACGGAGAAGAGGTTTCGAGTCGTTGGGTCGAATGGAGGTAAAGCGAGAAGTTATGGATAAGGATATAAACATAGATGGATAAATATCACTGCTTTGTTAAAGTGAACGAAGCATAAAAGATACTGATTGTAAAGTAGTACCAATGGTAATGATAACAATGATAGATTTATGCAATAATAACAATAATAATAATAATAATGATAATGAAAATAACGATAATATTAATAATATCAATTTGACTTTGATCATGATATTTATGATGACAATAATAGTAATAATGATGATAATAACAATAATAGTAATAAGATGGGTATGAATAGAAATAATTATAAAAGTGATTATGACATTGAGAATGATAATAATAATAATAGTAATAATAATAATAATAATAATAATAATAATAATAATAATAATAATAATAATAATAATAATAATAATAATAATAACAATAACAATAATAATAATGGTAATAACGTCATCAACAACAACAATAATAAAAAAACAAATGTAATGAGAATACCATTAATAATAAAAGTGACAAACCTGAGAACCACGAATGGTGACTCAGATTATTAATCATTATCAGTTCATCAGTTGCCACGAGCAGGCTGTTGCGAGGAAGAGACGAATAGAAAACGGGAATACAACAATGTATATGAGTGGATAGAGAGAAAAAATAATGAAAGTGACGAAGAAAAGACATATAGAAGAGATTAATGGCAACTGAAAAGAAAGTAAGAATAGGATTATGTAATTAAACAAAATACAAGAAAGAGAGAAAGAAGGAGAAAGGGGGAGACAGAGAGAGAAATAAAAAAAAGCCACTTCCTCATTTCTATCCTGTGTAATTCCTTCATTCTTTCATAATTCCATGCGCGCTCCAAAATGTTTTTTCGTATTATTGTTTCCCCTTCATTTCCCTACTTTCTACTACTTATCTTACTATCTTCTTTAACTCGCTTCCTCTTGATTTGATTTTTCCATCCCAAATATTTTTTCCCTCCTACTGTTTCTCTTATTTTTATCATCCTTTTCCTTTTTCTTTGATGCATTCTTTCCCGAAACCTTTCCCCCCCCCCCTCCCCTTCCCCCTCCCCTTTATACCGACAAGAGAATCAACAGGTGAGTTGTTGACTGCTGCGGGGGAGGGGGGAGGGGTGGGGGAGGGGCAAGTGAAAGCAGAAACTATCGACAATTTCCCTTCCTCTTTTCCTCCTTCCTCTGCCTTGGCAAAAGAAGAACCAGAAGAAAGGAGAAGACAAATGAGGCGCGAGAGTGAGCAGGAAGAATAAACATCCTCGAAAAATCAAACCCACAGCCTCTCCCGTTTTCTTCGAAGACACGGGAAACTGAAATGTAAATTATAGCATTTTTTTTCCCCACCGAAGCGCACACAATCCAGTCGGTTTTTGTCTGTTCATTCGTGTGTTAATAAATCTCCTCGTGCCTCTGAAGTTGCAATTGGGTGCGTGCAGCTGCAATGCGTCTGTTCCTGTTTACGTCTGTCTGTTTACTCAATGTCATTCGATAATTCTGCCCGTCTGATTGTGTATTTGCACGCCTACCCGTTCTAAGGTTTCTGTGTTTGTTTGTCTTTATTAATATCTATTCTGATTTCTTTTCTTCGTCTGGTATGTCTCTTCGCGTTCGTGTCTGTCTGTCCAATCAAATCCATTCGAAAATTTAGTTATTCTATTAGTATGCCTATACGTTTCAGTGTTTCCGCTATATTTGTTTGTTTGACTAATAATACCTCTCTCTCTTTCTCTCTGTTCATATCTGTCCAGTTAGAGTAATTCGATAATTCTCCCAGCGTGATTGTCTGTATGTCTACCGTTTCAGTGTTTCTTCTCTGACTTTGATTTCATCTTCTTTGACCCTACCTCCCTTTCTCTAGTTGTCTGCCTGTCACCAGCTATGTCAGTCTGTCTGTTAAACCGTATATTTGTCTGTCTCCGGACGTTCTTATTCACGCCCACTTTGCCTGTGATCTCTTCTCGTCACCCGGCGCATTGCGAGAGTCTTCTTAAAGTGAAATACTGAAAGACATCCACCTGCATTTTCCTTCTTTCTTTTCTTTGAAAATCACCCCCGTCCTTTTGCGAACACACACACACACAATATATATATATATATATATATATATATATATATATATATATATATAGATAGATAGATAGATAGATAGATATAGATAAGAACTTTCGTGCCTTTGATTGATTTTTTTGGTATATTTTTACGTTGCGACTTTTTTGTGCACTGATCCTTTTTCGTCGGTCAATTTCACTAGATTCGGATGTTCTTTTACTGTTCTTCTTCCTACCTGCTTTCACTATTTAAATTTCCTTGTCATCACCTTCCACCTCTCAAACGTCACCCTTTCTCCCTCTCTCTTTCTCTCTCTTAATTTTCCTAATCATTATCACCTCCATTCACGAATTTGAAAAGAAAAGAAATATATATGTATCATCTCTTCTTCGCCTCTTTCTTCCACCCTTTCTTTCTAAACACACTTTCCGGATTCTCACCTCCTCCTTCTTCTCCTTCGTCACCGAGTCAAGTCCTCGCACTTCCAACGTCACTGTGTCACCAGCATCACCACCTCCCAACGCGGCACGGTGAGGGGCACTGACTGCCGCCACGCTCATACTTTGGCATCAGCTGGCGCCGGCACCCACAAGAAAACGTCCCTTGCCCCCATACCACTCCCCCTTCCCTTTCCCCTTCCCCCCTTCCCCCTCGTCCCTCTCCCATTCCCCCCTGCCTTCATTCTGACTCATTCTGTCATTCTCACTCCTGACGCGGCCCAGACTCTCTTTCCGTCACTCATATACCCTCCAGACTTGACATGCCCTTCGCATACCCTCGCTCCTGCACCTTACATACCAATATATTACACTTGACATGCCCACTAATGCCTCTAAACGTATGCCTCCTTGTAGCTTGGGTTCTCTTCGTAGCGGTTCCCATACCCTCCTTATGCCTGCTGCATTTACACATACAAGCGCGCGCACATACACACACACACACACACACGCTTAATTCATATTCCGCCTATCCCATTGCGGTTTTTGTTTGCTTGTTTTTTCGATTCTTTATTCGCCTTCGCTTTTCTTCCTTCCTCAGAGAGGACAGGCAAACAGACACAGAGACACGGACAGACAGACAGAAACACAAATAGAAAGACAGACAGAGATAAACATAGACAGACATACATATCGACGGAAAGAAAGACACAAATAAGACAGACAGAGATAAGCAGAGAAAGGAGGAGAAAGGGAGGGACGCAGAAAGATACCAAATTAAGGAATACCAACGTTGATTTGGACGCAGGGAAAGGTATTCATAATTTTACGATGGTGTACGTCCCAGGCAAGAGCATGTAGGCTTGTTTATAAACACATCTCCCAGTGAGTTTAATTTCGGCTGAGGAGAGGCATGAGTGAGAGGCCATGATGATAGTGAGAATAAGTGTTATCTTCTATGGTAAAGTACTGTGGTGATGATCATGATAATGACGATGATGATGATGATGATGATGATGACGATGATGATGATGATGATGACGATGATGATGATGGTGATGATAATGATGACGATGACGATGGTTTGGGTGGTGGTAATGATGATGATGATGATGATGATAACGATGGCGATGGTGGTGATAGTGATAATGGTGAAGGTGATGATGAAGAGGAGGAGGAAGAGGACGGTGATATTAATGACATCAAATTAACACCATTTAGGTCCATTTCTAAAAAAACAGCATCTCACCTGCTTCGGTACTTCCCTGTGTCTCCGTCTTTGTCTGTCTGTTCCTCCACTAATCTATTTCCCCTCCCGTGCCCTCCCCAGCCGCCTCTCTATCCCCGGGGCTAATCTCACCCGTAGATCTCCCTCTGCCAACGCGAGCAGTGGCGGCCGCTCTTCCTCTGGCCAAATCTACCGCCACTTCCCGTGTCGCCCAGCCGCCCACGTTGCGCCCATAACTCACGCCCACGCCGCCTCCTCGCTCCCATAGATAGTCGAATCGGATTGTACCCTACTTGCCCCTCCCCTCCCTATCTCTTTTTTCCCTCCCATTTCTCCTCGTTCCCCTCCCTCTCCCCCGCCCCAACCCCCACCTTTCTCTCTACCCTATGTGTTGCAGTTACCGTTTTTTCTTTCTCTTTTTTCTAACTTTTTTGTGGGGTTTGGGTTGTCTTTTGAGAGAGGTTGATTATCATTAAGATGTACGAAGGCGGTGCAGATACATGTTTAGTTATTAATATAGAATAGTATTTATTCATCTGATAAACATAGCATACTCATCGCAAAACCGTGGTCTTCTTGCAGTGCAAACTACATTGCAAATTAACACTTTGTTCTGCCTCGTGATACACGAAAAATGCTCATTCTAATTATGATAAATTAAAATGCCTCTTAAAATTGTTTCTCTCCGCCATCAACACGCTTGTTCCCTCTTTCTTTTGTGACGGAGAATGAAAAGTCCATTTTTATACCCGCTGAACTTAATTTGAATAATGCATCTACTAGGGTTGATGTAGCATTAAGGATGAACTCAAGCAAGTGCACCATGCGGACATCCTCGATCCACAGAAAACGGGACGTGCGCCTCGCATTTGTGAATCGTATGCCTTTTAATTTGCCATAGGGCAGCGATGCGACTTATTACACGCTTTAAAAAAAGGAAAATGAATTACAGTGCGCTCTATGTCATATGTTTTGCCGTTTATAAGTACTACCCTTGCACCCTCACTCTTCCCGTCAGTGTTGCCAGACCGCTCCATACATCATCGAGTATGTGTGTTTTGTGCGGGTTGCATTCACAGCTGTCAACGTGTTGATACACTCGGCGCTATGGAGAGAGATGGGAAAAAAATATACAGAGAGAAGGGAGAGAGGAAGGGAGAGGAGGAGGGGGGTGATATATATATATATATATATATATATATATATATATATATATATATATATATATATATATATACATATATATACATATATATACATATATATATCCATATATATATATATATATATATATATATATATATATATATATATAAATTCATATGCATATATATATATATATATATATATATATATATATATATATGGAGAAAAAGAAAGAAAAGAGAAAGAGAGAGGGGGAGGGGGAGAAGAGGAGAGAGAGGAGAGATAGATAGAGAGATAGAGAGAGAGAGAGAGAGAGAGAGAGAGAGAGAGAGAGAGAGAGAGAGAGAGAGAGAGAGAGAGAGAGAGAGAGAGAGAGAGAGAGAGAGAGAGAGAGAAAGAGAACCTAAAATTGCACACCAGAAAAATCATGACACGATGGGTAATAACAAGGCTTAAATTATTGCAAAGTTGTTGATTGGTTGTGCATTCACTTTTTTGTTTGTTTTTTCTTCTTTTACAATATCCAATCCAATACTGTAAAAAAATGAAAGGCCGAATGCTATTGTTTGCTCGCATGATTAATGATACGCGTATCTGAATATTCATTTTTGAGAGAAAATTGATATTCTGGGAGTCTAAGCAATAAAATAACCATTATAGTTTTATTTCATAGGTCCCTAAACCGGAAATGGAATCGTTGATTTTTGGGTCCGATTTTGTTAGTGGATAAAAGTCTGATCTTATTATGAAATCAAAACATAGTTAAGGAGAGTATAAATAATCGTGTCTTTCCTTTGAGAGTTTGTTCTTTTTTATTATCTGGTAATTTTTTATGTAAAGAATGCAGAAAAAAAATCCGATTTCTGTATCATCACACACAAAGGCGTTTTTTTATATTTCACGTTTTACGTACCGACAGTTCTGAACATTTCCCATTTCATAATATAATAAATAGTTTTTACTTATTCATTTCTTATCATTTCAACTTCCAAGAAAAATAATCCTTTTCCATTTTTCATATTATCGCACCCTTTCATATTTCATAATTTCTAATTTCATCACAACCATCCATGTCGTCTTTTTTTTCTCCCAACTTCGAACGCGGAGCAAATTGCCGCCGACTCGACACGCGGTGAAGATAACTTTAGACTAACCATGCTGAGGCGGAATCTCCTCGTTATGGGGGAAAAGGGGCGTGTTAACATTCTCACGGGCATTTTACACGAGATTGAAGTCAAAGCTAACTAGAAGTATTTTTTGTCTATGTTTTTCCTTCTGTCGGGCTGTCTGTCTGTCTGTCTCTCTCTCTCACTCACACACACGCACACACACACACAGTCTGTCTGTCTGTCTGTCTGTCTGTCTGTCTGTCTGTCTCTGTCTCTCTCTCTCTCACACACACACACACGCACACACACACAGACACACACAAACACACGCACTCCTAATCATACTTTCATTTATGTGGCCCTTTAGTTATGTTAATAATAACTATTATGATCATTGCTATAAAAACAAAAGTGATAAGAATAAAGCAGTAGCAAAAACGGTAAAAAAGAAAATATATGAGGATAAAAAATAGCAACAATAATAACAACACTAATAATCATTATCATCGACAAAAAGTAGTGATAGTCATAATGATTATTATCATTATTGTACACCACGTCTCTAATACATCCCTCTCTCTCTCTCTCTCTCTCTCTCTCTCTCTCTCTCTCTCTCTCTCTCTCTCTCTCTATATATATATATATATATATATATATATATATATATATATATATATCCCTCCTTCTACCTTCCTCACCTTCCCTTCCTACCTCCTTCTACCCTCTTTTCCTCTCCCCTTCCCTCCATTCCCTCCGTCCATCCATTCCTTCCATTCCCTCCTCCCTTCCTCCCTCCCTTCCCTTCTTTCCTCTCTCCCTCCCTGCCTCCTTCCTTCCCCTTCCCTTCCCTGCCTACCTCCCTTCTCCCATCTCTCCCTTCCCCCGCGCTTACTTCCTTCCTTCCCTTCTTCCATCTCTCTCTCCCTCCCTCCCACCCTCTCTTTTTCCCCATTCCCTCCCTCCCTCCCTTTTTCCCCCATTCCCTCCATCACTCCCTTTTTCCCTCATTACTTCCATCCCTCCCTTTTCCCCCATTCCCTCCCTCCCTCTCTTTTTTTCCCATTCCCTCCTTCCCTCCCTTTTTCCCTCTCCCACGTAACTTCGCGTCTAATCCCCACCACAAACACCCCCGCCTTCGACGCCGCGCCATTTCTCATCGCAAATTGGCGCAAAAAATAACCATCCCGTCGCACATTACCCGCCGGGAATTAATCGCTTAAATAAACGTTATTTTGGCGGTGAAGGAGCAGCGGTTTCCATACGCGAAACCTTCCCTCTTTCCCTCTCGTCTTATCTTTTTCTTATCTACTCTTTCTACTCTCTCTTTCTCTTTCCCACTCTCTCTCTTTCTTCTCATCTCTTCTCTCGCTTTTTTCTTCTCTCTTCTCTCTCTCTCTTTATTCTCTCAATCCCTCTCTCTCTTTCTTCTCATTTCTTCTCTCTTCCGCCTCTCTCTCTCTTTCTTCTCATCTCTTCTCTCTCTCTCTCTCTCTTTCTACTCATCTCTTCTATCTTTCTTCTAATCTCTTCTCTCTCTCTCTCTCACTAGAAGAAAGAGTGTATGGAGAAAGGAAAGGGGATGAAAGCTCGGATGATAAAAGAAGTTCACTGAGGATCCGCGCATAAAAAGCCGCTGATGTCCTTCGACGTGGGTGTTGGATTCCTATTTCGATCCTCGCCAACCTGTCGGATAAGTCCCTCTTCTCCTCTCCCTCTCCTTCTCCCTTTCTTTTTTTCCCTCTCCGCTTCCTTTTCTTCCTTACCCTCTTCCTCTTAATGCTTCTCTCCATCTCCTTCCATACCTCTCCCTCTCTAGATCTCCCCCCATCTACCGTTTCGTCGCTCTCTCTCTTCCTACCCTCTCCCTCTCTATCCCTTACCCATCTCCCTCTCCGTCCCTCTCCCTCTCCTTCTCCTCCTCTCTCTCCTCCTCCCCTTCTCCTCTCCCCCTTCCTATCCCCGCTTTATGGTTTCGACGGCTTTTATGAAAAAGATCTGTGGCTCCTTATCATAATGGGGAAAGATTATTGTCTGTACATACGCATTTCTGTGTGTGTGTGTGTGTGTGTGTGTGTGTGTGTGTGTGCTTTTCTGTGTGTGTGTTTGTTTGTTTGTTTGTTTGTGTGTGTGTGTGCGTGTTTGTGGTTGTGTGTGTGTGTGTGTGTGTGTGTGTGTGTGTGTGTGTGTGTGTGTGTGTGTGTGTGTGTGTGTGTGTGTGTGTGTGTGTGTGTGTGTGTGTGCGCGCGCGCGCGTGTTTGGGTATAAAAGTGTGTGTGTGTGTGGTTATGTGTGTTCATGTGTGTGCGCGAGTGCAGAGTTTCATTTTTCTCCGTCATATCATTTTCAAGTCCCACTCGATCTCATTAGACATGGCCCTACTCCCTGTTATCACTCCTTCACATTCTCTTACTTTCGAAAGTCAGGAGTGGGAGAGAAGCGCAGAAAAGTCCAATACACGTAAAGCTGAAAATTCATGACATAATCCCAGGAATGACGACCTTGTGGACCGTGCCATTGTGGTGTGGCGGTATTAAATCGCCCTCTTTTTCTCTCTCGCGGGATTAACACGAGATATTTCGGGGTAATCGTTATGCTATGTTGAGGGACATTACAAGTCTGTCTGTTTATCTGTCTGTCTGGCTATTTGTTTGTCTGTCTGTCTGACTATTTGTCTGTCTGTTTGTTTGTGTTTGCCTAAATCTGATCTTTGCTCCTTTTTATTCTCCTCTATTGTTTCTCTGTGACTGTATATCTCTTTTTGTGTTTATCTTTTAACCGTTTCTTCATTTGTTTTTTGTCCATGTATGTCAATCTCTCTCTCTCTCACTCTTCCTTTTCTATCTTTCCCACTTTCACTCTTTTTCTCTCTCTTCCACCTTTTTTCCTTTCCTCCCTCTTCCTAAATCAACAAGGGCTGTTTCCCCAAGATCAAAGCATTTGTCAAAATCCTCTCCTCCCTCGCTTCCTCTTCAAGAGCCGATGTCTCCCCCTCCCCCTCTCCCCTCCACCCCACTCCCTCTCCATCCCTATCTCTCCCCTCTTTTCCCATTCCGAAACTGCTGCCATCTTTGTGAGTGTTTTTTTTTCTCTCGCTTTTTCTTTTTCCACAGAGGGCAAAAATAGTTATCAAGTATGTACATGACGAGACAAGGCGGCGCCAATGCGAAGCGATGCAACATGCAGAGCAACGTTGCAGGAGGGACGCTTTGGTTCTGCTTTGCAACCCTCTCTCTCTCTCTCTCTCTCTCTCTCTCTCTCTCTCTCTCTCTCTCTCTCTCTCTCTCTCTCTCTCTCTCTCTCTCTCTCTCTCTCTCTCTCCTTCTGATGATGCAACTGAACTTGTGGTGTTGTTTTTGTTGATCATTTTTTTCTTATGAACTCTTTAAACGCCAATGGCTGACGGTCGCATTCCGTTTTCTCTTATGAATGACGTCATTGAGTAAATGGCAATTAGAGTTTTAAATTTCTGTGTTTTTTTTATGTGTATATTTTACTCAACAGTGACAAAGACGTCTTTGATCTTGTAAAAATTTAAACAAGAAGAGAAAAATCTGAGATTATTTGCACGTGTTGTGTATTTGTGTAAGTTTATAATCATAGATAAATATGGATGTAACATATCTGCTTGTGCACGCGCCATACACACGCTCGCAGTAAATGCAAACACACTGGGACTAAGATCGATAAGTAGCCAGATTGATAAATGGATAGATAGATAGATATAGACAGGTTAGAAAGGTAGGTGGACAAACAAACAAACAAAACAACAGAGAGTGAGAGGCAGATGCGAGGAAGGAAGATGGATAGATCCTCGTAGAAAGAGATAAATATACATATAGAGATAGATAATCCAACACACATACACATTCACACACACATATATATATTGATAGATAGATAGAGAGGGGGGGAAGAAAGGGAGAGGGAGAGAGAAAGAGAGGGAGAGGGAGAGAGAAAGAGAGGGAGGGGGAGAGAGAAAGAGAGGGAGAGGGAGAGAGGAAGAGAGAAAGAGAGAAAGAGAGGGAGAGAGGGAGAGAGGGAGGGAGGGAGAGAGGGAGAGAGGGAGAGGGGGAGAGAGAAAGAGAGGGAGAGGGGGAGAGAGAAAGAGAGAGAGGGAGAGAGAAAGAGAGGGAGAGGGAGAGAGAAAGAGAGGGAGAGGGAGAGAGAAAGGGGAGGGAGAGGAAGAGAGAAAGAGAGGGAGAGAAAGAGAGAAAGAGAGGGAGAGAGAGAGAGAGAGAGAGAGAGAGAGAGAGAGAGAGAGGGAGAGGGAGAGAGAAAGAGAGGGAGAGAAAGAGAGAAAAAGAGGGAGAGGGAGAGAGAGAGAGAGAGGGTGAGAGAGAAAAAAAAGAGAGAAGAGATAGAAAACCTCTCACGGGTTCTGACAGACGAAGTTTTCCCGCTGTTGACAGGCGGGAAAAGCGCCCCAAACATCCCAACCAGCGAGCGCCGCAGAGCAGAGCCAGACGATCGACAGCGCCGCAGACAGCACACTTTGAGGCGTGAAGGTGCTGGCGGCGCTGACTTCCAAATGACCTTAACAGCAGTATCGCGAGAGCCATCTAAGACGCCATTCTCCCGCCCTGTGCCCCGTCATGCATTGTAATGCCATGGGCCTTGGTGCCACATGGGTCCACTTATCTATGGCACCGAATCCATACATGAAACAGACCTCAAGTGCCAAGGAGAAACACAAATTTAAGACTCGGGCCGAAGTGCCATGTTCAACACGCAGACGGATATCCCCTTTCTTAGATTAGTGTGAGGAAACTGCTGTCATAAAGTGCCATGACACTTAGATTGTCTTTTTGTCGATGGAGAGGAACTGTCTGCCATATTCCGTCTGGATTTACATGTACTGTTATACAACGTCAATGGGAGCGGAGAGTATAGTTTCTGTTATCAACTTTTGAATGGCGTATATGAATTATAGTTGTTTATAACATACTGGAATGCAACTTTATGCAATACAGTGCTGAAGTTTTCGTCTCTGCTAAAATGAAAGCAGACTTTACTGTCGTACATCCATGCTGCAGTGTGAATGAGGCAGAGTTAACTTTTATCACTGGTGTTGTGCGCAGAATGGCACTGGATGAATAAATGGCAAATGAGAGGTAATGAAACTTTAAAGCACCCCTGTTCACCGTTACACCGACCGTTAATTCTGGTTTTGAAATTTATGAAAGTGATGCATTTTCCCGCGCAAAATTCGAATGTCGGTGAAAACGAGAATCAGATCCGATTATCCCTTTAATGATCAAAGCCTCATCGTCGTTTGGTTAATCTGCTCGTTGTCATGAATTGAAAAAAAAAAGGAAACTAAATGCCCTCGCGGTGTAGACTAAAAATATGTTGAAAATTCTATCAAAACACACATCTGCAGGCATTCTCAAACACTCGACCTCCAGCCCTGCGAGGATCCATAAATAACCGGAACACGTGATTTAAATATCTTCGCACCGAATGGGATCCTTCGATTTTCCGGGAGAAGCAATCTAAGGTTTCATAAAAGCGTCTAGACACACACAGCAGACAGGTTGTACACTTGGCGGAGGCACCGCCTTGAGGCAGCTAGTAAGAACACGCTGGCTGGCACTCCTCTTGCCCTCCCGGTCGAGGCCCAGTGCCAAGAACGGGGCTAGTCGTGTCCAGGGTCTGACCTGCTGTTTCTCCTCTTTCTTTGGCGAATATGAACTGGGTTTCGTGGGCGAAAAATCATAATTCCTTTTCGAATGCACTTAAAATGTCGATATCGTTGGCCTGGATGAAATGTCCAGCATCTGGCAAATTTGGAGTCGTGGTTGGAACGAGTGACAGCCGCGGCGTTATTATCGACAATTGCCAGACAAACATTTCAAAAGGTCATTACTCGGCGCGTTGTGATGAAAGGCGAATTGGAGGATATAATTAGCAAGACTAAGTGGCCGCCGCGAGGGAGCTTACCACTGCCGCAGTCGAGGGAGTAAATTCCGTTTTCTTTTCATTTTTGCCCAAAGTGGAGGGCAGATATCGCGGCTAAGTAATGCGGTCGAGGTGTTGGATACTGCAGCCGCACATGCTGCGAGCGAGGACAATTAAGACCTTAAGACGCCCGTCACGTGAGGTTGGTTGGCCGTTAGAGAAGGTGCCGAGGGATACGACCATGCTGCGCCGCCGCGTGTGCACCCGAACGTTATACTGTCGCGCGCTCTAGTTGGATTATCTGGCGCTGGCCTCACCTTGCGTCGTCCCTCGTTAGCCATCCAATGCCGTTCCGCGTCCCAGTGTTTGCACCTGTCGCACCTTCCGATCGCACGCGAGGCGTTGTGATTTGGCCGCCGGTCCCGTCGCCGAGGTTAAGCGCCCTTCCCTCCGGTTAACCTGTCGTTCGCCTTCTCTCACTGTCGCTTCGCTTTCGGGCATTATCGTACCTCGCCATGCGCACTTGGGAAATATCGTTTCATAAGTTGTTTTATTGTCCAAACGATAACTTTCTCGTTCCTTTTCTTCGCCGCCGTCAATGTGCAACAGTTTTGCAAGGCTTGTTGGGCTGCGGTGCAATAAAGCTGCCATTTCCACTATTTTATCATCGCTCCTTTATTTTAGTAGGGCAGAGTGTTAACACAAAAAAATCCATAAATGTGCATCACGTGGATTCGTGTTTGTTTGTTTTGACATTCGGCAAATCTTGAAGAAAAAGCCAGTGATACCACAGTAATACGAACCTTCGCGAGCCATTACGGCCGCATCATCGCTAAAACAAGTTTGTGACAGCAACCTAAGCCGGTCGAGTGTCAGATTTGCTCGAAAACTGATAAAAATGAGAAATATAAAGGGGATAAGAGAAAAAAATGTTTATATGTCTGTATGCCTACTGCCCCCCCCCCTCTCTCTCTCATACTCTCATCCCCCCCTCTGACATACTCTTTCTTTCTCTTTCTCTCTCTCTCTCCCTCAC
>NC_091577.1:23728761-23733761 GCF_042767895.1 Penaeus vannamei | reverse complement strand
ATGCGGGAGGGGGTCAGACTGGGTACGTACTTGTTGGGTAATCTATGTGTGATGTGTGTTCCGTGTGCGTACGTGAATGCATATGTCTACGTGTGCGTGTGTCTACGTTAACCAAGGGGGGGAGGGGGGCGGAGGCAAGAGCAATGGACGTGAGTGACGTCGCAGGGGATGGGGTGGGACCATGGTATCAGCTGCGAGAGGGGGGGAAGGGGGAAGGGGGGAGGGTGAGGAGTTCAAGATGTTTATGAACGCATTGCCTGCTTGTTTGGTTCCCTTTGCCTTCCTCCTCAGGGCCTGCTTCCCTGCTTGCACTCCTGACTGCGTGGTGTTCCTTTCCTGATTTTATGTTCTGCCTGTGCGTGCGTGCGTGTGTGTGTGTGTGTGTGTGTGTCTTTGTGTATGTGCGTTTGCGTATGTGTGTGTGTGAGTGTGTGTGTGTGTGTGTGTGTGTGTGTGTGTATGTGTGTGTGTGTGTGTGTGTGTGTGTGTGTGTGTGTGTGTGTGAGTGTGTGTGTGAGTGTGTGTGTGTGTGTGTGAGAGAGAGGGGGAGAGAGAGAGAGAGAGAGAGAGAGAGAGAGAGAGAGAGAGAGAGAGAGAGAGAGAGAGAGAGAGAGAGAGAGAGAGAGAGAGAGAGAGAGAGAGAGAGAGAGAGCATACAAACATATATAAACAAAATACGAACACACGCATATATCTATCCATCTCTCTCACAAAACTGCACCCGCTTGCCATAGCAGTCATACCATTTTTCAAACATTGTCAAAAACTGTCTTTTGAATAACATCCACAGAAAGAGAGACAGAAAAGCGAAAGAGGAAGAGCGGAAAAGAGGAAACAAAGGGAGGCAATAACTCGCCGGCGACTGTCTTTCCAGGTGAATCTCGTGTGGTCGTGACAGCCGGGTGAGAGCAGCTAAAAACCCGTCTGTTTCCCCCGCTTGCAAAGCTCGGATTGCACGGGTTGGAATTAGCTGGTCAAAGGCTATTGTTAATCTAAATCTTGGAATCGAAATATCGTTGATTAAAGTATCATTTGATTAACTGCAGTGTTTCAGCAATTGCTATATTTTGCACGCACCCACAGACAAACAGACACACAGACACACACACACACACACACACACACACACACACACACACACACACACACACACACACACACACACACACACGCACGCATGCAAAGAATGTGACGTCTCAGTTTTCTTTGTGAAAGACACCATTATCCAACTCTATGGAACTGATAAAAACAAGTCCCACGAACACCACAGAAAAAGTACCAATTCATCCGACCGCATCAACAAAAGCTCGAATTCCATGCCAATGAAAGCCCCCCAATTAAAGATCGGCCCTTTCATCACTGCAACATAAAGTGTCACCTTTGATACAATATTGATAAGAGAAAGGCTGCAATAAATATGTGAAAGAAGAGGCTTTAAGTACTTCCGCGAACCGAGTTCCTGTTGGAGCTTCGGGGAAATTCAGTCCATGTGAAACCGCGTCCTTGATTATCTATTAATAACTAAAAAAAGAAAGAAAGTGACAGACCGGAGTTTGTTGTGTTTGATATTGCGCGAGTGAGCTCCAAGGAGGGGGGTGGAGGGGGAGGGGGGAGGGAAGGGTTGAGGGGAGGGGGAAGTAGGGAGTTAAGGGGTTGAAGGGAGGGGTAGGTGGGGGGGGAGAATAGTGGGGGGAAGGGGAAGTAGGGAGCTAAGGGGTTGAAGGGAGGGGTAGGTGGGGGAGGGAAGAATAGTGGGGGAAGGGGGAAGTAGGGAGTTAAGGGGTTGAAAGGAGGGGCAGGTGGAGAGGGAGAATAGTGGAGTGGGAAGGGGTTGTAGGGAGTTGAAGGGAGGGGCAGGTGGGGATGGGAGGATAGTGAGAGGGAGGGGAGAGGCAAAGGGAGAAGGTAGGAGGGAAGAGGTGAGAAGGAGGGGCAGAGAGGGGTGGGAAGTAGGGGGGCAGGAAGAGGTGAGAAGGAGGGGCAGGAAGGGGTGGGAAGTAGGGTGAAGGGAGGGGGGCACGGAGAGGGGAGGGGATGGGAGATGGGTGGGATCATGGGTGAAGTAGGAGGGGGTGAAAAGAGGTTCGGAGTATCTAAAACAAGGTCGCAGCAGCAGCGTGGTTGCGAGACGGTGAAAATGGTTGACGTTTGAGTGATAATTTTAGATCATTGTTTGCGTGTGGAGAGTATTTTGGAGATGCTTGGTTGTATGCGTGTGTGGGAACGTTAATGACAACATGGTATCTAAAATGGCAGAGAAATGTGTCTTATATATGAAAAATCACACAGTGTTTAAGATTTCATGAGATGTATTTACAAATAACTCTTTTAAAAATAAACCCTAGCTTGCAAAATACCGCGGGAGCGACCATGAAAACAGCAGAAGGACTCACCCCGATTTCTTTCCTTTCTGTCCCTGCCTCACACCAGCGGACGCCCCCTTCGGAAATCCTTCGGCGAATCGCGAGAGCCCAAGAGCCAGTGGCGGGAGGACGGGCTCCCTGGCCAGCTGTGCGTCGGGGAGTCGGGCGCGGGTCGGCACATGTACTATAACGCACACACACAACTCCTCCACTACCACTACTGCGGCCACCACCACAACACTACCACCGGTCCCCTTGCCAGGCCAGCCAGCCTCGTTGGACGGCGGAGGAGCTGAGCCGCGCTGCCACCAACGCCGCCGCGGCACGCTTTTGCCTCTGTCGCTGTTGCTGTCGCACGTCGCTGTTGTTGTTGCTGTCGTATGTCGCACGTTACTGTTGCTGTCGCACGTCGCTGTTGCTGTCGCACGTTACTGTTGCTGTCGCACGTCGCTGTTGCTATTACACGTCGCCATACACTATTGCATGCTATTACTATACATACATACTATTACTGCTACACGCTATTGCCACCATCGCCACACGATAGCTAGGGAACCCGCGCGTTTGTGTTGTCAGTAATGGATGGAAAGTGTTGTTAGTGCATTAGTAGATGAGGGTGATGTTTGAAGTACCATTATCACCGCTGTATACTGTTGCTATTAACACGATTAACTGTCACCACATACACGCTTCATGTCATAAGCTATTTTTTTATCACTGTTGCCACGGCACAGCTCTCCTTTGTCACTTCCCTGATTCTCTGCCACCAGCACTGTAGCTTCATTCACACCCTCAAACACACAAACAAGTACACAATATTCTCATTTAATAAATTTATTTAAGCTCGATCTCGATCCTATATAAAGCAATGAAGTCACTGGGTCGAGGAAGACAATTCAGGGTTGGCACAGCACCGACATTGCTGCCAACGATGTAGTGCCAGGCTGGACCTCGCCCCCTCCTACCCCTCCCCCCCTCTGTTTACCCCTCCCCCTTGCAGGTTTTAATATTTCTCTCGCTGTGAGTCTTTCCTCCTCCCTCTTTCCTCTTTTCTTTCTCTCTTCCGTTTCTGTTTGTTATAGGCTTGTTATTTCCGCCTTTCCTCTCTTTTTTTTTAACCTTTTTACCATTCGCTCACTTTCTCTCTCTCTCTCTCTCTCTCTCTCTCTCTCTCTCTCTCTCTCTCTCTCTCGCTCGCTCTCTCTCTCTCTCTCTCTCTCTCTCTCTCTCTCTCTCTCTCTCTCTCTCTCTCTCTCTCTCTCTCTCTCTCATCTCTCTCTCTCTCTCTTTCTCCTTTCTCTTCCCCCTCTCTCTCTCTCACTCACTGCTCTCTCTCTCTTTCTTTTCTCTTTCTTTCTGTCTCTCCTCCTCTTATTCTACTTCACTCCGTCGCCCCCTTCTTTTCCCTTGTTATTTCCCCTTTGATCTCTCCTTCCCCTCCTCCTCATCTCCTTCTGTCATCCTAACCTTAACTTCGTCCTCTCCTTATCCTTATTTCCTTCTCATGTCTCACCCCTGCGTCCTTCCCTTCTCCTCATGTACTCAGTTTCCTCTTCATTCTCCTTCTCCCCCTCTTCACCCTCCCTCTTTTCGCCCCCGTCAAGGAGACACTTTCAAAGTGGTTTTGTGACGGCCCGCGGGTGAGCAGTGACGGCCGAGGTGCTCTTTTTTTCACTCTCTCTCTCTTTATTTTCTTTGGCAAAACACTTTACGGTGTGTACCTAAACGCGGGTACGCATACATGTCTATAAACACACACATGCGCGCATATACACAAGCACACACACACACAAATACACACGCGCGCGTACAAACACACACATACAAACACACACGCGCGTACACACACACACAAACACACACATAAAAATATACATACTAGCACGCAAGCACACATGCACACACGCAAGCACACACAAAAACACAGACAGATAAACGCACACACACACACACAAATACACACACACACATTCATACATACATATCTATATCCATATGCATTAGGCATATGAACTGAAATACAAACAAACACAGACGCACCCCGACCTATCCCCGCCAATGGCCGACCAGGATTTGCGAGTGACAAGCGATTCGCGAAGAGAAAACGGGACGCGGAGGGAAGCCGTCGCCGTTTTTCTTGTGCGCGAGCCCGGCCTTCGTCAGAGAACTTCCGGAGCCCAAGGGAAAGACGCGTAAGAAAATTACTTGAGGTCGTTCCATCTCTCTTTGCCAGACAGCCAGCAGTTTTCTTCTTCTTCCTCTGGTTCTCGCTTCCATCGCATGTGATCTATCTTCGTTTATGAGGAGTTTTATCATGTTTCGCATGCACACGCGTTGGCTATGTCTATTCTCTTTCTCTTTCTCTCTCTCTCTCACCCTTCCCCTCTCTTTTTTTCTTTTTCTCCCTCCCTCCCCCCTTCCTGACAGTCTTCCTTCCTTCCTCTCTCTCCCTCTCCCTTTCCATTTCGCTCTTCCTCCCTCCCTCCCCTTATTACCTTCCTTCGCCGTCTCTCCGCTTCTTTTCCGTTTTCTTTATCCATCTCTCTCACTCACTCTCATTCTCTCTCCTCTCCCTCCCTCCCTCTCCCTCCCTCCCTCTCTCTCCCTCTCCTCCCTCCTCTCTCTCTCTCTCTCTCT
>NC_091577.1:23678761-23683761 GCF_042767895.1 Penaeus vannamei | reverse complement strand
AGTAACAATGATGATAAAGATGATAATAATAATATTAATGGTATTGATAGTTGTAGTTAAAACATCAGCAACAATAAGAATGACAATGATAACAATAATTGTAACAATAACAATAATAATCATAAAAACAAAGATAATAATAATGGTGATAACAAAATGCCAAAAATGATAAAAGATAATAATGATAATAGTAATAATAATACCAATAACAAAAATAATAACAATAACAACAACAATAATGATAATAATAATAACAATAATAATAATAATAATAATAATAATAATAATAATAATAATAATAATAATAATAATAATAATAATAATAATAATAATAATAATAATAATAATAATAATAATAATAATAATAATGATAATAATAATGATAATAATAATAATAATACCAATAACAAAACGAATAAACAAACCACCATAAAAAAAAAAATAAACAAAAGGCGACAACAAGAAAGGACGCGGCCGCAGCGACAGGAATTCCGCAGGAGCGCCGTTAAGCAGAGCACTTCGCGGGAACTTACACGTGATAACGCAAAAATGTGAGAGTGTGGGGGAAAGGAGGAGGAGGAGAGGGAAGAGGAAAGCGAAGGGAGGAGGAGAGTGAAGAGGAAAGCGAAGGGAGGAGGAGAGGGAAGAGGAGAGCGAAGGGAGGAGGAGAGGGAAGAGAAAAGCGAAGGGAGGAGGAGAGGGAAGAAGAAAGCGAAGGGAGGAGGAGAGGAATGAGGAAAGCGCAGGGAGTAGAAGAAAGAGGAAAAAGAAGGGAGGAGGAGAGGGAAGAGAAAAGCGAAAGGAGAAGAGCAGTGAGGGAAGAAACTCCGCTCTGTTCTCTTCTGTTGGGGATATGGTGGAAGAGGAAAGAGAGAGAAGGTGTAGAGATAAAGGAAGAGAGGAAGTAAGTAAGTATGAGAGAGAGAGAGAGAGAGAGAGAGAGAGAGAGAGAGAGAGAGAGAGAGAGAGAGAGAGAGAGAGAGAGAGAGAGAGAGAGAGAGAGAGAGAGAGAGAGGAGAGAGAGAGAGAGAGAGACGGAGTTCACTTCAGGGTGTGACGGAAGGGGAGAGGGAGAGCAAAGACTGAGGGAGAGGGTGGGTGAGTGGATGAAAGAATGGATGAGTGAGTATGTGGTTAAAGGAGAGAGTGGAGGATAGAGTTCTCTTCAGGGTGTGGTGGAAGAGGAAAAAGAGAGAGAAAGAGGAAAGAGAGAGAAAAGATTGAGGGAGAGGGTGGATGAGTGGATGAAAGAATGAATGAGTGAGTGAGTGTGTGAGAGAAAGGCGCACGTACGGAAGAGAAAAACTAGAGAGAGAAAGGGAAGAGAAAAAGAGAGGCAGATAAAAAAAAAGTTGAAGTACATGACAAGAATGAGTAAGTGAGTAACTGAGTTAGTGAGCAACAGAAGAAGAGACGGAATTTTGTTCTGGGTACAGTGGAAGAGGAAAAAGTGGAGAGAAATGGAGGAGAAAAAGAATGAGGGAAAGGGATAAAGGATGAAAGAAAAAGAATTGTGAGTGAGTGTGAAAATGTGAGTAGAAAGGATTTTATTTTGGGTATAATGGAAGAGGGTGAGAAGAGAATAAATTAGTAGAGAAGAGAGAGAGAGAGAGAGAGAGAGAGAGAGAGAGAGAGAGAGAGAGAGAGAGAGAGAGAGAGAGAGAGAGAGAGAGAGAGAGAGAGAGAGAGAGAGAGAGAGAGAGAGAGAGAGAGAGAGAGAGAGAGAGAGTATGAATGAATAGGAAAAAAATGAAAGAATGAACGAGTAACCTAAATAAGTATGTAGCAGAGAGAGATAAGCAGTTTTGTTTGAAGTATAGAGGAAGTAAGAGAACAAAGAGATGAAAGAATAGAAAAGAGTGAGACATATGGAGGAAGAGTGTGGAAAGGGAGAGAGAATGAGAAAATGAAAGCGAGTGAGTGAATGAAAAATATAATAATAATGAGAAATGGACAGAGTGAATAATAGAATATGAGACGGAGGGAAATGGGAGAGAAAATGAGAGAGAGAGAGAGAGAGAGAGAGAGAGAGAGAGAGAGAGAGAGAGAGAGAGAGAGAGAGAGAGAGAGAGAGAGAGAGAGAGAGAGAGAGAAGGGAGGGAAGGAGACAGGGAAACAGACGAGAGAATAAGAGTGAGTGAATGAAGCAATCAATAAATAGGTGCGTGCGAGCAACTGAGAGAAAAGAAAAAAAACAGCAACTGAAACAAACAAGGAAAAAGCAACAATTAAAGAATGCAAATGTAAATGAATGATGCAGGCGAGAAAACGCAAATGGGTGGTTTGTTATCACCTCAAATTCATAGAATTATTCCAGACCTCACTTAAAATATAACAAAGGTAGAGCGGGTAATTAAGAGAGCAAACAAGCGGGAGTGTAGAGAGCAAAGGAAAGTGGGAGGCAGTCACTTTTTCTTTTCTTTTTTTTTACTTTTCTTAAACATGTCTAGAACGCTGTCCCGAGGGTCATGTTTGAAGCTTCAGTCACGTGACCAGACTCATCTTGTCTGAACGAGGAAAAAAATGTTTTAAGAGTAGAAGATGAGGAGTAAACAGAGAAACTGTAATGAACTGAAGGCAGCAGAGCAAGAACTTAGAAGAGGAAGAGAGGACGAGTAATAACGAGACGGAATAATGAAAGAAAAACCGGGAGAATAATAGGAAAAAGAGTAAAGAATTTGAGTACAAAAATGAAAACGGAATAATAACAATCACAACAGTAAATAACATGATTATTTACAAAGCACTATTTTCTAATCTCGCTTGCATGTTTGAATGTGGGGGGGAGGGGAGGGCAAAACACTCGCCATGTTCAACTATCCTTGTTTATATTTAATTTCTTCTTCTTCTTCTTGTCCTTCTCCCCCTCCTCCCCCTCCTCCATTTTCTCCGGCCAACATTCGAGTGGGCAAATATTAGCGGAGTTGAGCTTCTGTCGTCTGATAGTCATTAAACAGATTGGGTGATTTCGCTGGGCGGGCGGGATCCGCTGTGGATCCTGCTCTTGCTATCTCACTCCTCTCTCTCTCTATCTATCTATCTCTATCTATCTATCTCGTCTCATCTCTCTATCTATCTATTTCTATCTATCTCGTCTCTCTCTCTATCTATTTCTATCTATCTCGTTTCTCTCTTTCTCTCTCTCTCTCTCTCTTGTCTCTATCTATCTATATCTATCTATCTCATCTCTCTCTATCTATTTCTATCTAAACCTCGTCTCTCTCTTTCTCTATCAATCTTTATCTGCCTAATCCATCCATCTACCTATTAGTCTATCTACCCATCTATCCACCCACCCAACCACTCATTCATCCATCCGTACATACATACATATACTCAACCATCCACCCATCCATCCATACATAAATCCACATACCTACTCACTGTTCCATCTACCGACTCACTCACCCATCCATCCACCAACTGATCCATCTACTGACCCACACACCCATCCATCCACCCACTAATACATCCATCCACCTACCAATCCATACATCCACCCACCCATTCACCCTTCCACCCATGTCTCTGTCTCTCACTCACTCACTCTTTCCCTACTCTCTCTCAGCGCCCACCGCCTCCACTTCCTCCTCAAACGGGTGTCCTTTTCTTCAAGAAATCTCTCCCACAACGATCTGCATCCTCGTCCAGATTCCGAATCGCTCCCTCAGAATCACGCTAAGATCGCCCTTTAACCCTTCACCCTGGAAATCTGGTTCGTCACCCTGATTTTCCCTTGTTATTACCTTGAGCACCAACAGCCCCGCGGAACCTGGGGAGTAATCTGGTTTGGAGGTATGGGGAAAACACCCGATTTTTCACGAATTTTCAGGGTTTTGTAGCAAGTGTGTTTGTCTGTGATGATGTCTGGATAATCTGTCTGGCTCTTTCTCTATCATATGTCTGTCTGTCTGTCTGTCTCTTTCCTCTCTCTCTCTCTCTCACACACACACACACACACACACACACACACACACACACACACACACACACACACACTCACTGTACATATATACTTTGTATGTGTGTGTGTGTGTGTGTGTGTGTGTGTGTGTGTGTGTGTGTGTGTGTGTGTGTGTGTGTGTGTGCATATATATATATATATATATATATATATATATATATATATATATATATATATATATATATATATATATATATATATCACTCCCACCTCTTAACACATCTGTCTTTATTTCCTTCTCTCTCGCTATCACTATCCTCTTCCCCTCTCTCTCTCCATTATTCCCTTCCCTCTTTCAATACATTTATCTCCCTCTGCTTCACCGCATTATCATACTTCCACCATTCTTCACCTCGCCACCGCCCCGTCGCCGCCTTGTGCGTGTAATCTCAGTGCTCCCCAGAACAGCGGAGGGAGGAGGGGGGTGGGGGGGAGGAGGAGGAGGAAGAAGAAAAGGAAGAAGAGGAGGGGGAGAGGAGGAGGAGGGGGAGAGGAGGGGGAGGGGAGGGAAGAAGAAGAAAAAGAAGGGGAAGGGGAGGGGGGGGGAGAAGGAGGAAGAAAAAGAAGAGGAGAAGGGAGGGGGAAGAGGAAGAGGAGGGGAGGAGGAAGAAGAGGAAGAGGGGAGGGAGAGGAGGGGGAGGAAGAGGAAGAAGAAAAAGAAGAGGAGAAGGGGAGGTGGAGGAAGAGGAAGAGGAGGGGAGGGGAGGAGGAGGAGGAAGAGGAGGGGGAGGGGAGGGGGGAGGAGGATGAAGAAGAAGAGGAGTAGGAGGAGGAGGAAGAAGAAAAAAGCAGAGTAGGAGGAGAAGGGGAGGGGAGGGAGGGGGAAGAAGAGGAAGAGGAAGAGGAGGGGGAGGGGAGGAGGAGAAGGAGAAGGAGAAGACGAAGAAAAAGAAGAAGGAGGTGAAGAAGGAAGAAGAATAAGAGGAAGGAGGAGGAGGGAGACGCGGGAGTTCCGAGAAGCGCAGCCGTTGACGCCCCCAGCCACGGCCGGCGTTCAGACCGGCCCTCCAAGCACGCATGGGAGTTTGCAATTCAT
>NC_091577.1:23671261-23673761 GCF_042767895.1 Penaeus vannamei | reverse complement strand
ACCACTCACCCATCCATCCATCTAACCACTCACCCATCCATCCATCCACCCACCCACCCATCAATCCATCTCTCCATCCATCCACCTACCCATCCACCCATCAATCCATCCATCCACCCATCCACTCATCAATCCATCCATCCATTCATCCATCCACCCATCACTGCATCCATCCATCCATCTAACCACTCACCCATCCATCCATCTAACCACTCACCCATCCATCCAACCACCCACCCACCCATTAATCCATCTATCCATCCATCCATTCATCAATTAATCCACCCACCCATCAACCCATCAATCCATCCATCCACCCACCCATCAACCCATCAACCCATCAATCCATCCATCCACCCACCCACCCATCAATCCATCCACTCACCCATCATTTTATCCATCCACCCACCCATCAATCCATCCATCCACTCACCATCAATCAATCCATCCACCCATCCACCAACCCATCAATCCATCCATCCACTCACCCATCAATCAATCCATCCATCCACCCATCCATCTACCCTTCATTTCATATACATCACACCGACCCCCGCTGTAAATTAGAGTGCTCCAGTAATGATTTTGTCTTAATTGAACCTCGCTACGGGATCACATGGTCATTAGCCGGAATCACAGCAGTCGGCCGCCGTCATGTGAACGCTGGGAATCATTTCGTATTTTCCCGTATGACTTCATCGAAAAAAAAATATATATCCTCATCTAGTCCAGTTTACCCTTATTATCGGAAAGCGCGGATATCCCCCGTGGAAACTGGATTGGAATTATTTTAATATGTGGCGGCTGTGCGTGTGTGTTTGTGTGTGTGTGTGTGTGCGTGTGTGTGTGTGTGTGTGTGTGTGTGTGTGTGTGTGTGTGTGTGTGTGTGTGTGTGTGTGTGTGTGTGTGTGTGTGTGTGTGTGTGTGTGTGTGTGTGTGTGTGTGTGTGTGTGTGTGTGTGTGTGTGTGTGTGTGTGTGTGTGTGTGTGTGTGTGAAAGAGAGCATTCACTTTTGCCTATTTCATTAGGGATCGTATTTTCAAACACATCAAACGGAGAAATCAAAGCATTTGTTCAAACCCCGAAGCCAGAACAATACGTGATCTGGTGTACCTATCAATGAAACTTAATTTGCAATATTGTATTGTTATTGTTATTGCTTTGCCATTATCATTATTAGCACGGTTAAGGCCGTTACGGCGAATTTAAATTTAAAATCAGGTCCAACGGTTAACTGAAGCGGCAGCGGAGCTCGGAGTTTGTCAAAAAGGAAAAAATAGATAACATCAAGTCGATGGGAAGTTTGTCCAAGTCCTTAGCCGAATGTTAGGAGAAGGAGGGAGAGGGGAGAGAGCCAAATGAGGAGGGCATGGATTAGGGATTGGGTTTCAAGGCTGGCTCCGAGACTAATCTGATTGGTCCACAGCGAGTCCTTTTTTATGGGACTTTGTGGAACCTATTAAACACGCACACGGGCGCTTACACACTCACAAGCACACACATGCATCCACTCAAAAGCTCGCCCATGTTCACATACACATTGCAAACTCGTTCAGATATCATAGATGTTCTCAGAAACGCATAAAAATGCCCAGAATAGTAACACACTCGAGAAAAAGAAAATAGGACGGAGGCGAATGGGCAGGGTTCGCAGCTGGGACGTTGATATATCCGGTCTCGTCGTTCTTCTATCGAATCCGCATTTACTGTGACGTCACGAGCTAACCGCATGAGCGAATGGAAGATACGTGTTGGCCGGCAAAGCGTGACAGCTGGCGGGAGAAAAGCGAGGAAATGGAGGGGAAAGTGTGCTGGGGAAGGGGAAGGGAGAGGGAATAGCATGAAGAAATATATGATAAATATGAGAAGGGAGAGATGCTTGAAGAAGACAAAGGCAGACAGGCAGACAGAGAAAAGGAGAAGGTGGGGAGAGAGAGGCAGAAAGAGAGGGAGAGGGGAGAAAGAGAGAGAGAGAGAGAGAGACAAAAAAGAGAGAAAATGAGGCAGAGACAGAAACAGCAGGAAAAGTTGGAAAGTAAATTTGATAGTTTCCGAGGCGTGAGAAACTTGGCGGGAAGGAGCATCGAGTGTGCAATTTCCCATTTTCTCGCCATTACACAAACTCATAAATATATGTCTTCTCTTTTGATTAAAGATGCGATAGTCATTTCGAGGAGAAGAACGAAATGAGGTTTTTCTCTCCAAGTGGTTTCCTGATTTCACGTTTGGTTCATTTTCTAGTCAACAGGAGGGCGGAGTCTTTAGAGAACAAGGGGGGGGGGAATTATTAGTCAATAACAGCATTGTGTTTCTTTTTCAATATCCAGCATCATCCGTATTTTGTAGGTGTAGTTCGGATGTCATTCATAGCTTCGTAAAATAATTTTGGTTTCACTGTAATTTGCGGAATTATTTTTAGATTTGGATTATCTGCGATTGGGATTTACTCTGTCCCATCCCATTCATCTCTACAATCTGTGCTTTTTGTTTGTGTAGTATA
>NC_091577.1:23666261-23668761 GCF_042767895.1 Penaeus vannamei | reverse complement strand
ATAAATACAAGTGAAAATGAAAGGGAAATAAGCAATTGGAAAAGGGAAGGAGAGGAGAGAAAGGTAGAAATGGCAAATAGACTAGAGAAAGGGAGGGCTAGAGGGAGGGGTGTGAGGAGGATGGGAAGGAGGAGGAAGAGGAGGAGGAGGAGGAGGAGGGGATAGTGCAGTCGGACCACAATCAATACTTGGTTATGTGTTTAAAGAAGACAATATGCACAGCCAGAAGGTAGGAGGAAGAGGAGGAGGAGAAGGAGGAAAAAGAGGAGGAGGAAGAGGAGTAGGAGTAGGAGGAGAAGGAGTGGCAGGAGGGGGAGGAGGAGTAGGAAAGGGAGGAGTAAGAAAAGGAGAAGAGAGGAAAAAAGGAGTTAGGAGGAAGAGGAGAAAGGGAAGAAGAAGGAGGAGGAGGAGAAAGAAGAAGAGGAAGATGATGATGATGAGGAGGAGAAAAAGAAGAAGAAGAAGGAGGAGAAGAAGAAGAAAAAGAAGATGGAGGAGGAGAAGGTCGGGAAACCGGAGCGGGAAAATGATGTATACATATATATATATATTTGTATGTATGTATGTATACAAACACATGCGCACACACACACACACACACACACACACACAAACAAAAGGCAATCATAATTATTGGATCAACAGTATCTCTACCAATAAAATATATATTCTACTTTTTGTCCCACTGCCCTCCCTCTCCTTTCCCTTACCCTTACCCCCCTCCCCCCACTTCCCTTTCCCCGCACTCCCTCCTCTTCCCTTAATTCCTACCCCCTCCCCCTTCTCCCCCACCTCCCTCCTCTTCCCTTAATTCCTACCCCCTCCCCCTCACTCCCTCCTCTTCCCTTAATTCCTACCCCCTCCCTCCTTCTCCCCATCACCCCATTTCCCTCTCCCCTCACTCTCTCCTCTTTCCTCAATTCCCTACCCCCTCCCCCTTCTGCCCCTTCTCCCCACTTCCCTTTCCCTTCACTCCCTCCTCTTTCCTCAATTCCTACCCCCTCCCTCAGCCCCCTTCCCCCACTCTCCCCTCTCCTCACCTCCTCTACCCTCAATTCCTACCCCTCCCCCTTCTCCCCTCACTCCCTCCTCTTCCCTCAATTCCTACCCCCCTCTCCCCTCTCCTTCCCCCCTCCAAGACATCTTATTAGCTCCTGAAGAATTCCCTCTCACGTACTACCCCCCCCCCCCGTGTCTAGGAAGCGGCAACAAAGACTCCTTTTTTTTCTCTTTGGCTTTGCTGTTTTCGGCATTCCTTAAGGATCTTGCAGGATGCCTTTGGATTCCTTTCTTCGGGGATTCTGTGTCGTCTTGAGGAGAAGCTTTGAAGGGACTCGAGAGGAAGACTCGTGGGATTCTCGTGATTCTAGATGTTAATGGTTCTACATTTCAGTTCTAGATTCCAGTAATTCTAGATTTTAATGGTTCTATATTTCAGTAGTTCTAGATTTTAATTATTCTATATTTCAGTAGTTCTTGATTCCAGTGATTTTAGATACCAGCAGTTCTAGATTCCAGTGGCTACAGATTCTAGTGATTCTAGATTCAAGTGGCTCTGTATGCCAGTGGTTCTAGATTCCAATGGCTCTATATGCCAGTGGTTCTAGATTCCTGTGATGCTAGATTTCCTGTGATTCCAGATTCTAATGGTTCTAGATTCCTGTAATTCTAGATTCCAGTGTTCTACATGCAAGTGGTTCTAGATTCCTGTGCTTTATCCAGTGATTCTAGATTCCAGTGGTTCTAGATTCCTGTGGTTCTAGATTCCAGTTGTTCTAGATTTCAGTGGCTCTAGACTCCAGTGGTTCTAGATTTCAGTGGCTCTAGACTCCAGTGGTTCTAGATTCCATCGGCCTAGACTCCAGTGGTTCTAGATTCCATCGGCCTAGATTCCAGTGGTTTTAGATTCCAGTGAGTCCCGCGTGGAGGACGAGTGTGAAATGTTGCTCTAACTTTTCTTTCATTTATTTTGCCGTCGGCGATTTTTTCCTTACCTATTATTCATTTATTCATCTGTTGTTCATCAAGTAAATTTCTTCATTATTTCTCATATTAATAATTCGTTTGTTTATTCATCTATTTAATGTTTGATTTGGTTCCACTCTTTCTACTTATTTGTCTCTTACTCATCTCCTATATTCTATATTTTCATTTTCCTATTTTTCTGCATTTTCCTTATCATGTTACTACTCCTGTTACTCTTATGCCTTATTCTGCTTTATTTTCTTTTGCAGTCTCAATATCTGTCATGCAACTATTAGTATTACTGTTACTACCTCTTATCATCATTTTTCCTCCTCCTCCTCCTTATTGTTATTATTATTGTCATTATTCTCCTCTCCATCTCGCCCTCCTCTTCCTCTTCCGCTCATTCATCTCCGTTCTCCTTCGCACTTCTATTCTTCTCCTTCCTTCTCCTCCTCCCTCCTGTTCTTTCTCCTCCCCTTCCTCCCCTATTTCTTCCTCCTCCTCCTCCTCCCCCTTCTGTTCTTTCTCCCTC
>NC_091577.1:23643761-23648761 GCF_042767895.1 Penaeus vannamei | reverse complement strand
GTACCTTGGTTATGAAGTGAGGCGTTTCATGAAGTGAATCTTTTTACAATGAAATCATTAACGAGCTTAGGTTAAGAAAAAATAATAATCCAGCAAATAACTGAAACAAAATGCTTTTCAAGAGTTTGATATGCCGTCGATATAATTCTATTAAATGCAAAGTAATTACAGTGTAGAAAAAACGCAGACAAAGTTGAGGGTCGAGAAAATAGGCGGGGATGTCTGCAGCCGGGTGGAAGAGTTTGGCGGGGGCGAAAGCGGACGATTCAAGTTAGTAGAAGAGAGAAATCGGTTTCGGTTGTTTGGTTTCCCCTTCCTTTCCTCTCTTATTTCCATTCTGTTTTCATTAGGATGGTTACTTAATACATACACGTCTGTTTTATAATAAGTATATTCGTGCATGTCTATTAGCGTTATTTTTTTTATTTTTTCGGTATGTAAGAGCGTGCGTTTGCCCGGTTTGTTTGGGAGGGCCGGTTTGTAAGTGTCTGTGTGGAAAAGGAAATGGGTATGATGTCTCACACAGTGGATATTACCTCATATGTGATAAACAGTGTTATAAATCTCGAACACATGTTGCCAAGGTCTTTTCAGGAACAGTTGTGCGTGAAGGGAAACTCATCCAAAAGACGAGGCAACTCTTAAAGACGGTTCCTTTCAATCATGAACAGATGGTCGGTCCCTTTTCGGTGGTTTGCAAGAAATATCTGCAAGATCTGCAAGACAACTTGGCCAAAACAGCACTGTGTTGTGGAAGAACACAGCGTATGTTATGAGTAATCGTAGACTATGGGTGTAAATGCCAATTATTTGTACTTACCCGTGTTGTCTCCAGGCATAGGGGGTGGGGGTGGGGGTGGGGGATGCGGGGGAGGACTGTCATCGTCGCCGCTCTGGTCCGCATGCGGCAGGTCCACCCCGTCGCCTACCGCAGGTCCCAGGGCACTTAGGTCACGGGGCGTGGCTTCTCCGCCCACGTCACTATCAGCTGATTGTTGCTGCTGCAGCTGCTGTTCCTCCTCGGGTTCTCCCTCGCCCTTCTTACGCTTAAACATCTTTCCGAAGGATTTCATTGTAGCGGTTTTGAATCACAAAAAGGAATCTTACCACTAGTTTATTTAGGCCAAAAATAGAACAAAGATAAAAGTAGTGACATCCACTAAAGCCCGCGAAATCCAAAACAAAATTCGAAAGATCACCAAAAACGCGGCCAGGTCGCGTTTTGACCCAAAACAAAAAGCACACGATATGTATGGGATTGTTGCTTTTAAAAGCCAATATGGTAAAATATCACAGAGTTCCCGGGACTCAAAAATCACAGCACATAGATTCCCGGCTACTAAAGATATGTATGTCCTTAATAAGCATATATTTCGTGCCTAAGCTACAAAATACAAAAGTGTTGACCCTGTTTACAAAGGCCGCGACCAATGCGCGCGGGAAGGCTAGATCTCCACGTTTACCGCGCGTTTTTCGGGACAACGACGCGTCGGGAAGCGCACAAAACTCTCTTTCCGTCAGCTAAATTTCGATATGCCGAGACTTCCGACCAAAGGACCCACCGTCAACCAGTGATGATCAACGTGGCAAGCGTCGCCTTGACCTCCGTGAATTACGTCACAGGAGGATAGGTGACGTCACACTGGCCACAAGCCAAGACCAGCGCGTGTGTGTCTGTCGCGGCCGTGGCGTCGAGGCTGTGTCAGAGGCCGCGCACGCCAGCCAAGGGAGTGAAGCTCTGGACGGCGAGGGGACGGCCAGACCATCCAGCCAACCCCGCACGCGAGCCCCTCCTACTCCCCCTCACAACAAACCCCTCTCCGTCCCACCCCTCCCCTCACTTCTCTCTCTCTCTCTCTCTCTCTCTCTCTCTCTCTCTCTCTCTCTCTCTCTCTCTCTCTCTCTCTCTCCTCTTCTCTCTCTCTCTCTCTCTCTCTCTCTCTCTTCTACGCCCCCTCTGTCTCCCCCTGCCCTTCCTCCTACTCTCCCACTCGCCTGATGTCCCGTTACCCCTCCCCTCTCTCTATTTTGCTCCCCTTCCCCTCCTCCTGCCCAGCCCCCCCCCCTTCACACAGAGATCAATAAGACTCAAGATTCTGCGACCATTCACGGGCGGGAGGCGGGCTCGCGCACTCCAACTTTAAAACTGTGATATGTCGAAAATACTGCCTTACGAGTGAATCAGCTATGCAATTAATTAACTTGAATATCTAGTCGTCGACATACGAACAAAAATAATAAGATATTGACCCCGACACCAAGCGCGGGAGTACGCTAGTTCGCCTTGTGTCTGCGGTCTGTCTTTCGTTTTCCGAGGCGACATATTGATTATTAAGGAATTTTGCTGTTCTGATCACGAATGCAAGCTTAATAATGTTCACTATCGTTCATCTATCATTTTCGTAAACAGAAGAAATTCACACTAATTAACGATTTCTTTAAACTGACTGAAAAAGGAGTTTACACTGAAGATTAACATTTTGCCGGCAGTTTGATGTATAAAAGTTAGGCATTTCACACCTCCTCTCTACTAAAACATGGGGAATTTTCTTAACAAATGAGCAGACAACGTTAATGAAAGCAAAAACTTTCCACCTGGGAGTGATTAAGAAGTTCTGAGTTTTCTCACGCACGCGGGAACTTTTTTGAACTATATCCGAGCCCGACAGCAGACGTGCTTTATTTAAACGTATCATGCATACACTTTTTTTTTAAATCCTCCGAGTAAATTGGTTCCATGAGTCTTGGATGGTGAGGAAAATTATCGTTAGTGTAATATCTGTCATTAGTCTTTGTTGGTTGCAATATGGTTTAATTAAGACTATAACTTAATTCAACAGGCGAGTTATAGGCCCGGGTATCCTTCTCCTAGCGGTTGTGGTTTTAGTTTATTTAAATGTTTATTGGTATGAGTAGCTGAGCTAACCAGATACGTTATGTAGGATGTGCAAGATTGATAATAACTTGTAAAATGTACACAGCGTTTGTAAGGAATGTTTCATTTAGTGACCCCGTAAAATGAACTGGGTGGATTTACTAAAGCAACAATAGATATATTTTATGATAAAATGCCAAATGATAAATGTTTCAGTATATTATGTCAACATCCATACGAACTGTATCTGAAAAAAGCAGGTTTCAATCTAGGTCACTTTGCACAAAGAAAATGTTATATGTTCAAGGGCGTGGCTGGGAGGAGATGGAGTTAACGCATCTTGAAACTTTGCTATCTTCCGTGGTTCCTAATTTCCTGCTTATACTTCATTCTTTCGTAATAAGTCAAGGACACTACTGGACTGTATTAGTAAATGTTTATTTTTGAAATTAATTAGATACTTCTGAGTAGGTGGGAGAATCCATGCCACTTTCGACATTTTGTTTTGGGTTAAGTAAAAGAGAAACGAAGTTCTGTCACAACAGGTGACTGGAACGCCGTACTGCATATTACATATATGCTCACAGAATCTATTTTAATGTAATTGCAATGCCACTTAATAAGCAAACTTATTTCATATATTCTGTACCAAATTCAACGTTTAAGTTTTCTTAATCATTTTTTAATATTTTATACAGTACTAATCATTTACTCTTTGTATATTATACTCTTGCCATGATTATAGCGTATGAAAACCGATCTAGAGTTTGCTTTTTATTTATTCAATATTCGTCTTGATTCATCACACACTGGTTAGACTTGTATTGCCAGATGTCTTATTCATTTTATTATTGTTCTTACTCTTTCCTTCTTTGTTTCGTCTTATTTCCGTTCCCATCGTACTATTATGTGTTGCTAAAAATCATGTTTACATCATATTTCTATTTTCAGTCACATCCCATTCCTAATAACAGCAATAACACGAGATGAAAATATGAATGCCAGGGACATGTTACAATGTAAAGGAAAAGTAAATTTTTTGAATTGTCATGAGGTCAGTTATATCCTTTAACCAATCGATGTAGATGAAAAAAAAACTTGCAGTGTGTATGCAAAAGCAGTTGTGAATATCATGAGATTGCAGGAAGGTGTTGAAAAAAACACTTTGTTTTTTGTACCAAATTTATTACCTACACACCATTCAGTTATTCATTTAGATATGCTCTTAAATTATCCCCAAGTATAGATTCCATCTTGGAAAACACATTCCTAGAAGCTTCCTCTACATCATCATCTACATTCTCAAGAACCTCTGTGATGTAGGGCATTGTATCTGCTAGCAGAGGTTGGAGGTAGTCTTCACCAAGGCTGTCTACAAGACCTTCGAAAGTTGTGAGTGCTGCTAGGATTACCTGTGGGAGAAAGTAATGCCATGTATTAGTACATATTGTTAACTTTGTATAACCTTAAAGATTGTATGGTTGTACTATGACATATATTTATAATCTAACAAAACATCAGGTATGATTTGCAGGAGACAGCTGCGGGACAAAAATAATGGAATGAGTTTACCCTAGTTTCTGTTAAAATAAGTGACTGTAACATTAAATAGCACTTTACTCAATAGCAAGGTAGTTGACTGAACCTAAGCTGAAGACTCACCGGCGTATCATCTTCATTTCTAACTCTCTTGAGGATCTCACTGTTGAGTTCCTTCCATAATGAGTCGTCAGCAGTTGCCACAGTAAATTTAATCACACATGGCATCAAGTTGTTCCTCACACGATCCTTGAAGGCCTCCTCTCCTCCATGTTTGTTCTCCAGCTGTAACGGAAGAGAATGTCATGTTTTCTTGAGTAACAAATAATTTTCTTTACTATCTAATTACTGACACTCAAAATAGTTCACAAAATAAACCCTACAACTTTCCTTCTAAATCTCCTTACAAAAGACATTTTACCCAATTAAAAACATTAATGCACAATTCAATATTTTAACCCCTTGTTGACAAGATTGCGAGAACATGTCTGTCCACTGTGTCTTTTTGCTTATCAATTGCCTAAACAAGAACATAGTTCCTCAAGTGCTTAATCATCAAGGAGTTCATTATCAAGATCACTTGTTT
>NC_091577.1:23621261-23633761 GCF_042767895.1 Penaeus vannamei | reverse complement strand
TGGCAGAGGAGAGCCTAAGAGGAAAGTGAGGATATGATGGCCATATCATGGAAGTGGCTAAAGGAATCTTACCAAACAGCACAAGATATATCAGAAAACATAACATAGGTCTCATTCATAAGAAAGTCATGTGAAAAAAGAGAAAGAAAGAAAAAAAAAAAAAAAAATCACTAGTATGGTGAACAAGACTGCACATGGTGCACAGACTTTACGGTTAGCAAAAAGATGAAGATATTTAAAATCACTACAAAATATCAATTAACATAAAAAACTGTTATCCATTGCCACCAACCTTTTTCTTCTGGGAGGTTGATTATGTATTCCATCAGTTTACAACAGGCATGGACCTGTGTCAAGCCAGAGAACTGGCTAGTAAGCATCAAGGCAAACTGGACATTCTGGGGCACTCCCTTTCTCTCCTCATCCTTGGGCATTGAAGCTTCATTGGCAGTGCCCTTGATAACATGGACATCACCTGAAGGCAAGCGAATAAAATTAATGACAGAAAAAAAAAGTTTTTCTTCCAACTACATCAACATATTAATAAAGTAAGAATAAAAGAGGAAAACTGATTATGATGACAATATGTAGAAAAGATAAGAATGAGAATGAATATCTTCACAATACCAGAGATCTATTTAAATACATCTCTTGTACTGTGAAGATATTCATTCTCATTCATATTTTTTCTACATCTGTCAACAGGAATACGGTTCATGATGACAATAATATCAATGATGAAAAAATGGTAATGATAAAATTATAAAATTGATAAGGACGATGATGACAAAGGAGATGGTATACAAAGAAAGAAAGATAGAAAAAAAGAAAAGAATCAAAGAAACATAATACAAAATATTATCAGGAAACAAAATGTACATACACATAAGAGCCAAAAGTAGCCACAGATTTTGCTCAACATCTATTGTAGTTGCAAGCTGTGTGAAAAGAGGTAGGCGGCGGTGCTCTGGGAGGTCTGGCAGAGCATCAACAAACACTTGACACACTTGAGCAAGTTTAACCTCAAGCTTTTCCTTCTTTTCACACTGTAAGTAATTAATCAGTATAAATAAACATGACTTACACAGTACTTATAAAATGATGTTTTCTTTCATCATTCAAAGGATCTCACTTTAGGAGTAATTTTTTTTTATCAATGTAAACTCATACAAAAAAGTAATATTCAAGGATCTTCAGATAAACTGGGCATGACTTACCTTTATGAGTGTGGGAACAATACTCTGGATAGTCTGGTGAATCACTTGAAACGAGTACGAGTCATCACGTCTCAAGAGAGAAGTTCCCATAAAGGTGAAAATTGACATCATATTGTGCATCACAACATCCTGTGGAATTTTGTAAGAAAAATTAATATATAAAGTAATATATATCAGCATATATAAAAATTTAGAACCAAAGCATTGTCAACTGTAACCATAGTGTGTAAGTGATAACTGTTGCAACGAATCTAATACAATCTGTAAATACTGATCCATACTGGGAATATCTTCGCTGCTACAGCAAGGACCAGCAATGCACGGCGGTGAGTGTCAGGGCTTGCAGAGGAGCGGATGCACTGGACTATCAGCTCAACATTTAATTGGACTTCTTTACTAATGTCTGGTAAGGAGAAAACTGCATCATAAGTTTTGCAAATCAAAATATTTCACCTGACAAATATAGTGATATGTTAGCATTGTCCAAACATTGCCTTTATCAAAGAAACAAAAGCAAAAACTCAAGACTATTATATACTAAATTACTGCAATTAGCACTAAATGTAAGCTTTCAAATGTGTCCGGAAAAAAAAAAGACAACGAACAAATTTTTTTAAAAATCATATAAATAAATCAATAAATATAAAGGCAAATGGTATCCACATAATAAGTGCACAACTCTAACCTTCTCCTTTCTCTGCCATGGATTTCTGGAGAAGATGAAGCAATGCAGATAGAAGCTGCTGCTGCACAATCTCTGTGATAACAAGGTCTTTTGTGAAGGTCTGATGGAGACACTGGCACAAAGGACCAACCAAGAGCCAGGGGCGACCCAGGGATGCCATAACACCAATGGTTTCAAGCATCAGACCCAGTTTCTTCCATGAAAGTAAATTGTTCTCTTGATCCTTTTGAACTTTTCTAAAAGAATAAAAGGTTTATATTGTATAAATCCTTGGCAGAAAACAACTTATTTTCCATCAGTTTCAAACATATAATCTAACAATATGCTACATACTTACAAGAAAAACAAAATTCTACAACAAAACACTATATACTAAACTGACTTTCAAGTGTATATATTACTTGCTGTCACAAATATATATCATAAAGGAAAACTACAAAAGTTACTATCAATCTCTCTCATACAGTGAAAAAGGGATAGGGAAAGAACAAAACACTCACTGCTTAATTCTCTTAGCTTGAGCTGCCCGGATGGAAGTGGCTTTTGTGGAAAGCTGGAGACTTTCTATCTTAGTAATTATCACTCCTGCATCCAGGCTCACTTTCCTTAGCCCTTTACGCAGTTGAGCAGCCTCGTATGGGTTTTCAGATTCTGCTACACGACTAATGAGAATGATCCAAAGCCTGGCCTGCACCTCCTCTGTTGCAATGCTTGTGAAAAACTTACGACTCATGACCTGAAATGTTGCAAAAAATTTGCTATGACAACAAATCTTTAACCCATTATGACGGGTGTCCCACAAATGAATATCCGGAAAAATAAACATTCCCGCCAGTGTGCTTGATTGTACGTGACACAAAGGCATCTTCCTATGATAGGTGTCATCCAGTGTCTCTTAGTGAGCCTAGAAACATAACTTAATGCAGTGTGAAGGTATTTGAAATAAATTTAGATAATTGGTTAAATATAATAATAGATGAACAACCAATAAAACCAACCAATGGTACTGAAAGGACAAGGGCTTAATCAAATTCATCCCTCAAGTTTGGTCCCTAGCAGCTGAAAATAAATGACCAGTATCAGTAAGGAAAACCACTTGCAGTGTTTAACTATAAAGACAGAGTGAATTCTGGAAAGCAATGTATACTAACCTGGTCCATCAATATGCTCTGAGGAGACACAATCTCCTTGTGAAGGTTCAGCACTGTTGCTGAGCAGTTGATAGCTTTTATAAAAACATCCCAGCCAGCTTCAGTCTCAAGAACTCTTGAAGTGGTTGGGGTGAAGCACAACAGGATGTAGTAGAGAGAAAGTGAGCTTGGCACATCTAACTTTGCATCAGGCTTTAGGGATGATATCTTTACAAATATGCTGCTGGCAAGTGGTAGAAGATTCAGTAGCACATTCTGTTGGGAGAGAGTTACTTTAGCATGTAGTGTCACTTCCCTCAAATGTTTACATACTGAAGTAAACCAAATGAAGGGTCATAGAGTAAAATGAAAACAATTCCTAAAAAAATGGTACTTACAAGTATATACATAAATTTCATTTTTTTATAAGATTAATCCACGGACACCAGGTATGTACTCTGTCCACTCTAGTTTTGATTTGTGAATTTTGTAAATACATTGAAGGCTCCACATATACTCTGTTGCCAAGGAGTGATATAGTTGGTCTACCTAACCTTACCTGATTAAAAAAAATCTAACACTGTTCTTACTATTATTATAGACAATATGACTGATATGATGTTATTTACAATGCTAATAGTATTTTCATTTACTTCATAAAAAAGGAAAAGGGCAAACAACTGATATCAAGAAGTAAATCAATCCTAAGTGATAAAGCACATCTGCAGCCATCTTTGCGTAACCAGTAAATTTTAATTACAGTGGACTGGGCATGTATGTGTACATGTCCTCCTGACATTAATGGATTAACGTATGATGAAATACATAGCACAAAAGAAATAAAGGAAAAAAATCATCCAACTTACTGTATTGGTAACACCAATCAATATATACTGAATGGGAACTTTAAGATGCAGTGATATATGCTCAGATGTCACAACCTCCAGCAAACCTTGGATTATCTGCAAACCTTTTGAAGATGGTTTGTCGCTGAATTCTGATAGTATCAATGAACAATGGCTGAAAAAGGAAGATAATCTTTATTACAATCCTAACATATATGCTACTCATATCATGCTGGACCATAACATAGAACAACAATATCATATCAGCTAAGAAAAAGGTATTTTGATTGACTGTCAAACACAGCCACAGCCATCTACATGTGGTCAGTTTCACAACATATCCAGGTAAGTTTGACATATACTGGTCACTGCTATCACTTAATGTGGCATTAATCAATTATATTTACAGTTCATTAACAGAACACAGCTGATATCCTTTAAAATTTGCAAATACAGCTCATTTGTAACACTACTCCTGCCACTGAAGTCATCTTCAATTGTTGTTAATTACAAACATGTAAAGTATTCTTATGTCTAACTATGAATGAATGAATGGAGCAAATTGCTGTCACATACTTTTTTCCAGTGTGCCGTATAACTGTATAGTAATTAATACATACAGCTAATGATAATGTTATCAATGCTTTCTCCTTTGTTAGTACTTTTCAGTGTGTACGAGTATTCTGTGACAAATTCATTTTCATGTCCTTACAGTATGACCATGTCTGCCAACAGCAACTCCAATACTCTTCAGATGGTGTGTCAAACTTGTGCCCTAAAATCCATTTGCTACTCTAGCCATATTTATTGTTTTGTGTTTGCACTAGCCTTTCGCCACTTTAGAATATCACTTATATCATACAATTATCATCTTTTTAATAACTCAAATGGTCTCTGATTTTGTGTAATATCTGTTATCGTTCCAAACATTACAGCCAGAAAGTGTAGCTGCTGTTCTATGTGAAACATTAGCAACAGAATCTGCAAATCATTATATCATTTTTTTGCTTAGAAATTGTACCTTCTTTGTATTAGTACAACAAGAACATACAGTAACAAAAGGTTCCAGAGGTAATAATACGTCCCTGATCCAACATATTAGATATGATATAAAAGGTTAGGTTCTTAATAGAACTGAAATAAGTACAAGAAATACACTTAGAGCAGTAACAATGACCAAATTTCCCAAATCAAACAATCTTTTAAATGCCACCAGATAAATGACATTGCTTACCTCTCATCAGCAATAAGTTCCTCATCGTGCTTGACAAGTGTCTTCAACAGCAGGTTGTGGTTGTCCTGAGACAAACCACCACCTACAATTTTGGTCAGCTCCTTCACACAGCCCATGGCCTCAAACCGCACAAGCTTGCTGGCATTGGTAATTGCTGACAGGAGGGAAGGCACTAAGGGCTGCTTTGTGCTGAGTGCCCAAGCCAGATTGGCAGACTGTGACTTTAGCAGTGATGATCCTAGTTTTAAACTCCACACCTAAGAATTATATAAAAAAGTAAAATGCAATTAACTATTTCTATCAGCTCAAAAGAAATGGAAGAGTCCATTAGTCATTTATGACTATATAAGAGTATTGTACTGATAATGAAATAAGGAATAATTTACATTGCGAATACAGGATGTAAACAGAATAAAGAAATGAAACATTCAGCAAAATAAAGAGCAAATGATAAAGTAAATCAAGGAGGTATAAACAAGTACACAAATTCATATAAAACATTGCGTTCATATTACCTGCAGAGTTTCATCAACAAGATCCGAGAGAGATGAGTGCCATCCCCAGATCATGGAGAGGAAGTAGTATCTGTTTTCTACAGTTTTTAAAGAATCCTGAAATGATCACAAAAATACAATGTATATACAGCAGATACAGCAAGAAATTCATTCAAAATTATGATGAATAAACAACTTGAATGCATGTAAATATAGACCTACAATAATATACACTTCACCAAAGAGCAACTTCTTATGGGCTCCCATAAGTACCAGCACAGATAACTTACTTTAAGGATAACCACCACCAAATTGTCTCTAAGGGCAGTACCAATATTTTCAAATCTCTCCAACTGTATTGCACTTCTCAGAGCTTTTACAAGGAGAAGAATGTTTCCTTCTTCTACATCCTGTAAGAGAAAATAATTAAATAAATAAATAAAGAATTTAACATTTATGACATCTGAACAAATAATTAAATATTCTGAATACAAATATGCAAGACTTACCATTCCTAATAATCCAGCTTACAGTTGCAATTTAGATGAACTTTTTATATATTAATATTGATTGATGTGGAAAATTCTATTTTCTACAACTAAGATTCCTTCACTAACCTCCATGTATGGTGTCCAGAATGTTGTTGTAGTACATGCAGCAGGTAATTTGAAGACTTGAAGTCCTTGCTTTAAACAGCTTATCAAAAATGGGAGAGTGAGGGACCCCTTGCGTGCAGCCTCCAAACAAAGTGCAAGTTCGACATGGTCATCCTTCTCTTCCATTTTCTTGGTTTTATCAGAGTGAGCCTGGTAATCAATAGAGATTTATGTTTATAAACTCACTGCGGAGCTCTCAAATATCTATAATGTATCAGAGATATTTTATATAATTGAAGTAAACTGTAAGAATTGACTATAATTTAAGAATTCTCAAATGTTGAAATTTAAATCATTACACAGAAAGGCAATTGAATGACTGGTTACCTTAATATCAGAATCCAATCCAGCCTGACATGCATCGACAATCTTGTGTGCTAATTTCAAGCGAATATCATTTTCCATCTTGTCGCTGACCAAACCACAGCACAGCAAAACAAGAGACAAAAAGCACCCGAGCTGGCTATGCTGAGAACCTAAATACTTTTCTACATATGACCACAAGGCCACCTGCTCTTCTTTTGATAACTCACTGATGGCCTTTGGTACAACAGTCGTGATCATTCTGAGGTATTGCTTTTGCTTGAGGTTCATCAACAGAGGACTTAGTTCCATAGCCAAGGCTGCCAGGAAAGGACTGCAAACAGTCAGCTTTGACTTCAGAATCATCTTAGCAGCATCATAATCATGACTCCTGGGGAACAACACATATGGAAGACAAATGAACAGGACATTCATTAGCTGATCTTTGTCATACTTTGGTGAAAGAGTTTTGCACAATACCCTTAGGCATGGCATCTGTATATCTCCCCACTTCTCATGGTGGTCTTGGGCCCTCTCTAAAAGTTCTTCACACTTTTCCAAAGTGAATGAAGTCTCTAGCATGTGCAGACCCTTCTCAAGAGACAAAGCCACAGAGACTATAGGTGGGTATTCATCATTCAGCATATTAGTCATCTGCATCTTGATCATTTTTTCATCCTTCTCCTGAAATGATAATATGTTTCTTCAAAAACTAATAATATACACTATAAAAAATACCATATAATAAATACAAATGTAATATAGAACTTCTTAATTTCTGAGGAATAAAAAGCAGACATCCAATAATTTTTGAACTGAAAAGATTACAATCATAACATCTTTCTTACCAAACCCTTTTTGACTTTCTCAGCAAAATTCTCTACAGCTGCCAGGCGGAGCTTGTCATCAGGATGGACCATTTGTGTAAAGCTGGTACCAGTACCTCCTTCTTGGGCATTCAGCACCTTCTTCAAAATCTATAGATACAGATGAAATATATAAAGAGATAAAATGCATAACTCTTTAAAGGATTGTTAGACTGGATTCATGATTAGCACACAAGAATATCATAAATGTTCAATTTGCATATCATGCACTTGTGTCCGGAGGACTTATGGCCCTCCTTTGGTTCTGTTCCAGAGTTGGTAGAATGGATATGGTGAGTGTTGAGGTGATTGCCTGATTGCTGAATTACTTTCTCCTTATTTTTGGAAAAATGTTAATTATTGGGACTTTTATGAATACCAATAACAAAAGAAAAAAATTATACAGCAATTTGAAGGTCATACCATTGAATGTATAAAAAATAAAAATAAACAAAATCTTTAAATCGCATTCCCTCAAAACATTAAACCTTTTATTGGTACCAGTTTACTTAAAAACTTTTACCAACAAAGATAATAAATCTCCTTTGAGAAAGGAAAATAAAAATACTGGATCATACATACAATTTTTTTTTTATCAAGACTTGAAAGTGAAGAAAAAAAGTCTATTTCATTTCTTACTTTTTGAAAACTTATATTTAATCAAAACTGAAAATTCATAAAAAATTCTGCCTATCTGATTTCTTACATCTTATTTTTCTAATAATTCAGCTGGCTTGAAACTTTGACAGCAGCACTTCCTGAATGAAAGGATACAAGATTAAAAATCTCAAGCCTCTAGCTCCTAAAAAAACTAAATTCTATCCAGTGTCCTTAGGAAGCTTGCATTAAAAAAATTCCAGATATATTCAACAACCTTACACAATACAGCCTCCACAACAACAAAAATAACAACACAATTACACATAGTATACCTGCATCCTTCTGTGTGACTGACCTCTAATGCACTAACAGCTGGGCCTTCTGTATGAAAAGGTGTCTACATTAACAAAATCACAATTACACAACTTACCAACTTGTACTTCTTCTTGCCAGGTTGCATGTCATTCCAGCTTATCAACTTTGCCATAGCTTGACTGTAACCTTCTGTGTGATTGACCTCAAGTTCATTAATAACCGAACCCAAATTCACGGTTGCCATTTTCTTAATGTGCTCATAATTGTCTTCAACTGCTTCAAACATGCTCCTGTGGAGAAAAAACACAGTATGGATTGATTACCCATTTTTCAAGAATCCTGAAGTTAGAAAAAGTCATAATTTCTCCCTCTCCCTCTTCCTCCTTATTGTTATTTGGATGTCTTTAATGACTGCAAATGCTGCATGGGCCGAGTTCCTTTTTTCAGTCTCCTTAAATGTGGAGATATGCCCTTGCCAAGAGCTTGATGTAAAGCACTGGTCATGTAATCTTTTTTCTTGAAATGAAACATGAAACTCTAACTATTTTTGCATTTATTTCCATGCCACAGACTGCATTTTACACAATCTTCTATGGTTTTGGAGAGTCGGTCAACTAACATGAATGAGCAATTTTTTGCATGGCAACCAACCACCACAAATATTAACATCTTATGGGGGCCATTCCTGGGGTGAAGTGGATGTAGCAACCATGACCCGCAACCTACAGCTCGCATAGTTGCTCAAGTTGGGTCCACCAGGTCCACAGCCCTGTCCTCACTCACTCACCAACAGGCGCTTCTCACCACCCACTGCCTGACTGGCTCACCTGAACACCTCATGGCTCTCTGATTGGAATGCAGTCTCCCCTCATTCCCTGTTAGCTTAAACAGCTCTTGCGTACTTAAGCTGCAGAACCGGAACAAAATCAAGATCGTCCAGCAGCACATAGCAAAGCAACAGCCACTGGGGAGCCTCTCTGGTTCTCCTGTTGATCTCCACTTCATCTTCAATACCAAGCCATACTTATGGGAGCTTATCCCCACACATTCACATACTTAACCCCTAAGAACCAGATGATGTTACAGTCCTGTCATGGAAAAATCTGGGTCGAGGGTTGGGTGACGGATAAGACTCGTCAAGAGTGCATAAACCTCTTGGAGTGTGATTTGGCTCATTTAGCACTTTGAAGGGGGCTTTAGCATTATTCCCATTGATAAACAAATGTGGAATGTAATATGTGTAAGCCACGACTAGAAGTGCCGGCTCCAGGTAGGACATGATTTCCATGCTCCGCACCGTATTCCTGACCACTGTGAGTGACGGCACAGGTTATATTACGGAAAATTGAAAATTACGAAAAAATAAGATATATGACAAAAGTAACCAAATGTTCCACAGTTATGGTTTACAAATCCACTACATCTCCTTACTCATCTCCTCCCCCTTTCCTCTCCCCTCCCTCCTTGACTCCTTTCTCACTCCCCCTTGCATGGTATGTTATAATAGTGAGCCTCTGGCAGATATGAGCATCATAAAATATGAATAACTGGTGTGTGTGAGAGTGAGTGAGAGAGTGAGATAGTGAGTGAGTGTGTGTGTAAGATAGTGGGGAGAATGAGAAGTGAGGGAAGGGGGGAGGGAGGTAAGGAAAAAGCAGTAGTGGATTTGCAGTTGTTGCAACTGCATCACACTTTACATGTTCAAAAGTATTCTCAGTTGAAGGATACTATGCTGTTAAAGTTAAGAGTAAATGCTGTAATTTAGGACATATGGTAATGCACTATAGTAACAAAAATATGGCCAGGTCATGAAACAGCCTGTGGTAATGTACCATACCGATCTGACTCTTCAATTGGAAGATATGTGAAGAATGATATGTGAAGAATAAGTAACAAGTCTTCTGGGACCTTATGAAACGAATATTAAATATTTGAATCTTACCATATTACTTCTGCAGCATCAGAGCTTGAAAGAGGCATCCTTCCTATTAGTTCCAGAAGTTGAACAAATTTCTTCTCTTTAACAGGGCTCTTCAATTCACATGTTTCACTGCACAGCCACCTAAGTAAACAAACAAACATTATATACTCTTCTGGATTAATCAAAATGCCAGTAATCTACTTGTATTTTTATTCCATATACTAGATAGAACTTTGAAATTGCAGAGATATATTTTAAAACTCATATCCAATAGTTCTTGTGATAAACCATATAAAAAGGTCCCTAATCTAAAAAGAAATTGCAAGAAATTCAGTAAAATTTATACTTTTATACAAACTATACTGGAAGCCTAGATAAAGACTTAAAAAAGGATCATACAGCTCACTTGATACTCACTTGATATGTGCAGAAATATAAGCAGACATGAATGGTGAAACACTCTTTATCTTGGCCTGCTCTTCCACCTGCTGAAGGAGCTCAGGCTTCTCATCTAACCTCTCCACCAATGCAGGGCTTAGACGTGTCATTTCTTGGTGGTGAAATATTACTAGCAGTGTTAACATACACTCACGCTTTAAAGCTGCAGGTGGATTATTCTCCTGTTTGGGTTAATTTGAGTCTATATTATTTTCTTATACAATTATTTTTCTGAATTAGTGAAAAAATGTATCCCATATCAACAGGTTAAGTACATAACACCTCAAAAATGTAAGACAGAAAAAAAAAAGACCATAAATAACTTCAACAATACCTTACAACAGTCATCTATTTTCCTTACTAAACAAATAAAATGTTCAACTATGACAACCTAAGGAGAAAACTTTATACAGAGCGAATACTCACACTGATCATTAGTTCCATCACTCTATCGAGAAGATCCTGATTGAGTTTAACTTTGATGGACAACTGCACGAGGATGAAGTACATTCCTGCCACCAGCTCTGCATGAAGGGACTTCAGGCAGGTTGGCAGAGACTTTACAATGTATGAGATATGCCATTCTTGCACCTGTGAGGAGGATAAATAGCAGAATGCAGATGTGAGCTGGAGAAGGAAGAAAGGAAGAACAGAAGAGAAGAGGAGCTAATGTGGGACATCCCAGGTAAAGGGGGGGAGGGGTCAAGCATATACATATACATGGTTAAAAAACAACGCACAAACTAAATCTATCAAAAATGAGAAACTATTTGTAAATCCTCCTGGCTTTCTTCTTCAGGTGGATTTTGAAATTTGTCTCATGACTAATAAATCTAGTTTGTGTTCTGTGGGTTTTCTGTCATGGTATCAACATGGTAGTGTGTTTTATAATTCATACATATACATAAACATATATGTATATGTTTATGTATGTATGTATGTATAAATATATATATATATATATATATATATATATATATATATATATATATATATATATATATATATATATAATATAGATAGATAAATAGATAGATAGATAGATAGATAGATAGATAGATAGATAGATAGATAGATAGATAGATAGATAGATAGATAGATAGATCTAGATATAGATAGATAGATCTTGATAGATATATGTATACTATATATATATATATATATATATATATATATATATATATATATATATATATATATATATATATGCATATTATATATATCTATATATATCTGTATATATCTATATCTACCTACCTACCTACCTACCTACCTACCTACCTACCTACCTACCTACCTACCTACCTACCTACCTACCTACCTACCTACCTACCTACCTACCTACCTACCTACCTACCTACCTACCTATCTATCTATCTATCTATCTATCTATCTATCTATCTCTCTCTCTCTCTCTCTCTCTCTCTCTCTCTCTCTCTCTCTCTCTATATATATATATATATATATATATATATATATATATATATATATATATATAGACACAGACAAACACATACACACAAATTTGTATGGATATAGAAAAGCCAAGAAAAGGTGAGTACGATGCTTTTTTAATGCACGGATAAAACAGAGGTATAAATGTAATCATTCCAGGTTGTCCACCAAGGAATTCTATAAACTTATCAAAACCAGCAATTCCCAATACCTATCAACAATTTTACTCCTTGAATCATCATGACCAAAAAAGTTCGACATAATAAATACATAGGAGGACCTTAAATCACTGTGACCAAGAACTCCCATCAGTATCTGCGACTTCTGTACATGAAGCTAAC
>NC_091577.1:23598761-23606261 GCF_042767895.1 Penaeus vannamei | reverse complement strand
AGAACTATGAGAAGTATACCATAAAGGACAAGAATAAGAAGAAGTGAAGGAATCCTGCCAAGCATTTTATAGTACAAATTGAACTCATTTATATTGAATACTGCCAGGGATACATTACGGGGTAAAGACATGCCAAGATACGTCCGGCTTACTACTGTCAGTTCCACTAGTGACTACTTTAGTGTATGTATGTTGTATTGAATTAAGAAAATTAGTTGAAGCCAGAATGTGATGCAAGATGTGTTTTCCTGTTTCTTACATAGCTTCAGAGAAATGTTGGGGAAAGAGATAAAGACCTAATAAATTCATATTGTATTCCAAAATAATTCTGTATGCTATTACAAGTGAAAATACAGCATATGTATTATTATTATTATTATTTTTTGTCACTTAGAGGAATGGTGTGCAAGTTACTTTAAGCAAGTACATTATACAGAATATAACCATTGTCGGAAGTGTATGTTGTGTAAGAAATGACTAAAGATTTGTTTGGATCAATGGTGTATTTTTTATGAAGACAACCAGACAAAAGGAAAAAAAAACATTGTAATTACTTAAGAAGCTGACAAGTATCATCTCTGTGTGTGCTAATGTATCCTGAATATTGGGAAAGTATGTGTAGACAATATTATTGTTATTATTATTACTATTATTATTATTATTATTATTATTATTATTATTATTATTATTATTATTATTATTATTATTATTATTATTATTATTATTATTATTATTATTATTATTATTATTATTATTATTATTATCATTATCATTATCATTATTATTATCATTATTTTTATTATGATTATTATTATGATTATTATTATTATTATTATTATTATTATTATTATTATTATTATTATTATTATTATTATTATTATTATTATTATTATTATTATTATTATTATTATTATTATTATTATTATTATTATTATTATTATTATTATTATTATTATTATTATAGTAAGCTTTATAAAGAGCCACACTGACAATTTGAGATTTATTCCATCAAAGGTGTCAAGGCAGTGAATGGTGAATGGTGAAAAAGTAAATAATAGTGAACTAGGTGGCCGAGGAGAGGGAATGGATTATGGAAATAAAGTATCTTGAGTAATATTGTAATTGATATAACCAGTTTACAGTAATAATGTTTTTATTATTTTATTATTATAGTTGTTATTATCATTATCATTATAATAATCATCATCACCATCATCTTCCTTGTCGCCGCTGTCGTTGTCAGTGCCGGATTTATTGTCCCTATTTGCCCTTAGGCTAAAGAAATTTTAGCGCTCCCTTTTCAAGCCCACTTCACCCTCCCCACTTTGTTTATCATATATGTAATATGAATTAAATAATCTGTTAGAACGTATGGAAGTAAAAGCATGATTTGATATATACACAGGGATTTATTTATATAGTACGCCAAATAATTTGTGATGGACAATGTTCAATTATATGGTATAATTAAGATATTCATTGTCATTGCATTGTTACATAGTTGTGGGTTTTCAAATGTTACTGTAGCAGTCAGGTGAACAACATATAATATTCCAGAGATTTGGTGGGATCACTCAATTGCAACTATGGTAAGGCTTAAAAAATTCACAGCACTGCCACCTCTTTGCTCCTGCCTCCCTAGGCTGTAGCTTAGAAAGCCTATATGGGAAATCCGGCCCTGGTCATCATCGTCGTCATTTGTACTCAGTGTTATTATTATCTGAACCAACTGTCTGAAAGCTGTACACATTTGTACTAATATATTTATATTAATTATAGTTGAGATATAACCTTTATCAGGTATTTTTCTTCCCACACACTATGCAACTTTATATATATATTTATTATTAGTGCTGCCATGGCCTTGTCCATACTGTAGGCCATCAGGATTTCATGATTGTCTTCTTGAACCCAAAATATGTGTTTAAGCATTTTTTTATGTAGTATGTTCATATTGATTGCTGCTCTTTTTTGCCTTTTATTTTCTTACATGACAAAATGAGGATTTTTACATATATAAAATCAAAAGAATCATGGCTTTGAAATTGGTTACATGGGTTATACTGCTATACATTTTTTTTATTTTGGAATTTAAAGTGTTTTAGTGAATAAAAACATATGAGAAATACAGAAAGCAGCACTGGGGTGGATATTGTGAGTTAGTATGAGATGAAAGAGGGAATGAGTGAAATATCTAATGTATGACCAGTAGTGTATTCATATCTTAGAAATGATTAGTCAAAGTTTTGTTTTGTTATTTCCATCTTCAGTTATTTATTAAATGGTGTAGGAAAGGATGCACTTGAGAGGTTGGTGATTATGTTGGATTCTCTTCACTATGTTCTTTGTTAAGTATTTTCTTTTAAGTGTGAAAGAAGTTCCTACATCTTCTTACATACTCATTTGGGTATTTTACACAAAATGTGTTGAAACACAATGGGTTATCATGACATTGCTTGATTAAATAAAGATAACATAAGCATGTTAGTTTGTTAGAATTAGGCATAAAACAATTCGACTTCCCCATTTTTCTGTGCATAAGTTCTAAGCGAGCTTTTCAACGCAATTCTAAAAAAGGAAGTTGCCGAAACCCCATTATCATATCATGTCCAATGCTGGCCTCACATTTATTGTGAAACGGGACCTAATTAGTTTTCCTGTTTTTATACTATTTTTTTCTGACTTTCTATTTCCTTTTACGGAGTATAACACTAATTCCTTTGATTTTAAATTATTTATTTATTTTTTGTTATTTTACAGATTAATTTCATATTTCTATGGTTACGGGTACCGCCATTCCCGGGCTCAGCGCGATTCCCTCACGTGATGGGCGACAAGGGCCTCGCTTAGAGATCATCCTCTGCGTTTTGTGCATCTGGCGTTACCATCGACGACGCCCACACTCGTCAGTACGTGTTCGTGGAAGCTACGGCAAAGTGAATGTAAAATGTGATGCATAACATTGTTATATTTCTAATAATTATCATCACCAAGTTATCATTCAGTAGATAATCATCACCCACCTATCTACCTGTCATCAGTTATTACATCTGCATCTTCGCCTCCACAAAAAATGACTAAATATGGCGAAAGGAAGTAAAAACGGTGACTGCCCTGTATATTAACTAGAGCAGTTTATTCTGTTAGGTCGTGGAATTTTTAAATATTTGAACAAACTGATTTGATTAATTTGCATAATGAAGTGGATGGCAGATGTTTTATGTCTATTATTTCATTCGCTTGCCAATCAGGCCGGTGCACAATCACTTCATATTCTACGACGAACAAATTACTTATATTTGCAAGATGACCACTGTCTAAAGCACTGGTTCCCAAAGTGGGCGGTACCCCTGTCCAATTCCTAAAGTGTGAGAGCCGTGTTGAAAGGATGAAAGGCTAACTTCGAGTCAGTGATGAGCGGGCTCATGGAGCAATGGGCATGGTATTCCCTTGGTAATTGTCCAGCCCTTACCCCTCATGGGAACTCTGAGAGGTGGAACGTTTATCTCCACGTATTTTAGGCTTCCCATGGTCAGTAAGGAAGATTTAGTACCATTATTAGGGGCATTGAGGCTTGCCCCTTTATCAAATAACCTCCCTAAATCAAACTCCTCTGGTTTCCGCTCCTCTCCTGTTGAGAGCCTATACGTTGAATCGGGCCTGCTTTCCCTATCCCGACGCCGTGCCCTCTCTCCGGAGTTATGCACGTTTTCACCAATTTTCTCTATATAAACTAACCGCCCCTCAGTCCCATCTTCCTACTATTACTACTTCTCCACGCCTACCTACTCCTTTCTCTGTCCGTATGGAGGCAATCCTCTCATATTCACCCTTTCATCGCCTTCGACCCTTACCTTACCTTATCTGTCTTCCCTGAGACACCATTCCTTCTATCCTTCTCACTCATTTTCTCAACCATACCTCAACCCACTCTTCCAACATTTATGTAGATGGTTCCAAATCCATCTCAGGCGCTGGTTTTGCTATAATCTTTCCCTCTCGTACTTTCAACTTTCCACTTCCAGCCGAATCCAGCGTTCTTACAACTGAATTGTATGCGATCTTCTTCGCTTTAGATCACATGTCGCCATACTTCCTCGTCCACAATTTTCATTGACTCTAAAAAACACGTTGGGATCCCCGGCAATGAACAGGCACTAGCACACTCCGCCTCCTTATTCACATCACATCATCCCAGACTTTCATATATACCAAACTCTCATTACTACCCTCACTTCAAAACTTGCTTCTTTGGCCACTGGCAATCATTCTGCTCTGGCCTAAACACTAATAAACTACATAACATTAAACCTTCCATCTCTCCTTGGCCAATAGCATCTCATAAGAACAGACGCTGGGAAACTGTTCTTGCTCGCCTACGCACTGGACACACTCGCCTCACACATCCTTATCTCATGTCTCAGCCTGATCCACCACTATGCCCCTCATGCAATGTCCCGCTTTCAGTCACACACATTCTACTATCCTGTCCCCACTTCACAGCAACCCGCATCTCTGCCTTTCCTCACTTATTCTCACTTCCCCGACCCCCTCAATCTATCAGACATCCTCTCAGAGCCCCCTACGTTTTCCTTTGACAACTTATTCTCCTTCCTTAGATGCATAGATATCCTCCATTCGATCTAATCACCCTTTAGCTTTATCCCTCCCCCTCCTATCAATAACTATCCTACTCCTTTTACAACCCCTTTCTACCCCTTACACTAACACACTCTTATGATATCACCGTTGAAACTGAAGTAAATTTGCCCCTTTAATCACAATACTCTACCACTGTACTATATATCACCCTTGAAGTCTAGCACATATTTGTTTAAAAAAAAATAAAGATTAAACACTGGTCCACCTGGAAGTTTTCGAGGAGCCTGTTAGTATGTTGACCATTGAGCTTAGTAGGCAAATATAATCAGATCAGTTGGTCTCTCCGTGCTAGCCATGGGTGAATCACACTCTAAAAGTCTATGGATCTACAGAAGATAAAACATTGCATGATACGGAATTGGATGCTGTGTCGAAAGTGAATTAGATACTGTGTTAGTAGGAAATTAGATGCTACGTCAGTATAACAGAAAGGAAATAGATAATGAGGTGCAGGCGCGATATGTTGCGTAACAGAGTGTTCTTGTCGGGAGCTCATTAGCTAGCGAGATTAAAATTTTATACAGCCATGACATTAATTTATGCGAATGTCTCCCCCGCCCCATGCCTGTTGTTGTCATGGGGGCTTAGGAGAATGAAACTGGGGCCCAATATTGGGGATCAACCCTACCTAGGGCGTCAGCCTTTGACTCAACTAATTCTGTACGGTCTTCTTCCCCTTTTCTTTTCCTTCTCTTCTCCAACCCCTTTTACTATCTACCTCCTAAGGTATGAAACCAGTGTTGAAAGAATGAAAGGCTGACTTCATGCCCAAGGGAACCATGGGCATGGTATCATCATGCTTAGTTGTCCCACACTCAAGGGGACTCTGAGGTGTGGACTTTCTCTCTCCAACATACTCCAGGCTTACCATGGCCAGTGATGAAGATTTTGTATTAACTTTGTTAAGGGCATTGAGGTTTGAACCTTAGCCCAACTGATTTAAATTCCCCCGATTCTTCTACCACAGACTCTCCTTTTACCACTACTCTGAACACATCTAGCCCCTCGTTAATGCATACTGTCACCTTTGTCCAGTCCAAATCATCCACCCACGACATTACTCGACCTCCAGAAAACATTCTTCCTCTCTCAATATCCTCTACTCCATCTTCACCCCACATCCTTCTTCATTTACTACTCCTTACTAACCCTTGTCCACCCCTAGGCAGTACTACCCCACTCAACACCTCTCCCTCTTGCACACGTCCCCGTCCTTTTACTACCTCCACCTCTACAAACCTTTTATTCATTCTGTTTAGCCCAGCTAAATGGGATCGATGTTTCGCGATCCCCTCTTTAGCCCCTTATTCTGATAACACTCATCTCCCAGCAATGTCATCAAAGAAAAAGTAGGCAAAGTTTATTTCCGCAGTCGATCGTTCCCGCCTTTCCACTGTTAAATCCGAATCCCAAGCTAAAGCATTATCACCCTGGATTAACTTCACAGGTAACCCATTCCTGCCCAGCCTCATCCCTCCCTCAATACTTGCACCGGAACCTTTTCCATCTCCCCGACAAACTGCTCTGTCTACGTCAAGGATTGATCAGACTGTGAAGACCTCCTCGCCTGCCTCGTTGACTATGATGCAGTATCAGTAATGCTAAACCATTTCCCCTAAAAGCCGCTGTAGGTTCTCTGTAGACATGACCTTCCCCATGATGTTTATATTGGCGGTCATTCCCTCCCCAACCATATCAACCTCCCCTCCGTTAGTCTCCGAACTGAGGTATAAGGTCGCGAGGTTCGGGGAATTCCTATATAGGCAGCTCTTAGGAAGCTATGAAACATTGTAGGATATCTGAAATGGACGAGGATGATGGAGGAAGAGGAATAATGGAGTAAAAGTATGCATGAAGCCCTTATTCTCCCCTTCTTGAAACAATAATTCGAGAACCCTTCCTCAGTATTACTGCCCCATCGCTCTAACTTGCTGTTTGTGCAAACTATTAGAACCAATGGTATCTTGCGGTATCTTGAATCTCGTAATCTTTTTTCTCCTTATTAGTTTATATTCCGCCCGTGCTCTTTTTTAGACAGAGTATATCCACATTTGCACGACGTCACTCCGACTTAGCCATATTCTTTCACCTAGAGGAAGCGGTACCATATTATCCATCGATTGTCTTCTCTAGGTATAGAAGAGAATATGGGTGTCTTTATACAGTCCTGTTCTAAATGCACTTTCCGGGTCAATATTATTTCTTCCACATCATCATCTCTTCTTGAGTTAAATGTGTCCCGAAGGACAGTGTGCGCAGTATCATCTTATTCTCTTTTTTTCTGTTAATGGCATAGTTTCAGTTCTACCTCCAGGTGCCCGGTCGTAACTTGATGTTGATTAACCATCTTCATCTCTGGCCCACCTCCGGCTCGCCCATGCCTGCTGCTTTCCGCTAACTCCTCCAATCTGCAATATCATTAGTATTTTCCTGGGCCACCAGTCATGGTTTTCGCTTTCATACCTCCAAATCCTCCATCCTTTTCTCTCGCCCGCTTGTAAGTCCCCAACTTCTACTCTCCTTATATGGCGTTCCACCCCAATACCGTCCTTCTGACATGTTCCTCCTCTTTCTCATAACCCTCTTCCCCTTTTCCTCCCCTCCTTCCCCTCACCCCTCACCTTCGCACTTGAAACAACCCCACTTCCTTCCCCATAATCCCTTCCGCTCCCTCCTGGATACTCATGTGATTCCCTTTTGTCATAAAAGTGTCCTTCCCCAGATCCTTCCTCTCCTGATGAACCTCCTGACACTACATCTCCTTCCCCTGATTCCCCACATCTGTCCCCGGGTTCTCCTTTTACTTCTCTGACACTCATTTACGCCCTAATTACCCGC
>NC_091577.1:23586261-23588761 GCF_042767895.1 Penaeus vannamei | reverse complement strand
GAAGAAAACTCTAAACTCATTCGTACTAATTCTTGAATTTGAATAAAAATTACCTGCGATCTTTTTAAGTGATTTCAAGAATTAGATAATTGATTTCTGAAATTAGTATCAGTCACTGTACATCTCTTTTGTTTATAATCAACCGGAAGTTGATTATAAAAAAGTTATATCTATCATTTATTAAAATCTTTATGTGGTGCAATTTGATTCTTTGGGTATCATCTGGTGGTGTAGTGACTGAGTCATAGCTGGGTAATTCACGAAAACTTTTTATTAGTGATCGCTTTGGTTTCTTTATATTAAGCGTCATCGTCATGAGTGCGTGATGAGCAACATGACATGGGATAATGATGTGCATTCTATTTGTTATTGTTAAGTAAAATAATGACGAAGTTCTTTTTAAGGCCCTTGTAAGTTTACTGACAACTTGCTCTTTTTTTCTTAATTATCTTAATCAACTTTGCATTGGACTTGATTAAATCATTTAGATCACCTAGGATGAAAAAGTTTTTTTTTGTGATATCATTCTCTCTTAAAAAGTCTCAGTATAATCAAAAGATCCAGAAGAACCGTGAGGATGAATGACGGTATCCCAGATATCCTTTACATCTGTACTCTTGGCAGTTGTTGCAGATAACTCACTTGATTTAAGAGCACCTCGTACATATATACAGACCCTTCACTCACATCCAGCATCTACAAGCTTTGAAATTAGGAATATTAATGAAAAAAATACTTGCCATATCTAGATGAAGCCATGTTTCTCTTATATATAAAATATGAAGATCTCTCTCCATTATGAGAATTTCCATGCCATAAAAATGTCCAAGGAGAGACTGCGTTAATGTGTTCTATTTGCAGCATTTGTGATATCGTGTGTTGTGTTTTTATGCTTTTTATTGTTTCCTAAATATTTCTTAAAAAAAACTCCTTCGCCCAACAGAAGCCGCAGCGGAAGAGGAACAAAATGAGAGTCTGGGCGTGTGTCTTCGTCGCCGTAGCAGTGACGATGGAGATGGGCGTGGTCGCTACTATGTCGAAGGTGGAACTGGTGAATAATGGGTATGAGGGCGTGGTGGTGGGCGTGTCCTCCCGTGTGGATGCGTCTGTCGCCTCTGAGATCATCGCCGGTTTGAAGGTATCCGTGACGTCATCAGTAGTTGCTTTCATGGCTGATGTGAAAGAATTAATTGAATGCTTGTGAGGATGGATATGCAATATAAGGATGTTATGTAAACTGGTATATATGTCATATCTGATTTATCGTTGTTAACATAAAAGAAAGATAAAGGGATTAGAAAGAAAAAAGAGACAGAGAGACAGAGGGATATATATATATATATATATATATATATATATATATATATATATATATAGATAGATAGATAGATAGATAGATAGATAGATAGATAGATAGACAGATAGACAGATAGAGATAGCGAGAGCGAGAGCGAGAGCGAGAGCGAGAGAGAGAGCGAGAGAGAGAGCGAGAGAGAGAGCGAGAGAGAGAGCGAGAGAGAGAGCGAGAGAGAGAGCGAGAGAGAGAGCGAGAGAGAGAGCGAGAGAGAGAGCGAGAGAGAGAGCGAGAGAGAGAGCGAGAGAGAGAGCGAGAGAGAGAGAGAGAGAGAGAGAGAGAGAGAGAGAGAGAGAGAGAGAGAGAGAGAGAGAGAGAGAGAGAGAGAGAGAGAGAGAGAGTAGAGAGAGAGAGAGCGAGAGAGAGGGAGAGGGAGAGAGAGAGGGAGAGAGAGAGAGAGAGAGAGAGAGAGAGAGAGAGAGAGAGAGAGAGAGAGAGAGAGAGAGAGAGAGAGAGAGAGAGAGAGAGAGAGAGAGAGAGCGAAAATATTACGAACATACGGTTTTGCAATACCCATACCCTCGCTCTCGGTTTTAATCCTACTTTAACTCTTTTTTTACAGAAAATGCTGAAAGAGGGTTCGAAGGCGATGCTGAAAGCCACGAGGAACAGAGCCTACCTGCGTGACGTCACAATTCTGGTGCCTTTGAGCTGGACTCACGTGGAGGAGGAGGATGCTGAAGGGGCACTGTTCTTGGTGGGTGTGTTTTCTTTCCTTTTTCTCTCCCTCTCTCTGTCTCTCTATATTACTTTATTTCCTCTATTTGGCAGTTGTGTTGTGTACTTTCTTTCACTTTTACTCGCTCTCTTTCTCTATTTAAATATCTCTAATCACTTTTCCACTTTAATTGGCAGTTGCACCAATGTTTTATTTCTATCTATCGAGCGATCTCTTCCCCCCTCTCCATAACCCCCTCCCCCCTCTCTCTCTCTCTCTTCCCCCTTCTCCCTAACCTTTCTCTCTCTCTTTCTCTCTCTTCCTCCCTCTCTCCAACCTTTCTCTCTCTCTGTGATGCTATAACTATTATAAATATAATTTTTAATAGCATTTACCAGTGGTCATTTACCATTGCGTTTACCAGTAATGGGAAAGTGGAATTCACGAAGAAATGGTAACCCGCATCACCTAAGTTACAATTGTATATC
>NC_091577.1:23566261-23571261 GCF_042767895.1 Penaeus vannamei | reverse complement strand
ATGCACATGTTTACATACACACACACACACACATACACACACACACACACAAACACACACACACATGGACACGCATACGCATACACACACACACATGCACACACACACGCACACGCATACGCACACACATACACACATGCACACGCATACGCGCACACGCACACGCACACACACATGCACACGCACACGCATACGCATACGCGCGCGCACACACACATAACCTAACATGCCTTCCCCAGACTCTTCGACCTTAAACCTCTCCCTGAAACCTGATTCATATCTTGTTCACTTTGTCTCTCTACCATTTCGGTTTTGTCTGAAGAGGAACTCGTGAAGAGTTCGAAACGTTCCGATTATTTTCAAGTCTCATTATGCCTATTTTCATTTTCATTTTGTGTACATGTTACTATGTTTGTGCTTGCGTTCATATACATACATACACATATATATATGTATATATATATATATATATATATATATATATATATATATATATATGTATATATATAATATATATATATGATAAATTATATAATATATATATATGTATATATATATACACACACACACACACACACACACACACACACACACACACACACACACACACACACACACACACACACACACACACACACACACACACACACACATACACACATGTACATATATATGTGTGTGTATGCGAGTTTGTATGTGTATACACACACAGACACACACGTGTGTATATATATGTATATATATGTATATATGTACATATTTGTATATATATTATATATGTATATATGTACATATTTGTATATATATATGTATATATATGTATATATATATAATATATATATGTATATATATGATATATATATATATGTATATATATTTATTTATACACACCAATGCATTAGTAGTCGCTCCGTTCCCTCTACCCTCATGCAGGAAGGAAGCAGACTCGCAGCTGAGAAACTTGAGCATCGAAACATCCGGGACCTCGTTTCATTTCCTCGACGAGAATTACAGCTTCGATATGGAATCGAGTCTCGACGGCATCTTGGACTTCATACCTTCACGCACAAAGAGCACCGTGGTAAATAGAATTCACTCATGCATTTATATGTGGTAAGGGTGTATGCTTCCTTAGATTTACGCGATCACGACGCAAAGATTCCTGGAAATTGCAGCTAGTATTGTGGGAATATTTATTCTCCTTCACACCCATTTTGTAGGGATAACTATACGTCCTTGTAAGCATAACGGCGCAACACCATTTAGCAAGGTCATTTGGGCATTCTGAATCTCAGTATTACTTAAGGATGGATGTACAATATATAATACATTGTGAGAGATATGTATCTTATTTGGAAACGATTACTCACCGCAGATATATATGATACAGACGCGCACGTACGCACGCACGCACGCACGCACTAACGCTCGCGCGCGCACACACACACACACACACACACACACACACACACACACACACACACACACACACACACACACACACACACACACACACACACACACACACACACACACACACACACACACACACACACAAATCACACACACACACACACACACTCACACTAACTCATTTATGGTACAGAGGAAAAGTCTACCTGTTAATATCAGAATAATCAAACAGATTATTTACCATAACACATAGAAGCTAATATCTATTCAGAAATATGTTGATAATGGTAATGTTAATGATAAAGATAATAATAATAATAATAATAATAATAATAATAATAATAATAATAATAATAATAATAATAATAATAATAATAATAATAATAATGATGATGATGATGATGATGATAAGGATGATGATGATGATGATACTGATTAAAATGATAACGATAGTAAATAAAAGATTATTGTTATTAGTAATAATGATAATAATAATAATGCTGATAGCAACAACAAAAATAATAATCATAACGTTACCAATAAAATGGAAATAATGATAACACTGAATCATAGATATGCGAATGGCAAGAATTTACTGACCCTTCTCGCCTTTCCTTCGACAGCTATACAAGAAAACATTCTTAAAAGTGAGCCCTATGACCTTGCTGGAGGACGAGTTCTTCGTAGACTGTTGCCCGGATGAGATGGGCGTCATCATCGACATGGAGAGCAACAACCCTTCTAAACCGCAGCTTAAACAACCCAACGGGCAGGCTGTTCAAGGACGATTCGAAAAGTTGTTGAATGCCTGGGTGTTCGATGTGACCAAGCCCGAGGTAGGAAGTCCAGGTTGTGCATAAATATTTTTTCTCGTGTCTATAACTACTATTCATCTAGTATCGTCCGAATCATTCCGTGGATATACTTAGTAGTGCTGATAACATTAATACCCAACACTGAAATTTATTGTCTACTGCTTTGTGCTCATCAGTCAGGAAATTGGCTGTGGCATGTTAGGTTGAAAGCAGCAGCACACAGTGTGAGGGTCAGTGTTAAAGTAAAGGCGGATGAGTCCTCCATCATCTCAGTGCGAACTTCGGTGAGTTAAGAACCTACCTGCCTTACGGTAAAGAGTCGTCGGTACGGGTCACAATTTACGATTTTTTCAAACTTTGTGTGTGGATACATTTTTTGCTGAAAAATTAACGGCGATTTTCTGCCGAAGAAATCACTTTTTTTTTGCAAGGTAACTGAAACATTGTCATTTCAGATAGATTTACATAAATGCTACTTTTGGTATTCGTATTTGTTGACTAACTTTGGTCAGAAAGAAACTGCAGTACTATTCACTATACGGAATTACATAATTTTCGAATTCTATCATCTCGCTCTTTTTTTAGCGCAAAAATTTACGCAGCTTTTTAAAATTAAATTTCCTGTGCTCAAGCATCACATATCCATGCACATTGTGTAAAAAAATATTGACCTAGCTAAAAAAAAAAAGTAAGAAGGACCGGATAATGAATTTCGTGATCGTACCGACGACTCTTTACCTTACGTCAAGATGGCCGTGTGTGTGTGTGTGTGTGTGTGTGTGTGTGTGTGTGTGTGTGTGTGTGTGTGTGTGTGTGTGTGTGTGCATGTAGATATGACCTTTGATCCCTATGTTAATCATGGTTGCCGTCTCTGTTCTAGAGTTGACAAAACTGAAATACCAAACTTTGAATATAATCAGCTGATATCTGGCAATGAATCAACATCCATTCAATTGCCTCTACAGATACACGCTTCACCCACTAAGACAAACAGTATCGTTATGGCTGAAATAAAGAAGGGAGTCTGTCCAGTTCAACATGCCAGAATAAGGTCAGTTGGCTATAGATGTTACTCTTCACTCTCTCTCTCTCTGTCAGTGAAAGACCGTGTCTGATTCACTTTACTGACGTGATAGCGAAGCCGTTGGTGATGTCCGTTGCTTATGCGAAGGGCCGGCCGGGCATCGGCTACTCTCTCTCTCTCTCTCTCTCTTAAACATTTACTTATGATTATCATAGATGCATATAGGTTGAAATCAGTGTATTCAGAGTGATCAAGTAAATTTAAAAGTCAACTACCTAAAGGAACTTACTTGAAAGCCCAATCTATTTTTTTCTTTCAAAAGAATAAACAGACGAATTAATGAAATTAGTACAGATAATAATACTAGTTTTTAATGCATATCAAGGTTGTGCAGTTTTGCTCTCTGTGTTGCCTTGTGCGTACAGGAGATTCATAGGTGTTGCTCCCTTGTCGTGTGGTCGCGTCGACGGCACCGATGGTGGCTTCCACTTGAAGTCTATTAGAGTGTACCGCCCTCGTACTTCTCTCTCGGTCGAGTTCTCGATAGATGAGGCACCTGCTGCGCCTGAGCCTCGCAGAGCACTGTAAGAGAACCGACTTCGCGGCGATATTCCAACGAGTCGATGTGATGAAGATTGGTGGCTTCCTAGGTAAACCTGAGAGCAGAGCCTGTTTTTCTATTTCATCCAGCCTGTTGAGGCTGGTGGTAGCAGCAGACCAGGCTTACGAAGGATGCCGTAGGCTTGGTCTGATTTGGGACTTGTATAGTGTGAGAATTCTCTAAGGGTTCAGAGATATGCGACAGAGCTGTCATCTTCAGAGAAGCTATTTCGGAGATCCAGCTGACATGTCTATTAACTCATAATCCATAGTCTATGTCCACACCAAGGATTGAGATCAAGTGGAAGGGCGATGACGCCTATTGGATCTGCGTAATGGCGGGATATAACCATTGCCTGGGTCTTGTTGGCGGTATAACTTGCTAGTGTTAATCACTCGTAGATTGCTTGCAACTTTGAATTCATATTCATTGCTACAGCGTCGTAATCCTCACGCAATCATCAGGATGTTCCCGAAACTTATCATAATTGTAGATAGTATAGATCCATGTAGTATCGATGCATTTCCTGGATACTTCTGGGATGACTGGCCGCCGATGACTAGCTGTGCTCTTCCAGTGCGGTAATCATCAAATAGCCACAACAGCTTTCTGCTCATGTTTCTTCCTTGTAATTAGCGAGAAGCCCGCTGTGCCACACTCAGTCGAAGGCGCCGGCGATGTCGAAGACTATTACTAGATTATCTTGACGCAGCCAGAGCATTCTGCCAATTTTTACTCAGCAGTAGAAAAAGGTCCGTATGTGATCGGGAAGAGCGAAAGCCAAACTGATGGATGTCAGATTGTGGCTTTCCAGATGTTTCATGAGCTATTCGGCAGTTATCTTCAAATACCTTGCTAATGCATAGCACACTGGAGATGGGTTGGTAGTTATCTGGATTTGTTTTTGACTGCTTATAGATGAATTAATCGTGCTTACTTTCTGATGGTGAACTAACAGCTTTCTTCAAAACAAGACATGAAAATGCGTGATAATAGCTGCGGAAAGTCTGTCTGTCTGGTCTGTCTTTGGTGAAGACCAGAGAGTTGTTCATGGCATATTAAGGGTATCTTTGGTGATGTCCTGTTAAACTTCCCATGTCTGCTTTTTCCCTATTACTTGAAATAGTTGTCCCATGGGCTTGGTTAG
>NC_091577.1:23548761-23551261 GCF_042767895.1 Penaeus vannamei | reverse complement strand
AATAATGATGATAATAGTAATGATAATAATGATAATGATAATAATAGCAATAATGATAATAATAATAATGATAATAATAATGATAATAATAATAGCAATAATAATGATAATAATGATAATAATAATAATAATAATAATAATAATAATAACAATGATAATAATGTGAATAATAATATTGATAACGAAAACAATTATGTTAATCATGGTGATAATACTGTTAACATTAAATAGATGCTATCCCAGTTAGAAAAAAATAAAGGAAAAATATGTTGCAATTATACTATTGTCATTATTGTTTTACATTGGGCATACGAAGGCAGTATACCATAATTCTGTTAAAAGAAAATCTTTCTAAAGCACTCCGATTCTCCAAATTCGCCAGATCCGGTGAATATTCATACATTCGGACATGCATATATATACAAAAATAAATGCATATCTGTCTATCTATCTGATCGATATACATTTATCTATATATCTGTCCAGTAGACACGCAAGACTAGACTGATAGATAAGGATTATTTCCACGTATACGTATGTCCGTATCAGGAATATTCATTGGGTCGGGCCTCGCACCATTTTAACAAACCGGCCGAATGCCTTTGACACCTTCACTCACATATTCATAAATTCTTCATAAAAAAGGTTAAGATATTAGAAAAAGAAAATGCCAGCTTCTCATGTCAGTTTTATTAGAACATAATATCTTCCATACAATATGTAGGATACACGACCCGATAACGACAGAGACAAGAACGATATAATTCTGTTTCCTAATATTCTGGATGACGTTTGTGGAATTAAATGGCCAATTCCGTGACAAGAGGAGAAAATGAAATGAAAAAAAAGGAAATGAGGAAAGGGTTTATATGAAACAAGGAGAGTTTATAGGCCAGGAGATCAGATGAGTGAATGAATGATATGTAGAGATGGAAAAATAAGCAGAAAAGAACGATCATAGGGAACAACATACGAAAAGTGGACGTTGTCTAAGGAGAACGTTCAGTAATGTACTTTTGACACTATGTACATTTACGTCACCCAATACCGGTTTGTAATCAGCGTAAAAAGCAGAAAGGAAGCACCATAATTATTATAGGATCTGTCTGAATTAAGAGTACTGTTGTTGATGTTTAAAAAAAAAATTATTATGACCTTTCTCTTCTGTGATTTTTGGTTGCTTGTTTTTGGTAACTGATATTCAAACATCCGTATACACATAAGGTCTTTCGAATTAAACTTTTTGTTGCATTATTAATGAAGTCTATTTCTAGCCCCAAGCTTTCTTGGCAATGTAAACAAGCTAGTGACTTTTGCTGCTGCGGTGAACGTATTTCTGTTTCTACTGACTATCTTGCTTCCCGTTAGAGCTCAACCCCCATGTCATTTCCATCAGGTACACATATAAGCACATCGGATTTGTAAGAACGCAGCACTCTGTGAAATGCAAGTAAGTAAATCAGACAGGTTGAAAGAACTTTTCCAAAAGCAACTGTTTAATATACAGAGAACCGTAATGGTTCTGTAGCTTCAATAAAGTAGAATTAAGTTATATTAGAGTCATGTTACTTTCTAACTATGTTATATACAGTATAGTATAACTACTACAAAATCTGTATGGAATAGCCATATCTTTATGCATGTATTATACAGTGCCAACACAAATGCTTGAAAATGAAGCATGAATCCATGAAGGCCTCCTGAATTACCACAGGGTTAAAAGCACATGTCAAATTATAGTCTATACATTTTAAGATAACTTTAAGCTATCATATTTGCCGAGAAGATTCACTGGCTAAAACCATGCAATGCAAAATCACATGACATAGAACGCGCGCCCACATCCTCTCTTTGGCATATCTCAGCTCTCGACGCAGTCATATTTGCCGGTGTTCCGCGACGAAAGCACGACGCACGAGGCGACGGCCAGCAGCAGCAGGATGGCGGCGATCAGCACGATGGCCCACACCGGGATGACCAACACGGCCGGCGCCGCCACCAAAAGCTCTGACCCCAGGATGTCGATGTTGGAGACCATACTGCAGAAGATCATTCAATGGCATTAGAAATATAGAAGCTGGAGGTTTGATAATCAGTATCATGATACATTAAATATTATCTAAATTAATTTTATCTTTTACATCCTGTTAAATCAAAACATTTTCTACTGCATTTCATGATTGCTTAACTCATGTCCAAAACATATGCTCACGTTACCTAAGGCAGACTGACACCTAGACCAGTTCTCAGACTGACACAAACCTCGTTAATCCAGCGTCGTCGATGGCTCGCAGCGCAAAATAATTGGACTGGTGAAGGTCTAGATCTAGATACACATTGACGGTCACCTTTTCGCCAGCTCTGACAAGTATACCGTCCATGGCAGAACTAATGTTCACGAGGGTGTCATTAGGAGCGTCATTAAAAGCATCCTCTTGTAAATCAGATGCGCTGGTACTCACACGGACCACATAACTTGAGACTGAAAGCAAGGGAAACA
>NC_091577.1:23541261-23543761 GCF_042767895.1 Penaeus vannamei | reverse complement strand
CTTACAAAAACTCACTCACCGTCACCGTAGCATTCTGGCGCGAGGGCGGGGGCTGGTAGGTGAGCGCCCCGTGGAAGGCGTCCTCGAGCATGTGTCCTTCGTCGATGTCGTTGACCGTGAACGTCTTGCCTCCCGTGACCTGTGCGACGCGTTCCAGCTTGGGGTCCGCCTCCTCGCTGCCAGGGCGGAGGGAGAAGCGATTCGCAGTTAGGGAGAGGCTTGCCCATCTCGACTGCTTTTGTTTTACACTATTTAAGATCATTTATATCGGAAAATGTTAAATCTCAGAGAGAGATAGAGAGAGAGAGGATGAGAGCGAGAGAGAAATGGAAAGAGGGAGTGAGGTAGAGAGGGAGGGGAGGGGATGGGGAGGGGAAAGGGAAGGGAGAGAGGGAGAAAGAAACGGAGGAGGAGACATAGAAAAGAGAGAAAGAGAGAGGGAGAGAGTGAGAGAGAGAGAGAGAGAGAGAGAGAGAGAGAGAGAGAGAGAGAGAGAGAGAGAGAGAGAGAGGAGACAGACAGACAGACAGACAGAGAGAGAGAGAGAGCGAGAGAAAGAGAGAGAGGGAGAGACAGACAGACAGAGACAGAGACAGAGACAGAGACAGACAGACAGACAGAGAGACAGAGAGAGAGAGCGCAAGGCAGAGAGAAGCTCCTGTTTACCCGAAGGCGACGGTGACGACCCTCACTCCCGAGGCGATGACGTGGTCAATGATGTGGTCAATCCGCGGGTTCTCATTCTCCTCGCCGTCTGTGATCAGGAGAATGACCGGGTTTTTCCTGCCTTTCAAGATCTGTTGAGGAGGAAAGCGCATTGACAGTTTCTTTAATGCTTGCTCTTGCTCTCTCTCTCTCTCTCTCTCTCTCTCTCTCTCTCTCTCTCTCTCTCTCTCTCTCTCTCTCTCTCTCTCTTTCTCTCTCTCTTCCTCGCTCTCTCTCTCCCTCTCTCTTTCTCCCTCCCTCTCTTCATCTCTCTGTCTTTATCTAACATATTATCTCTTTTTTTTATATAATTCAATCAAACCGTCTATTTCTTTCATTCTAATCACCTACCTACATATACGACACATACCTATATATACACATACATATACATATACATGGTACGGGGCTCACCTTCTTGACGGCCGCGTAGAGTCCTGCCCCAATGCTGGTCCCTCCGTCAGCTGTCACGTCAAGGGATTCTGCCAAGGCTTTGCGAGATTCAGCACCTTCAATACGGGAGAGGCCGTGCACCAACTTGGCGTGTTTGCTGAACCACATATAAAACACATGTTGCCTTTTCTAATATCAAGAGAAGTTGATGTACTAATTTCTAATTGTGTGTGCTTTGGACTTGCGGTTTGCCTTTTTCTTTTTTTTTTCGTTTAAGGGGGAGAGTCGGTTTGAAATGTTTTGGGATTGTGAGGTGTGGTGAGGTGTAGGATTTGATGCAAAGGGATATATGCAGTTGCGTTATTCTGTTGTGAGGGAGTTGTTACTTTATATCATTGGTGCAATGAAAGTATGCTGACCACCCATATATGAGCAACAGGATTACATTAGCCTAACAATGAAAGGTGAATGTGTTCACACATATAAATACATATATACACATATATATGTATACACATATGTATGTGTACATATATATATACATACAGACACACACACAGACTCTCTCTCTCTCTCTCTCGCTCTCGCTCTCGCTCTCGCTCTCTCCTTCTCTCTCTCTCTCTCTCTGCCACACACACACACACACACACACACACACACACACACACACACACACACACACACACACACACACACACACACACACACACACACACAACCTCCCCCCCCCCACACACACACAAGTGCATGTGCGTGCACACACAAAGCATCTCTCCCACAGAACACTTACGAGAACTTGATGATGGCGACCTCGCTGCCGTCCGCGACCTCGTGCAGCAGCCAGCGCCGGGCCGTCTTCTGCAGCTTGAGGATGCGGTAGTGGTCGTTCATGCTGCCAGAATAGTCGAGAACCAGGGCGTAGTTGGCGTCCACGTGCTGCACGAGCGCCACCTCGGGGTCGACGTAGCGCTCCGTCGGGGGGTTGCTGTGGCGGGGGGAGGGGGGAGGGGGAGGGGGCAGGGGGGAGGAGTGGGGGCTTCATTTAGTAGGTGATGGTAGGAACGATAATGGTGATAACGATAAAGATAACAACATTAATGATGATAGTAATGGTGGTAATGATAGTTTAACAACAAAAACAGCTGTAATAGGGCATGCTGATGCTAATGCTGATACCAATGCTAATAATGATAAAACGACAATAGTAATCATTATAATAATAATTGCATTAGTAGTAGTAATAATGATGATAATATTGATAAGGATGATGATAATGACAATGGTACAACTACTACGAAATAGTAATAATAATGATGATGATGATGATGACAATAATAATAATAATAATAATAATAATAATAATAATCATAATCATAATAATAATAATAATAATAATAATAAT
>NC_091577.1:23528761-23536261 GCF_042767895.1 Penaeus vannamei | reverse complement strand
GCTACCATTCTTACTATTATCATTATCATCATTATTATTATTGTTATTACTATTACTAATACTACTAATACTGTTACTATTCTTACTATTATCATTATCGTCATCATTATTATTGTTATTATTATTACTAATACTACTAATACTGTTACTATTCTTACTATTATCATTATCGTCATCATTATTATTGTTATTATTATTACTAACACTGCTACTATTCTTACTATTATCATTATCATTATCATCATCATTATTACCTCCGCCAAAAAGGTTATGTTTTCGGTAGCGCTGGTTAGTCAATTTGCTTGTTTGTGGTTTAACTTGTTGGTTGGCAATATAACTCAAAAACTCATAAACCGATTCTTATGCCAGCTCATTTTAAATGGTGGTGGCGATTCGAATTATGATCCGGATCTAGGATTTTTGAAAATAATTGCATAGTTACACCTTTACGGACGCCATCTGTGTACTTGACAGAGAGGCGATTTTGATGTAATTCTTCGTGTGTGAATATTTTTATTGCGTCAGTGACCTTGGCCTTGGCGGAGGTATGCGCTCTCTCAGTGTTTCTAGTTATTACTATTATTATTGTTATTATTATTATCATTATCATTATTATCATTATTATCATTATTATCATTATTATTATTATTATTATTATTATTATTATTATTATTATTATTATTATTATTATTAAGATCATCATTATTATTATTATATTCGTTACTATTATTATTAATTTTATTACTCTTATCATTATTTCTGTTATCATTATCATTATTATAATTACTATCACTATCAGCAGTATTATTATTATTATTATTATTATCATTGTTATCCTTATTATAATTACTACTGTAAATATTATCATTATCATTATTACTATCATTAATGATATTATTCTCCTTATCATCATTATTGTTATTATTATTGTTATTATCGTTATCATTATTACTATTACTATTATATATTATTGTTATTATTACTATTATCATCATTATCATTATTCTCATCATCACTATCACTATTCTCATCATCATTATCATTTTACCCCTTATTACAATTATCATAATCTTCATCCTTACCGATATCCTAATTCATATCATGTCATTATCATCCTATAATCATTAATTTCTTCTCATATTAATATCGTTCTTGTTATTACAGCTTTCGTCATCATCATCATTATCAATACGTCAACAATCATCACTGTAATATCCTGGTAAGTTAATCTCTGGCAAGACATCTTCACCGGATTCCAATGCTTTGTGTGATCTTGGTTGCATTTCATTGCGCAGTTCCCGTCCCCTCATTCCCTCTCTCTCTCCGTTCTCTTCCTCCCTATCACTCTCTCTCTATCTATCTCTATTCATATACTTGTGTCCCTTCCTTCCACTTTCTCTCTTTCTCTCTCTCTCTCTCTCTCTCTCTCTCTCTCTCTCTCTCTCTCTCTCTCTCTTAATCTCTCTCTCTCTCTCTCTCTCTCTGTTCATACACCTGTGTCCCTTCCTCCATGTCCTTGCCCCTGTCCCTCCCCATCTCCCGTCTTCATTTTCTCATCCTCGTCCCTGTCTCTTTCTTCCTGCCTCCCTTCATTCTCTCTGCTTGTCCCTATCCTTTCTTCTCCTCGGTTTTTCCCCTTGTCTCTCATCATAATAATTATTATCTCTATCCATACCCTCTTTCTCTCTTGGTCTCTTTCCCTCCCTTCCTTCCTTTCAATATCTTTCTTTTGGTCAAAATCGAGGTAAATAAGGGGAACAAACAAACTAAAAAGAAGAAGAAGAAAAAAAAAACGTTGTGTGTATCATCACGCAGCATCCAATGCAAAGAATAATGCGCCACTATTGCCTTTTCACTGTGAACACTCCAGAAAGCATAAGAACGTAGTGAAGGAAAATGGCCTCAGTAGGAAAAGAACAGAATCTGGTTTATTCTCCGAAAAGCTTTTAAACATTTTAAACCAGTATAGCCATTACTAAGAACAAGGAAGGGGATGCATCTGTGGTTCGGCAAGGGGGCAACTTTAGCATTGCACAAGTTAAAGGGCCAATGGGACACCACTGGAGGGGCCCAGGGGGTCAAGGAGGCACCATTGGGACGGCTGAGAGGACACCAGTAAAGCTGCTTAAGGACCCAAGGGGCACCCTGGAATTACCAATGGGGCACCATTGAAAAGGCCAAGGAGGCACCACTGGAGGGCCCAAGAGGCATCAATGGAACTGACGAATGGCGGTCACTGGGATGGCCCAAGGTGCACCATCATTGGGCACTGGTCAGGGCATGAGCTAGTCTGGCCCTACAAGAAACATAGGCTGAAATTTGCCTCTCTTCGTTGCATCCATTTTCTTGATATTGCTGAAGGTCCCACTCCCACTATTTTCTTCAGCTCAGCAAGCGCGATATGAGCAACCCTTTTTAAATCCCCTTTCCTGTGCATATCACAAATTAACACAACACTAAAGATATGTAGAATGGATATGTGTACATTAGGAAGAACAAACTATGAGACACAAAAACAAATATATAAAAGAAAATTCCTTAAGATATCCTACATAAAAAGAGAAATGAACAAAAGAATATCATCACAAGAAATTATTAACTGAATGCAATTGGGTAAAGAAAAAAAACGAAAAAATAGACATATACAAAACAAAGAAACAAGAGAAGGATACGATACAAGAAGCGAAAGAAAACAAGAAAGAAGGCGGAATACATAAACGTGAAAGGAAACCGAAATAGATGTTTTAAAATGCGAAAGTAAACAAGAAAGAGAAATAGCAATAATAATAATAATAATAATGATATAATGATAATAATAATAATAATAACACTAATAATAATAATAATAATTATAATAATAATAACAATGATAATAATAATAACAATGATAATAATAATAAGAATAATAATAAGAATAAAATGTAAAACAAAATATATAATAAAATTTAATAAAAACAAACAAACAAACAAACATCTCACCGTGATTGAGGCGACGATGGCAGGTCCAAGAGACTCGTCGACCTCTTGAGACACGCCCACCACCACGCCCTCGTAGCCGTTCTCCACCAGCTTGGTTCTCGAATCCGCCGCCGCCACGCCCATGAGGGTGCAGGCCGCCACCGCCCACACCCACGCTGGCGCCCGCGACCTCGTCATCGTCCGCCCGTGCGTGGACCTCCTCCTGGGAGTGAGAGAGCTATGATAACTCCTGCACTATTATAATGTAAGGATTATGGCATTAATAATCGATGATGATATCATAATCATGATAACTGTTATAATGGTAATAACAAAAATAACATGAATGATAATAGTGTCAATGGCATTAATGATAATGATACCGTTTTTAATGTTAGCAATGCCAGTAGCATTATCATTATTATTGTGGTAACGAAAAGGGCTACAATTCATTAAAATGTTTACAAATTCACAAATATTGTCACACGTCACGCACACACACTTTAACACACACACACACACACACACACACACACACACACACACACACACACACACACACACACACACACACACACGTCGCGCCCCGCCACCTGCCATAGTAAGTCTTGTCTGACAGGAGCCTCCCCTCACTACCTCGCTTTGCACTTCTCCCTCCCGCTCCCTTGGGTTCGCTCTCACCCCGCTGTTGGTCCGCCTGACATTCGTTATCTCCTAATAACGACGGGTAGCGTGCTGACAGATAGCGCTGACGGTCTCGCTTCCCGGGTTCCAATGGCACTGTCGGCTCCTTAGACTGACACCTAGACACTGACTGACTTTCTGGATGGGACCGGAGAGGAAGCGGATGCTGAGAGGTCGTTCGTGGATTTCTGTCTGTCACTCACGAACGTAAACACTGGCGATTTAGGCCTCGACTCGAATCACGTTCATGCCAGCCTAACATGTGGCGAACACATGGCAATTCTCTTGCTTTTTTCCTTTCTCTATTATCATTCGCTTTCTCTTTCTTCTCTCTTTCCTCTCTCTCTCTCTCTCTCTCTCTCTCTCTCTCTCTCTCTCTCTCTCTGTCTTTCTCTCTCTCTCTCTCTCACTCTCTATCTCCCTTTCTCTCCATTCCTTCCTTCCTCTCTCTTTCACTCTCTATTTCACCTTCTCCCTCTCCCCCTTCTTCTCCCCATTATAACAATCTGTTAACTGCGTTTCATTACTTGAGGGTATTTAATGCTATTGTCCTGATCATATACCCAGAGAAAATGTCAAGAGAAGCTTCCTGTTGCAGAATACCTTGGCTAAAACATAACCAATCAAACACACAAACACGTAAACATACACAAATGCAAGTACAATAACACATACACAAATACACAATACCAAAACCCAGGCAATATACTGTATCATGGAAGACCAAAGGATCTTGGCAATATGCAATCAGTGTTGTCTAACGTCTTGCAATCTTCCCTGATAATTCAATCAATTTACTTCCTTTCCCCCCGTTTATATTGGGAGATTTATAAAACTTCACACAGCCGAGCCCTAAATGAAAACACGAGCTAAATTTGCGTACTCTAACAGACGTATAATTTTAGACGACTATAAAACCATCAAATGCACACATATAAAGGAATACTCTACAGAATCATGGCTGACGTTATCGACATTATCCATGCTAATGATCCTTAGAAATCAGTACCAATTATCATTATCTAATTCACAAATCGAGAGAGCCAAGAAAGAAGAAGAAGAAGAAGAAGAAGAAGAAAAAAAAAAAAACGGGCGGAGAGCGGATACCCTGAACTATCAGCCTTGGGGAATTTTGCTTTGCGCTAATGGTGAAGATAAGATTTTCCTGTGAGATGATGGGCTTCCGGACGCAAACCCGTGTGTGTGTGTACGTGACTGCCTCTGACCTTGCGATAGCGAATCCGTGCATACGTACCGGTCTGACATTCATGCAAGTATGTGTGTATGCGTGTACACATACATACTTGCATGTGCACATCCCCAAACATATATAGTCATACACACACACACACATACAGATCCAAACACACACATATGCAAACACACAAGCATACATATGCAAACACACACACACACACACACACACACACACACACACACACACACACACAAACACACACACACACACACACACACACACACACACACACGCACGCACGTATGTACACACACTCATTCTCACACACATACGGACACACACGCACTGACACATCCTCCCTCCCCCCTCACACACACACACACACACCACACACACACACACACACTGACGCATCCCCCTCCCCCCTTCCCCTCTCACTGTTTATCTGTTTATCTTTTCCTATTTTCTATAATCCTGACATTTTGACGAACGCACGGCCGTTCTTGTGACCTTTCGAGATAACGGGAAAACAGCTGTTGGCGTGACTGCTTGCACTGCGTTTCCTCTCTTTTCCCAGAATGCGGGAAGGATGTGATAAGAAAGATGAGATTGTTACGAGATGAAATGTCCTTTCAATCTTTAAAAAGAAGGAAAATCGCCTTTCCTGTTCTTATCATTTTTCTTCACTCCTCTAAAGCTTTGTCGTTTAAGTCATCATAATGGGTAATATCATCATTATCACCTTTCATTATCTTGTCATTCTCATTATCATCATAACCATTGTTATTATTACAACCATTATTTTCATCATCATTAATATCATCACTACTTTTATCATATCATTATTATCACTGTTATCAATGTCAATGTCAATATCATCATCATTATTATCATTATTATTATCATTATTATTATTACTATCATCATTATTATTATTACTACTACTACTATGACAATTATCCTTTCCATAATAATTATTATCATCATTATTACTATTGTCGTTGTTGCTATTATTTCTAGTCATTATTATCATTATTATTATTACTATCATTATTATTATCATAATAGTTATTATAATCATCATTATCATTAACATTACTGTTGTTGTTTTCATTGTTGTTTTCATTATCATCATTATTATTATCAATATCACCGTTATTATCATCATTGTTACTATTTTTATCATTATTAATATCATTATTGTTATCATTATTATTATTACTATCATTGATATCATCATTACTATTACTGTTATTATCAATATCCTTATTATCATCATCATTATTATTATCATTATGATTAACATCTTTACCACTAGCATTATCATTATTATTATAACTGATAATATTCTCTTCATTATCGTTCTCACCATTATCATAATTACTACTATTATCACTTTCATTGTTAATATCATCATCGATATCATCATCATCACTGTTCTTATTATTATCATTGTTGTTATTGGTGATAAAGTTTTTCATATTAACATTATTAATATTATCATTATAATTTTTCATTATTATCATTATTCTTATTCTCATTATTATTATCATTATCATTATATCACTGATATTATTGTTTTCATTATCTTCAGCAGCAGCATCATGATTATCATTATTATTACTATTGTTATTATTATCGTTATTATCATTACCATAATCACATTAGCATTTCTATTTTCATTATAATTATTGCTACTATAATTATTACCATAATCATTATTATCATAATTATCATTTCCAGCTTCATTAATAATATTATTTTCATCATGGTCAATGATATTATTATTATTATTATCATCATAATCACATCATCATTATATATCAATATTGCTATTATTATCATCATTATCATTACTATTATCATAATCAAGTAACAATAACGATCTTGATAATAATGATAATACCGTTATAATAACAATGATGATGACGGCGATGACTCTTATTATTTATATCACAATCATTATCATTATTAATATAATTCTAATCATTATTATTAGTGTTACTATTATTATCATTATTTTCATCATCATAATGATGATAATAATGTTATCATTACTGTTATCATTATTATTGATATCATAATTATCATTATCATAATTTTTCTTAGTTATGTTATTTCCCAATTCTTACCTTATATTTTTTTCCGTCTTTTCTTTCCTCACTTTTTTCTCTTCAATTATTTTTCTTCTTTTCCCCCCTCATGTTCCATGTATTTATAGAGCTCTTTTTTTCCTCCTCCCTCATCTTTTTTCCTACTTTTTTTCTCTTCTTTTTTCTATTGACACCTCTTCCCCCCTTTTCACCGTTCTTTTGTTTATTTCTCTCTCTCTCTCTCTCTCTTCTATCTCTCACTCTTATCTCTCCCTCATTTTTCTCTCTCTCATTCTCTTATTCTCCTCATTCCCTCTTCTTCTCTTCCCTTCTCTATCCCTTTCTCTCTCTCTATCTCATTATCATCACGTGTGTGAGTGCGTGTGGATATATGGATAGATAAATAAAAAGACAGGGAGATAGACAGACAGATAGATAAACAGATAGATGGATACACTTAGAGAAAAATAGATATACAGATAGATAAATAGAGATAGCCAGGCGTAGATTAATGAATATAATAAAGCATAAAAACGACACTAAGTACCTATTGAAAAATGACAAGAG
>NC_091577.1:23503761-23506261 GCF_042767895.1 Penaeus vannamei | reverse complement strand
CACGGCTTGTTCTCAGTCTCTTCGGTGCTGCTTGCATGGCTTTTTTGTTATTGTTGTTTCATAACCATTATTATCAGTACTATTTTCCTTATTTTTATTATAATTTTCATTACTATTGTTCTTGTATTTTTAGTCATTATTATTATAATCATTATTAATTTCTACCTACTACTACTACTATTACTATTAGTGCTACTACTACTAATATTACTACTATTCTCATTACTCTTGCTGCTACTGCTGTTACTTCCACTACTGTTTTTACTACTGCTGTTAATATGATTATTACCGCTACTACTCCTGCTGTTGTTGTAATATGATCATTATTATTAACCATTAAGATAATCATCCGTCATCTTAAATATCCACCGTCATTCGACTTAGCCATCCCTCTTTTTAGCCACTCCTATCCATTCTAGCATTTTATACGCCTTCCATCCATCCCTCCTTCTCTCCCTTCCCTCCCTCTCTCCCTCTATTCCTTCTACACCTTTCCCTTCCCTCCCTGCCTCTCTCCCTCTATTCCTTCTACCCCTTTCCCTTCCTCTCTCCCTTCCCTCCCTCCATCCATTCCTTCCATCCCCCTTCGCTCCCTCTCTCCCTCTCTTCCACCCTCCTTCTCTCCCTTCCCTCCATTCCTTCCTTCCCTCTCTCCCTCTATCCCTTCCATCCCTCAATCCATTCCTTCCAGCCCTTCCCTCCTTCACTCTCTCCCTCACCATTCCTTCCAGCCCCTTCCCTCCCTCCCTCCTTCTCTCCCTTCCCCCTTTCCTCTCCCCCTCCCCTCCCTCCATCCATTCCTTCCACTTCCCTTCCCTTCCTCTCTCCTTCTCTTCCACCCTCCCCCTCCCTCCACCTGCTCTCGCCCACGCCCGCCCGCCCACGCCCGAATGCCCCCTGTTGTTTACGAGCACAGGACCACTTCAAATATCCGGACATCCTGATAAAACACCCTCATTCGTGGGATGCGAGAGGGAGAACATTCTCGAATCCTCCTGCTTCGAAGCGCCGGTCGTGTGTATCGGTTTCATTCACATCCAAGGTGCTGGGTGCTGGATGGGAGTTTTTTTCTTTCTTTCATCTAGGGTTATATTTTCATTTTCTCTGTTTGTCTCTTTTTCATTTTTTTAATTTTTTTTACGTCTCTCTGAATTTGTGCTTATTTTCTGTCTGTCTGTCTGTCTCTTCCTCACTGCCTCTCTTTCTCTGTCTGTCTGTCTGTCTCTGCCTCCCTTTCTCTGTCTCTCTCTGTGTGTCTCTGTCTTTGCCATTCATTTACATTCCCTTTAATCCAATCGTCTTAATCTGCCCTTTTCCCTTACTCACCGCCTTCGTAACTTTTCCTATTCTCAGAAAGAGGAAAGATAACCAAGAGTGACAAGGAAATTCCACATTCTGTCCCCATGGTGGCTTCCTAGACAGCTGGCAGCAGGTGGGGCAGCTGCTTAACGTCTCACATGGACACCTAAGTATTTCTTCGAGCTTCCTCCAAGCAATGCCAAATCTTAGGACCAGTTTTTTTATGCGCTTCCCGAAGGACAATATGTACTTCGAAAATGAGGTAATGGTTAAAATATATATTTCGTAGTGGCAAAGCTTAAAATGGTCGTGTAGCTAAGGTAGATCTAGGCGAGAGTTCAAAATGGTAAATCATCATGGTACGCTTTATACTTGGTATGAGATCCGGACTTCTCAGATTATTTTTACCATCCCGGGGCAAGGTACTCACCACCTGAAACGTCATGCCTGCCATCTGCATGTCAGCTTCTGCCGCCTGCGAGATTATGCCCCCCGTCTTGCAGAACCATGTTTACCATATGATTGATTATACCGCAAAGACTAATTCGTAAGATGTCCCCTCATTATCTATGGTGATGGCCCCCTTTCCAAAAGCAATGCCAGCCATTTCTAACAACGGTAATGCCCAACCGGTAAAAAAGCTATGCCCAACCCCCTGTAAAAAGGCCAATGCCCAATCCCTTGTATGAAAATCAATGCCAAATCCCTTGTAAGAAGACCAATGCCCAACCCCCCGTAAGAAGACCAATGCCCAACCCCCCGTAAGAACAATGCCCAACCCCCTGTAAGAAGACCAATGCCCAACCCCCCGTAAGAAGACCAATGCCCAACCCCCCGTAAGAAGACCAGTGCCCAACCCCCTGTAAGAAGACTAATGCCCAACCCCCAGTAACGCAACACCCTTGAGCGCATAACGAGACCTCGCCGCCATCCACCCCAGGCCGAAGCCCCGCCGAAGCCCGCCATTACGCCGCTAAAACCACTCGACAAACAGAGGCTCCACCTTCGCTCTCGCCGCGGGATGGCTCCGACCACCAAGGAACACTCGAAAAAAAGGGAAAAAAGAAACACGAGGAAAAAAAAATGTCTCATTCTAACTCTCCTACGAGCCCCCCTCCCCCACCCCCCTATACTTATCCTTCTAATCCCGGCTAAGAACCTCAGAGGAGTAGCAACAGCCGTGCCGAGCTGCGGACAAAGG
>NC_091577.1:23481261-23486261 GCF_042767895.1 Penaeus vannamei | reverse complement strand
GAGAGAGAGAGAGAGAGAGAGAGAGAGAGAGAGAGAGAGAGAGAGAGAGAGAGAGAGAGAGAGAGAGAGAGAGAGAGTGGGTGAGAAAGGGAGGGAGAGAGAGAGTGAGTGGGTGAGGGAGGGAGGGTAAAATGGAGGGGAAAAGTGAATGAGTGAGAGAAAGAGAGAGAGAGAGTGAGTGAGTGGGTGAGAGAGGGAGGGAAAGGGAGAGGGATAAAGTGAATGAGTGAAAGAGAGAGAGAGAGAGAGAGTGGGGAGAGAGAGAGAGAGAGAGAGAGAGAGAGAGAGAGAGAGAGAGAGAGAGAGAGAGAGGGGGGGGGGGGGAGAGAAAGAAAGAAAAAGAGAGAGATGAAAGAAAGAGAGAGGAGGAGTTTGTGAAAGGAGGTGATATACATTTCTCTGCATAATCATTATTATAATTATTATTATTTTAGCGTTTTAAATTGCAGGACTGAAAGTTCAGTTCTTCATAACTAGGTTGTTAAAAATACCACTGAAATCTATCATCATTTGCTATTATCATTTGTTCCTCTGAGTAGAAAATATTGGCGTGTTTGAAATGTTATGATTCTGATTTCATTTTTATATACCTTTGATACATTTACAGACTTACGCACGAACATAGGCCTACACATAACACACACGCGCGCGTTTGTGAGTAGGAGTGTGTCCGTGTGACTTCACGCGTGAGGTTAGAAAATTGCATGTCTAAACAAATAAGAATGCGCAGCTCAGCAGAGGATAAATTTCTTCCCCGAACGTTCACGAATCACAGCAAGCACAAACGTAACTCCAAGCACAAACATCCAATCCCAGCAAGCACAAACATCCAATCCCAGCAACCACAAACGTCCAATCCCAGCAAGCACAAACATTAAATCCCAGCAACCACAAACATCCAATCCCAGCAAGCACAAACATCCAATCCCAGCAAGCACAAACATCCAATCCCAGCAAGCACAAACATCCAATCCCAGCAAGCACAAACATCCAATCCCAGCAAGCACAAACATCCAATCCCAGCAAGCACAAACATCCAATCCCAGCAAGCACAAACATCCAATCCCAGCAAGCACAAACATCCAATCCCAGCAAGCACAAACATCCAATCCCAGCAATCACAAACATCCAATCCCAGCAAGCACAAACGTAACTGCAAACACAAACACCCAATCCCAGCAAGCACAAACATCCAATCCCAGCAGCCACAAACATCCAATCCTAGCAAGCACAAACACCCAATCCCAGCAAGCACAAACATCCAATCCCAGCAAGCGCAAACATCCAATCCCAGCAAGCACAAACATCCAATCCCAGCAAGCACAAATATCCAATCCCAGCAAGCACAAACATCCAATCCCAGCAAGCACAAACATCCAATCCCAGCAAGCACAAACATCCAATCCTAGCAAGCACAAACATCCAATCCCAGCAATCACAAACATCCAATCCCAGCAAGCACAAACGTAACTGCAAACACAAACATCCAATCCCAACAAGCACAAACATCCAATCCCAGCAAGCACAAACATCCAATCCCAGCAAGCACAAACGTAACTGCAAACACAAACACCCAATCCCAGCATGCACAAACATCCAATCCCAGCCAGCACAAACATCCAATCCCAGCAAGCACAAACGTAACTGCAAACACAAACACCCAATCCCAGCATGCACAAACATCCAATCCCAGCCAGCACAAACATCCAATCCCAGCCAGCACAAACATCAAATCCCAGCAAAAACAAACATCCAATCCCAGCAAGCACAAACGTAACTGCAAACACAAACACCCAATCCCAGCATGCACAAACATCCAATCCCAGCAACCACAAACATCCAATCCCAGCAAGCACAAACATCCAATCCCAGCATGCACAAACATCCAATCCCAGCCAGCACAAACATCCAATCCCAGCAAGCACAAACGTAACTGCAAACACAAACACCCAATCCCAGCATGCACAAACATCCAATCCCAGCAACCACAAACATCCAATCCCAGCATGCACAAACATCCAATCCCAGCAAGCACAAACATCCAATCCCAGCCAGCACAAACATCCAATCCCAGCAAGCACAAACATCCAATCCTAGCAAGCACAAACATCCAATCCCAGCAAGCACAAACATCCAATCCCAGCAAGCACAAACATCCAATCCCAGCAAGCACAAACATCCAATCCCAGCAAGCACAAACATCCAATCCCAGCAAGCACAAACATCCAATCCCAGCAAGCACAAACATCCAATCCCAGCAAGCACAAACGTAACTGCAAGCACAGATACATGCAGTATTTTGGGTGTTCTTGGATCTCACTCAAACGGCTTTCGGCTGCCCTCGAGTCAACCCGGACATGGCTCGTTTTATATCATTATTTTTTTATCTTTTTTTACCGAGATAATCAGAGTGATAATCTTATTAATACTCTTTTTTCCTTTTTTTTTTTTTTTTTTTTTTTTTTTGCTTCCTTTTATATCTCGTTATTTTTACGTGTTTCCATGTTCTGCAGTTCTCGTCTATTTTTTTTTTTTTTTCTTTTTTTGTCACCGTTTTCTTGGTATGTACATCTTTTCCGTCATTGCTTTTTATGATTATGATTATTATCATAATTGTTATTATTATCATTACTATAATTTTTCTATTATTATTATCATTATTATTGTTACTAATTCCTATTATTATTATCATTGTCATTATTATTATTACATTTATTATCATCATTATTATTATCATTATTGTTACTATTATTATTATCATCATTATTATTATCAGTATATTTACTATTATTACCATTACAGTTATCATCATCATCATTATTACTACTATTATCATTATTATTAGTAGCAGTATAATTGTTGTTCTTGTTATACGTATCATCATTATCATTATTGTTATTATCATTATTATTACTATTATCATTAAAATCATTATCAATATTGTTATTATTATTATCATTATTGCTATTATTGTCGTATAATATAATCAATCCCACTAATGTATCCAGGGTAAGACTCTAGATCTTACCATGACACCCTTGTCGTGTCGGACTGTGAATTTTTCATTTTGAATTTAAAATATTCTTTTAAACTATTGTTGTTAATATGTCGGGGAAATTTTCAGAATAGTAGTCCACAATTCTTTCAAAATTTATATCCCACGACATGACCTTGAAACTTAATTAACTTTATTCTAAAAGTAAATTATCGGTAGCATAGAGAAAACCCAGTTTTGACACCAAATATTAATTAAAGTAGCATGACATAACTGTCTTACGGCTCGTGGGTTGGAGTGAATTTATCCCTCTGTTGAGTATTGAAAATAACTTTTTATTCTTTAAACAGATAATAATGGACAGGTGACATATCACAATTTTAATCATTACAATAAACATTATAAGGAAAGTTAAGGAATTTTCTCTTCTACTTTCGCCACAAACTTCCCAAGTCAAGACTCATCTAATGAAAAGCCGCGAGGACAAAACCACTTTTGTCTTTCCCCCATTAAATTAACAATTCAAGCAAACTAACCAATTATAGATGATTATAATTCACTCTATTCGTTACAATACAAAATTTTGCTATATTGATATGCTTCCAAAATAAGAATACGTAAATAAACGTTTCTAAGTGGTCCATACATCTTTACAATTATAAACAATGCACCTTTTAAATGTTGTATCAATATCGATCTCGACATCATTATTATCATTATTATTGTTTTTATCTTCATTATAATTATTATCATTAAGACTATTGATGATAATATTACTATTATTACTATTACTAGTGTTATCACTATTATTCTTTCATCAACCGTCATTATCATTTCCATTATTATTGTTATTGTCATTATTATTGCTTTATCTTTATAATCATTGTCATTATATACATTACTTTTATCATTATCATTATTCTTATCATTATCATTATTATTATCATTATCATTATTATTATCATTATTATTATTGTTTATTATCTTTTTTATTATAATTATCATCATCATCTTTATTATCATTATTATTATCTTTATTACTACTATTACAATTATTGTTAATTATGTTAATAATCAATTGTTAATTATGATTGTAATTATGTTTAGTATCATCACAGCAACAATAGTAATGATAACAAAAAATAGATAATAATAATGATAAGAATAATAAAGATATGATAATAACAGGGATAATAGTAAAAACAGTAGTAATAACAATAATAAAAGTAATAATAACGATGATGATGATAATGATAATAATGATAACAATTATCATTATCATTATTATTATTATTATTATTATTATTATTATTATTATTATTATTATTATTATTATTATTATCGTCATTCTTATGGTGATAATAATAATGATCATAATAATGATGATAATAACAATATTAATCATGATAATAACACTGAAAATAATATTATTAATGATAATAATAATAACAATAATAATAATGATGATAATGCTAATGATAATAATAACATTGATAAGGAAAACAATGATATCAAAAACTTTATTAATGATAATGATAATATTGACGATAATAATGTTAATAACATAATGAAATGAAAATAATAATAATGACAATAATAATAATGATTATAACAGTAATAGTGACACTAATGATAATGATAATAATGATAATAATAATGATAATAATAATGATAATAATAATAATAATGATAATAATAATGACAGTAATAATAATAATGATAATGATGATAACAGTATTAATGATAACAAAAATCCTAATGATAATAATAATAATGATCATAATAAAACTAAAAGTAATAATAATAATAATAATAACAATAATGATAATAACAAAAGTAGTAGTAGTAGTAGTACTAAAAATAATAACAATAGTAACAATAATGATAACAATGATAAGGATAATAATAATAATAATAATAATAATAATGATAATAATAATAATAATAATAATTATAATAATAATAATAATAATAATAATAATAATAATAATAATAATAATAATAA
>NC_091577.1:23436261-23438761 GCF_042767895.1 Penaeus vannamei | reverse complement strand
AAATATGCCTATAATTTGTTTTAGATATTTTGTTCACCTTGCTAATGTAATATTTCATTGTAAGAAATTCTTCATTATAAGTAGTCTTTGTGTCCTGCAAATTATCTGTACTTTCATTGAATATTTACAGGTATTTTAAGTAAACCTTTTTTATGTCATGTATATTCTTTTATTTCAGGAAAAACTACCTTGAGTAAAGCACTGGCACAAAAACTAAGTATCCGCCTCGAACCACGCTACAAATATGCCCAACTTGTTGAAATCAATTCACACTCACTCTTCTCAAAGTGGTTTTCTGAGGTAACTAAGTAACATCAAGTGGCCTTTTGTCTTATATTTGTTAATATGATATTTTATTTAATTTTTTTCACTTCCTATGATTTTTGTTATATTATTATCACATTAATTTTGAGTTCCTATGTTTATAACATTTATTCTTGTTTTTCCTCTTACTGTAAATTTATCATGACTTTCCTCTTCTATAGAGTGGTAAGTTGGTGCAGAAGATGTTCACCAAGATTACAGAGATGGTTGAGGATCCCCAGTCACTTGTTTTAGTGCTTATTGATGAGGTTGAGAGTCTGACGTGCTCCAGAGCCTCTTGTTCAAATGGTACTGAGCCTAGTGATGCTGTTCGGGTTGTTAATGCTGTGCTGACCCAGTTAGATCAGCTTAAAAAGTATGTATATTCACAGGAATGTAATGTGGTTTGGCTTGCTTTGTCTCATAAGGGGCTTGCTTTGTCTCATAAGGGCATGAATTCAACATTGCATAATTATTGGACTTGAGGCATTTTTTCACTCTTTGTGCTCAAGTTCTGATGTCTGAAACTATGAATCACAATCCTCCTCATAGCAGATGGCTTGGCGTAATTGTAAAATACTGATATTTCTGAAATGAATTTATGCACAAAGATAATCACACTAATTTCTTGCTTAAAAGGTCAAATATTTCATGTGGTCAGCAGAGGTTTAGTGTTAGTACTCTGATTTATAGAATCAATATTGATTGACCTATGCTTCTTTGATTACTATTGCAAGGCATTTTCTGAATTTTTAATGTTCCAGGTAATTATTTCATAATGGCTTCTTGGGCTCAACAGCTTGAAAATGAATTTAACTTTACTGTTTGCTTCCATTGATACATTAACCATTGAAGCTGGGATCATTGATAGCAAAGAGGTAAAGCATTTTCAAATATGCTCTTAGTAAGACTTATCTTGAAAATGGAATTGTGTTTGCATGTAAAGGAGTTTTGGATATACATGATATGAGTAGTCACTTATAGTTTTTTCCCAAGGAATGCCAATTGTTTCATAATGTTTAATATTATCTACTTAGCATTCATCATTTAGGATATTCTTTATGAGTGACTTACAAAGAAGTCAGCTTAGTAGTAACTTTGACAGTGGCAATTTTTCTCTTCAAACAAATATTAACATTTTGCCTTGACAATGCTTTAGATCATTGTAAGCTGAATAGGGCGAGGATTATCTCCCAAGAAATAACAGATGATAATGGCTAGCTTGTAAAGATTCATGGATGTCATGGAATATATTGGAAATACTTTGTTTAATTATGTAAGGAGTTTTCTGTTCTTGGGATTTAGGGTTGTGTTATTGCCAATTTCCCCTCTGAATTTTCTTATTTTCAAGTTGAAGAAAGGATATGAATTCCTTATCATTTTAGTTTGTGGTCCATTGTTGACGGAAATATTTTGATAGCCATGACTATCGCATGTCATCTTATGATAGTGAACTGCATCACTGTTATTCAATTGCTATATAAGCTAAGGTTATATATACAAGGATAAATCAAAAAGTTCACAGAATTTGCAGAACAATGTTTATATACAAAGAAGGACAAACAACAATATAATTTATTTTTCAACATAGTTTGCTATCCACGTTAATACACTTCTCCAGGTGATGTTTCCATGTCTTTAATCCTTCTCTAAAGAATGTTGTAGGCCTCAGTTGAAACCATCAGTCAACAGCATGTTGACAGATCAGCCCGGACAACCAGCTGACGTGGGCGCAACGCTTTTGGGACCCATTGGGCAGAAAGCTTCTTGAATTATCATGCAAGATTGGATTTACAGAACTATATGAAATCTCTTAGGACTTTGCTATCTGAACAAGTGTTATCCTGTGATCTTCAAGGAGATTTTGATTAGCACTGATGTTGTAAACCACAGTTTCTTTGGAGCATGAACACCATAACCCTTGTTCAAAGTATCAATAATCTCTGTTCCTTTCCATTGAAGTTTAACAAAAAATTTAATGTTGGCTCTTACTTTAAATGTGTTACTTTTCATGGGTCTAAAAAGTGAGCTTTAAGCCTGTCTGCACTACACAATAGTTGGTAAATAACTGATCGTAAGTGACTAACCTAAAGATAACATGTTAATGACTAGTTTTAACACGTTTAATTTTGTTTTGACCTACTCTCATTCTCGTTGTGGCAAAATTCCTCAAACTTTTTAATTTGCCCACATAATA
>NC_091577.1:23423236-23430736 GCF_042767895.1 Penaeus vannamei | reverse complement strand
CATTATTGTTATTATCATTATGAAAATAGTTATAATGATGAAATTGACTACAATTGTGATAATGATAATAATGATAATCATGACGATAATGACTATAATGATGATAATCATAAGAATAAAGACAATAATGATGATACTGATGATAATAATAATCATAGAGTCCATTTATAATGAAATAAAGGCTAAAACAAATAAAATCCGTTAGGTCGAAAAACGGCAAAATCTAGCGTATTACAGCCTTTTGAGAGCTAGGTCGAAAAAACCCTTTTTCACCTTTAAATGATAATTATGATGATTTTAACATTAATTCAGGAAAATTATGATGATTTTCATGATAATTCCTTTATTGTTAACAATTATGATGATAATGGTATTAATAATAATGATAATATTAATAAAATGATAAGTATAACGATTATTTTGATAATCACTGCAATAATAGAAATTTTTATTATAATGGGTATTATTGTCATTATTATTTCTAAAATTATCATTATTGTTATTATCATTATAAAAATAGTTATAATGATGAAAATGACAGTAATAATTAGCATAATCATTATAACTGCAATAATGATAATGATAATAATGATAATCATGACGATAATGACTATAATGATGATAATCATAAGAATAATGACAATAATGATGATGATAATAATAATCATAGAGTCCATTTATAATGAAATAAAGGCTAAAACTTAAGAAATCCCATAAGTCGAAAAAACTGTAAAATCTAGCGTATTACAGTATTTTGAAAGAAAGTTCGAAAAAAACCCTTTTTCGGTTTTAAATGATAATTAGGATGGTTTTAACATTAAATCAGGTAATTATGATGATTTTCATGATAATTCCTTTATTATTAACAATAATGATGATGATTATGATGATAATGGCAATAATAATAATGATAATAATAATGAAATGATAATTATAATGAAAATTTTGATAATTACTTCAATAATAGCAATAATTATCTCTATTCAAATAATTTTTATACTAATAATGACAATAGAAATACTAATATCTATATTATTGCCATTATAATGAGTATTATTGTCATTTTTATTTCTAAAATTAGCATTATTGTTATTATCATTATAAAAATAGTAATAATTAGCATAATAGTAATTATACCTGCAATAATGGTTATGATAATGATAATAATCATGACGATAATGCCTATAATGATGAAAATCATATGAATAATGAAAATAATGATGATAATATTGATAGTAATAATCATAGTTAATTTATAATGAAATAAAGGCTAAAACTATTAAAATCCCCAAAATAAAAAAAAACGGCAAAATCTAACTCGTGAGAGAAAGGTCGAAAAAAACGCTTTTTCGCTTTTAAATGGTAATTATGATGATTTTAACATTAATACAGGTAATTATGATGATTTTCATGATAATTCCTTTATTATTAATAAAAATGATGACAATTAGGATGATAATAACAATAATAATAATGATAATGGTAAAAAAATTATAATTATACTGATAATTTTCATAATTGCTGCAATAATAGCAATGATTAACTCTATTCTGAAATTTTTTATACTAATAATGACAATAGAAATAATGATATATTATCATTATTGTTATTATAATGAGTATTATTGTCATCATTATTTCTAAAATTATCATTATTGTAATCATCATTATAAAAATAGTTATAATGAAAATAACAGTAATAATTAGCATAATGATCATTATAGCTGCAATAATGATAATGATAATAATGATAATCATGAACATAATGACTATAGTATTATAGATGATAATTATAAGAATAATGATGATAATATTGATAATAATAATCATAGAGTTAATTTATAATGAAATAAAGGCTAAAACTATTAAAATATCAAAAGTCGAAAAAAACGGCAAAATCTAACTCTTGAGAGAAATGTCGAAAAAAAACCTTTTTCGCTTTTAAATGATAATTATGATCATTTTAACACTAATTCAGGTAATTATGATGTTTTCATGATAATTCCTTTATTATTAACAATAATGATAATTATTATTATAATGACAATAATAATAATGATAATAATAAAATGATAATTATAATAATTTTGATAATTTCTGCAATAATAGCAATAAGATATTCTATTCTAATAATTTTCATAATGTTAAAATCATCATTATTATCATTTAAAAGCGAAAAAGTTTTTTTTCGACCTTTCTCTGAAAAGGCTGTAATACGCTAGATAGTAGGGTTTTTTTTTTTTTGGACTTTTATCAGTTTTAGCCTTTATTTCCTTATAAATGGACTCTATGATTATTATTATCATTATCATCATTATTGTCATTATTCATGTGATTATCATCATTATAGTCATTAAAGGTATGATTATCATTATTATCATTATCATTCTTGCACTTATAATGATTATTATGCTAATTATTACTGTCCTTTTCATCATTATAACTATTTTTATAATAAGTCCGTCTCGCCTTCCCTGAAGGCACCACGAAAAAAGAAAAAATGAAATGGCTACAGGACCTTGGCAACCCCTCTTCGAACCTGAGGGGTAAACCCATTGACCTTGTGAGAGGGGACACGCTCTCCTCGCCATATATCTATGTCGCCCGCTCCCAGCAGAGCTATATAGAAAACCTTACCGGGGGACTTATTGGAGGCATTACCTTCAAATCATGCGATGAAAAGAAGAAATCGGAAATATATGACGAATACCTCGTCACACATTATAACAAGGACCTTGACCTTGATAATGCATATGCACTCGATGGAGTCCACAAGGCCATTCGAGTGTACAAGGATGGCCAACCATTAAACCGAATCCGCATCGTATGGAAAGGAGAGCAACCCCCTCCAAGTACATACAATTTCTTCGGAAAATACATGCCCACCAGCCACGTGCGGCCGTGGAGGGCATCCCCCGTCATATGCTACAACTGCATGGGAAGCGGCCATGTAGCTAAGTATTGCAAGGATAAGGCACGCTGCGCAGCATGTGGCGAGCAACACAGTGCCAAGGAGTGTCCTCGCAGTGCTGCAGGGCGAGAGCCTGCTGCAGATGCACCAAGCTTTGTCCCATCCTGCTTCAGGTGTGGGAAGGCAGGTGTCACTGCCTGGCACTGGGGGTGCACAGCCCTCCCTGCTCTGGCACCTCCCCCCCTCCTCCTGTGGCCGCAGCACCGACCGCGAGTGCCCAGCGCGGCCCTCCCTGCCCTGGCCCCTCCCCCCCACCCACTGTGGCCCCGGCGCCGACCGCGAGTGACCAGCGCGGCCCTCCTAACCCAACCCGCGGGCCCGCGTGCCGGGGGAGTGCCCAGCCGTGCCGTGTGTGACGTCACCAGCCGCAGAGACTTCCCGGGGCTGTCGTCGGTGAGTGGGGAAGCAGAGGTAGCCGAACTACGCGACACGGTTGCGTTGTTGAAGGAGCAGGTTGACAAGATGATGCTAATCATCACAGAGCTCAAGACCGCGACCCCCCTCCCCCCCCAGGCGCCCGCCGAGGCGGCCGTCCCTCACCCTCGGGCAGGGATGACCGCAGGCCTGGCCGGGGAATCCCCCGCAAAACCATGTGGAAGAAGTGACGTCACGCCAGCTGACCATAGTGAATAAATGTGCAGGAGCTTTTAAAGGAAATCAAAGCTCTGAGACAAGAAAACAATAACTTGAGACAGGACAAGGAAAAAATGAACAGGGACTGTCATTGCCGAGATACTAGTGCTGCTATTAGTGTTAAAGAAACGAGCGAGCAGATACGATGTCATGACATCAGTGCTGATAACCAGAGTGGGCGTGTCAGCGCTGACAGCAGCGACGAACACTACCACGATCCCTGCGGCACCGAGTCAGACGAGGAGTCCAGTGACGTCACCAGCCCCCCAGGTACACCCGGCACAACAACCGAGGGGACTGTGCTAAGAAGTGGGACAAAGCTAAGACCTAATATTTGACATGGTTAAAAGTACTTTTAAGCTTAGGACAATCATCTGTAATAGAATGTACATTATTCATGAAGTTATATGTTTCTTATGTGAACCTAAATTCCGTAATATCAATGGATATAAGCGCATGAAGTACAGATTACATAATAATACACTACTCACATATGGATAGACACACAATTAAATTCATATCATGGAATATGCGTAGTATTAAACCTAGGCTGAGTGACCTAGAGTTTTATATTCGTAAATATAATATTGATGTGATTTGCGTGCAAGAACCTTTTGCTGCTGCTGCTAAAATGAAAATTGCACCTTCAATTAAGGGATATCATTCTTATGTGAATACAGCCATGACTGGATTGTTGACATATGTGAAGGTAACATTGCCACATAAATTAGTTAAAAAATCCGAGAACACTGATGTTCAATTTCATCATTTAAAAATTCAGACTGCCTCTGGGTATTTTTCACTATATAATATATATGCCAGATCGTCAAAATTTCTGGCTGTTGCTTTACCCAATTTTCACAACCAAGGCACGTTATGCATGGGCGACCTTAATGCAAGGCACCCACACTTTGGAGACAGCCAGCGTAATAGTAAGGGGGAAGAATTCAAACATTTCATTAATAGTAGTTCACTAACAGCATATGACACAGAAATAGAAACTCATTTGGGAGGTGGCAGGTTAGATTACGTTTTTGGCAAAAATCTAGTGCATGGTAATGTCTGTACTTCACTGGTACAAGAATTAGTTAGTGACCACTTTGCAATCCGAACTGACTATACTGTTGACAGCAACTCAGCCCCTAAAACACCTAGGCTTAGAATAATCATCCCACCGGGCCTGGAGCATCACTTCAAGGCACGTGTCTTTGATTGGTACAACACATATGAAGTAACAACAGTTGAAAATTTCTCTCAGGATTTAATCAAAGTTGTCACTGACTACTATAACACATGGGTCTGTTCACGAAAACTCTCGAAGAAAAAGAGCCCCCAAGCCCCCCATGCTCCGAGGTGGATCAATGACCCAATTCTAGCCAAGGAACATCAACGAGTTCAGGAGCTTGCCAATTGCTATAAAGATAACAAGACATCAGACAATCTTATTCAGTTTCTTAAAGCCAATAAAGAATTCAGAGAACTAAAAACTGAGATTCGTAGTAAACACTGGGAACAATTTTTGCAAAGCATCAATAGTCAAACTTCCATGGCTGATGTATGGAGAAAGATTAATAGGCTGACAGGTAAAGCTCCCACAACACCGCAGTTTCACAGCCCACAAGAACAGGCTAATATGCTACTGGAGCAGTGGGCTGAAAACTCTCTCCACAAGGGATAAAAGACCATCTCGACAAGTCAAAAATAGATAGGAAATTCAATATAGCAGTAGCCTGTGCTGCTATTGACCCATCCGACTTTGCCGAAATAACCGAGTGGGAACTGAGAAATGCCCTTGTGAAAGGCAAGGCAACAGCCCCTGGCGAGGATGGCATTACTTACAGTGTTCTTCGCCTCATTGCGCAGGTGCCAGGCAACCCACTCTTACACCTGTATAGACTCAGCCTATCACAAGGAATCCTCCCAAGCTCCTGGACTAAAAGTTTAATCATCCCTATACCCAAATCCAACACTGACAAATACAGACCAATTTCCTTGACCTCCTGTCTGTGCAAAGTACTTGAGAGAATAATTCTGAACAGACTCATGTACCGTATACATGCTAAGTTATCCCCCAGACTGTATGGATTTCTCCCAGGACGTAGCAGTCAGCATTGTTTTGCAGAATACTTAACAAACTCAATACCAGGCATGCAAACCGTATTTCTTGATCTTCAATCTGCCTTTGATATTGCAAACAGAGAAATGATCCTTGAGCAACTAGCTAGCTTTGGTATTCAGGGAAAACTGTTAACATGGATTCAAATGTATCTATCCAATCGATCGGCTCAGGTTTTCTTCAGGGGTGTTAAGAGTACTCATGCAAAAGTGTTTGAACTCGGCACACCTCAGGGAGGCGTACTTAGTCCCATGCTATTTAACATCCTAATGCATAGATTACTAGGCGATATACCACTTGAGGGCAGTGACTCCATTATTTGCTATGCCGATGATATTTGCATTAAATCCTCATCCGAGGAGAGAATGCAACAGATCCTTGATGTGCTTTCAGCAAGGGCTACAGAGTGTGGCTTGATAATATCGACTGAAAAAACCAAGGCACTTAACCCTAAAACAATCCCTCTGCCAAGGTTTCACATCAATGATGTTGAGCTAGATCTCTGTCACCAATACAAATATCTCGGGGTGGCTGTTAATGATGCAGAGTTCATACAAAACCTGAAGAAAAGGCTGTGGGAACGTCTGAAGCCACTTAGGACACTTGTCGGCAAAGACCATGGTATTAATGTCAATATTGCTAGACTATTTTACCTGTCATACATACGGTCGGTCATAGATTATCATGCATTGCACCTAGTATTATACAAGGAATCAGAGTTGGCTAGTTTAGAAATTGTACAAAATGAGGCCATGAGGCTTATTCTCGGCGCCCCTAATCCAACGAGGATTGTGAATATGAGATCAGAACTTAATTTGCCGTCTGTCTATGAAAGAATATTATACATAAACACCACATTTAGCGTCAAAGCAATAAGAGAACCCCTCTATTGTACAGAGTTCCAAAGACAACTAAAACATAGAATAGTGGAGCTAACTTTGAATGGCAACATCGATTCAAATTCAAATCCATGGCAACAAGTAACATGTAAGCACTTGTCTCAGCTGAACATATCCATAACTAAGACCCTACATGGACGTTCTGCTCCACCGTGGAAAATGTCGGACCTAAGTGTATTTTATACGACTGCCCCCAAAAAAGACAGTGTCCCCCCTGCTGTACTTAAGCAGTATGCTTTAGCAATTATCAATGAGCACCTTGAAAGTATCCCCAATGCGTATGAATGCTACACTGATGGATCCTTGCAGTCTGGGAGTAGAGCAGGATGCACTTTTGTTGTATATAAAAACAATATTTTGCAGCACCAGGATTGTAGGCGGGTTCATGACTGGGCTAGCACTACGCAAACTGAGTTGGCAGGAATGCTCATAGCCACCGAATTTCTATTAAGTCAAGGCTCAGGAGTCATTCTCTGCGACTCACAGAGTGCTCTCCAGGCATTGAACACACTAGACAAAGGTGCAGGAAATATTGCAAATGACATAAGGATAAATGTGTATCGTGCAAAAGAACGAGGCCATGATATACGTTTTGTGTGGATACCATCGCATGTTGGAATCCCCAGGCATGATCATGCTGACCGCCTAGCAAAATCAGCATGTGACAAGCAAAGTGTTGATATAGATCTTGGAGTACCTCTTGCTAGGATTTCACACACAAATAAAACTTCCTTCAAAGAGGACTTGTCTGACTTGATTAATTCTCAACGGCCTGAAAGCTGTAGCATAAAGCACTATGACAGGTTTATGCAAGATGTTTTCATCTATGGTTTATACAAAACAAGAACAAGACAGTGTGATATTGTGACCGCAAGAATCAGG
>NC_091577.1:23407726-23410226 GCF_042767895.1 Penaeus vannamei | reverse complement strand
CTGGTTTGCATCACAGCTCTGCGGTCTAGTGGCTTGATTGGTGGGGATGACACTAGTGATGTCTTATACTTCAGAACCAGAAGGAAACGGCCAATACATCTGTAATATTGTCACCATACATATTATACAGTTTTAAGAAGACACAACTAAATAAAAGTTATGTCACCTGTATAATACACATGAAAAAAGACACTTACATATCTTTATGCATATTAATTTGGGCAATATTTAAAAGATTCCTTACTTTGTTAGTTGAATGATAGCAACTACTGCCCAGCGACCCATTTCCCCCCATAACTGAACAGCTGCAACTTCCACTAGCACCTCCACATATTCCAAAATAGTTAGGAACACCTAAAAAGTAATAGACCATAGTTATATATCTGTAAACAGTTACGTAAAATACTGCAATTCCTGTGTAATGTCAATGATATTATCCAACATATGAAGTCAGGCTTAATTAGGCCCTAGGAGTTCATTTAATCATTTTAATATAATCTAACAATATCAGTAGTGATAACAAAACTAAAGGGAATCATGAAATTTCTGAATTATAAGACAACAACCACAAAAATAACTATATAGACAATAAAGGAAAATCATATCTATAAGCAAGTCTTATGTAAGATATATATAAGGAATGATTGTAAGAAGAGCTAAACAGTTTCAAAATAACACAAGACCTACAATAATTTTTTCCGTGAACTTGTAAAAAAAGAATTCACACTTCTCATGTACCTTTAATTTGTCTCCTTGCTTTGAGGTAAGCTTAGGCAAAGTTCCCCTAACCAGGAAGTCATTGAACATCTCAAAAAGTCTCGATCCTGAATAAACTATCTCACAAAGGAGAGTTGAGTCCTTGAAACGACCTGCAAAGGAGATATGTTATAATTATGTTATAACCATTCCCTTCACAAATAATTTTGTCAATGTTATAACAAAGATAGCTCTCACCCTTCTAAAATTTTGTAGCAGAAATTTTAAAATAACATTGAATCACTAACTTGCTGTAGTCACTTATCCAATTACCCACAAGTTTTGAACTAAAGAGCTATATACTGAAATGTATGAAAATAAAAATAAACCAAAAATGATAGATAAAATGGATATAATAAATACATTTGTCCATATGTGCTAATTCTAATCAATCATAAAATATCTATGATACATTTGTATACTTTTTTGAATAGCAACAAATTAATTTCATATATAAACTAGCAATGGTTAGTAACAGGTTTACCTTATGGTACTACTATATATCCACAATATGCTTTTGCAAATCTTTAACATTCATGAGGGACTTAGAAAACCCTGACTGTACTATGTTCTTAATCATATTCATTACCTGATTCTTCTACAGAATGGTTTGAAAGATGTACCCAATTCTAAAATATATTCTAAAATTCAGTATTGACATTAAGCCTATACTTTAATACTCTAAACTTAATGAATAAACTACTAACACAAAAATGTGTGCATAAAGATAAAATGAAACATGGCCACAATAGGAACTGAATAAATGCTATTATATTTTCACTGACTGCTTCAATACTACACATATTGCAATAACAATATAAAGATCACTGTATGTATGTGACTTCTTGATGCACTCATGTTCAGTTATCCAGATGGTAACATTTGTACACAAATTACAACTGTCAAAGCTTCAGTCATTCAGTTTGAAAAGTCATACTGTGTTTGTCATACTACATGGGAAAAAAAACATACAAAAGAAGGTTAAATCTTCATGCATTTGGTTAAGAAATCAGTCTTCTTAGTTCATAAGTAATTACCTGAAATATACCTCACTTATATGAACAATTTTTTTTTTCAATTTTCACATTTCAGGCCCAAAAGTAGATGCAAGAATCTTGTACAGCTCTTGAATTGGGCACTGTACTTTCTATATGCTTTTTTTTTTATTATTATTAATTATGTTTTTTTTTTTATTAATGTCTAATTTTTACATCTGACAGATTTTTTATGATAAATTGTAAATCACAGTAAGTGCTAGAGATGCCCATAAGTTTCACATGTAGTCATCTCAAAAGGCTCTGCCACCTTTCCTATAGGTATAATAATGCTTGCATAACAGCAGAGTTACTATAGTATTTACTGTATAAATATGGAGCTGATAAGATCTCAAAAAATGGAAAATATATACCAGTAGATCTATAATTATGAACATTTTCCTCACAAAAATGTATCTTAAAAAAAGGAAATAAATACAATTATAGTAAATGCAAGTAAAAGCAGTTGAAAAATGTCTATACCATTCTTCAGTCAAGACTGACTCTTACAATTATCAAAGCAATCAAAATATCAAAATGAATATTACCACACCAAAAATGATCTTGTTTGCTTTTAGATTTATAACGAGTTAAATTACTACAAAGTGGAAGGCCCTAACATCCAACTATACTGTATAATACATCAACTCATCCTTGTTTATGATGATTCTTCAAACCTATGTAGACAATACAACAGTATTACTGAAATA
>NC_091577.1:23397726-23400226 GCF_042767895.1 Penaeus vannamei | reverse complement strand
CGTGTCCAAGAGATTCTTGTAGAAATTGGTGATAAAGAGAAGAATTTCCTTGGCTCAAAGCAATGGATTGGCAGTGTAGAGGTATGCTGTTATGCTCTTTCCATGATGATAAGTTTGGTGTGTTATAGAATATTTTAAAGTTATTGATTGTTTTTTTTTTGTTCCATATCTTGAATCAGAAGTCATTAAGGTGATATATTGTCATATTTTGCTGTTTTGTATATTATGCCAGTGTATTTTTTTCTATCATTTAACATTAGACTGAGGAAAAGAATTTGAGTGGTATTTGGAACATTAGACATTTTGGTCTTGGTAATTACACAGTATGTGCAGGGGTGCTTATACATAGTCATGTTACATCTTAACAGGTTTGCCTTGTCATAGATACTCTCTATGATGTCCGTTGCCAAATAATACATGTGAAATCTGGTAAAGAATTATCAGAACATGTTGACACCCTGATGACACATTTCAAGACTAAAGGATCTCCAATCATGATGGGGGGAGACACAGATGTATCATCCAAAGGGATTGTAGGTATCTGTAAGAGTGCATCAGATACTTATCTACTTGTTGTGGTGAGTTGAGCTGGTAAAAGTTTAATGTAGGTGTTGAATGCAATTTGTAGATTAATTATTATCAATCCAATTCAGATTTATCAACTTTAATTTATCTCATAAAATCAGTTCCATATATTAACTAGTTGGATCTAGGTGCCTCGTACATCGACCAAAATCTGGCTATAAGGCTTATATGAGTGGCGACTCTCTTGGATGTGTGGTTTGTAGGCACAGCCCATACAAACACTCACGCGCTTTTTTAAGATTCCTTGCCTCCCCTTTACAGTGTTATTATCTCTTCTGCATAAGCAGATTTAGTTTTTTTGCCATCTTCTGAGGTCTATATTTTTCATATGCTGTATCAGTATAGTTATAAGGTTTTCCTTGAGCTGACACCATATTCTCTCTAGATAGTCTCTAGCTCTTTGCAATAACATTAGTAATAGGTAGCATTGTATTATTTGTCTCATTTTTTTGTATTATCATAGTATTTGATTTTCTGTAACACCATTCTTAGGAAAGATCCTAAGAATGGAAATAGTGTCCTTGCTGGAGATGAGGCTCTTCCATCCATGGCATACAGATGTTGCATTCCACCTTTATGAACCAGTGGAAATATTTCAACAGCCCCATCCTAAATGCACACTGAGTTTAATCCTCCTCCAAGAGTTATGTGCATTCATGACAAGTCATTCCCATCACCCTGGCCCTCAGCCAAATTTTTCCATTATGGCATATAAGTGGCCTACAGTCAATTTTTTTCCTGATGTGATGGTGAAATCACCCAGATCCATGAGTTAATTTTAAAATATTTTTTTTACATGTTAATTCTAGTGGTATACAGAGTTCCTTTTTATGTACTTTGAGTCTAACAAGAAATAATGTTCTTTGTAAAAAGAGTAAAGAGAGTAACAGATAACAATTTTTACCCACAGGACCCTCATTATTGGGGTGAAGCAAGGGACATTGCATCCCTGCAAGCAAGTGGCTGGGCAAAGTGGCAGTCCATATCTGATTTTCAGGCTTCCTCATTTTATAATCTTTGCTTACCTCAGTTTACTGCCAAGTCATTAGAAACCAATTCGTAAATTAGTGGAAGACCTTCAAAGGCAAGCTGCAAGATATATCTTCATGCTTTGCTTGTTACCTACTCTTGGTAGAGCGGACCATCCAGTGTGTGTAGGAACAAATTTGGTAACGATTATTACATGACAGCTATGCTACTGTAATTTTTTAAGGTGAAATGAGACTGAAAGGAGAATGCTGATGGGCAAGCTTCTGCCATTTCATTATAACCATTGACTGCCTTCAATATGATTACATCAGCATTCCTTTAATCATCAGGTATATAGAGAGAAATTATTTATAGCAATTTTTCTGTTGATTTTGTGTGATTGCATGCATTCGTGTATGCATGCATATATGCATGTCTGTGTTGGCATGTGTACACATGTTGCTTTATGTGACAGAAAATGGAGTGATAACATGAAATAAATACGCATACTATTTTGAGTTCAGAAACTACGGATGGAAATTCTTATGCCTTTAGTGAAAGGTTAGACAGATATTTGCTAAGCAAACATCAGCAATACAATTTTTTAAAAATCTCATTGCAGTCTCTTCCACTACCCTTAGACCCCTCCATCCCCACAATCATGAATTTCAGCATGATAATAATGCTGCTTACACGTAAGATGTCATTAGCAGAAATTTCATGATAACATTATCTCTTAGAGTCTAGTATGCAGTTACTTTTTAGTGCCACTTGTTTATGCTCACCTGCTTAATTAAATGGGTCATTATGATGTCAAATCAACAACCATCTGTTTTTGCTATTTGCTTTGTGTTGCATGTAAAGCCTGGAGATTAAAGATGCATTAGAACGTCCTGAGAAGTTGCACTATTTCAAGAAATACATCCAGGCTTTTGAAAAAAAAAAG
>NC_091577.1:23360226-23392726 GCF_042767895.1 Penaeus vannamei | reverse complement strand
GACAATTAACTTTGAGGTTATTTTTGCTTTTCTTTCCCTATCTCTTTCTGACTTTTTTCACCAAACATGTGATAGAGCCTTGGGGTCTTTTGTGGGTGTGATCAAACCTTTCCGTCCAAAATACTGAGCCAATTGAATGTAACAGCTGATTTGTCCGGTGATGTGCCATTGTGACCATTTTTTCATTATTCTTATTTCATTACATAATGGCAAACTTGGCTTGTGTTCTTCATCCAGCTGCACATCAGATTTATTCTGTTTATTGGTGAGATATGATGTTCATACAGGTTTTTTGAGATAAGCTTTCCCAAGTATTGGGAAATCTGGATAACTGTGTCAGTGATTCTTTATCCAGATAGTAAAAAAATCAAATTTGCTTATTATTACTAGTCAGGATTATTAATTTACTTATCATTACTCTTCAGGATTATTGATTTACTTATTACTCTTCAGGACTATTAATTTACTTGATATTACTCATCAAGATTATTAATTTACTTATTATTACTCAACAGGATAATTAGTATCATGTTCTCTAATACAGAATATAGACGTTATTGTTGTAAGTATATACATATTATGTAAAATGGAATATAAATGTTCATATTTTTGTTTTTTGATTGTTCTTTCTATAGGGGTCATTGTATTTATCTGGCCTGTGTGATATATCATATTTGTAACTTTTTATGATACCAAGAAATGGTTCTTTTCATGCTTATTCTGAGTATGATTACAAGAAAAGATATGGCTATAATCTTTTCATGGTTGTGTTTGAATTTGAATGATAATGGAACTTTTCTTTTTTAACATGTGAAGAATCTCTATGTATTTGATTTGTTATAGATACTTTATTTTGTATTATTTTGAATAGATAGACAGCACAAAAAGATCTGCATGTGCTGAATCTTTATCAGAATATGTTTAGTATTTTTTTTTCAAGAATTTTGGATGTTTATACCTTGTAATTGTTGTGTAGATGAATCATTTAAATGTTTGTACAGTTTCAAATAGGAAAGATTGAATTAAAACATTTTGAAGTTATTATCTGATCATGAATCATAATCTTGTGAGAAAGGCAGTGTAAAGAACATTGTACAGGTATTTGTATTTTTTCCTAAATATATTTTTATGTTATATTTATATAAAAAAGAGCAGCTTATGCTTACTGTATAGGATTGTTATTTTTTTTATCTTACCTTTGAAGAGCAGTTTAGGCGTGATCATATTTGAGATTATGTTCTGCTAGGCCATGTGAATTATGATGTAGAAAATTGCCAGAGATCTTTAATAGTATTTAAAAACATACAATAAATATGTGTAAGGGAATAATATTCAAGGTTAGCAGTGGCTGATGATCCTGTATATTTTGTTATGAAATTTAATATCTTGGAAATTGGTCATAGGCAAAAGCAGGGACTGTGCAAGTAACTGCAACTTCAGCATAGTTTGAGATATGTTAAACACTATGTATTAACCACATGCTGTTGGGGAGGGCATGTGTGTACATGCCATGCCCACTGTATGTTTAATTCAGTAATTATTTTTACATATAGATGGCTCCACAAATACTAGGTCACCAATGAGCCAGTTACAAGAAGTACCTGTCTCACCTGTTTACCCTTTTCCTTGATTTTTGGTGGTCATAACAAAAATAACACTATCAATATTGATAGCAATAGTAAAAAAAAAAAGCGTTTTCCTGCTATTTCAAGGAATGGTGAGGTCACAAGATCTACTGATTGCCTCCTTTGTGGCTAAACACTGACAGAGCCATCTATGTGTAGAAACATTTGACAAAATATTACTATAGTCAATGCAACATTTTCCTGGTGGCATTGGGTTATCATTTTTCTTTATTGAATAGTACAGGTTTTCTTTTTGGAGCACTGGGAGGATTGTACTTATTTGCCTTCTAACTTTCTGATACACAACAGAATATCAGTATGTTCTCCCTTACTAATATCTAAATCATGCTATTGGCATTGAGGACCAATAAATTCCTACTAATGGGTATTCCAAAATGTTGTTACATATGTACATACTCTTAATTTTTATTGATTGTCAGATACTGAAATGTATGTGTAATTGGTGAAATGAAATCATATGACATAGATTATCATTGACAATATAAATCCATCGGAAGCCTTGAATTGACAATATAAATCCATCTGAAGCCTTGATGTGATCTGTAGAATAATCTCTTTTGCAATAAGGAAGGAAGATTGATATTACAAACATAAGATATTGCTTTTTAATTTTCTTTGCTTGCTTCTCATTTTTCACTTTTATCCATATATAGACCAATATTGCATTACCTATTCAGAGGCTTAGTATGAAATGTTCCATGTATGAAGCAGTGCCAAGGAGTTTTAGGTTTCACTTCAGTTAGTCAAGAATTCTTTTGTAGAATACAGAAAGACCATGTCAAGGTATGTGTGCCTGGGGTCAGATTTAAGTGAAACCCTCACTTTAAATTCAATCCCAATTAATATTAGTGTACTGATAATTATAGGCTCAATTTACATATCCACAGCTCTTGTAGTATTTAACATATTTAAAACCCACACACAGTGTGTTAATTTTCTGGACATAGGGGTGCTCATGATTCCAGTTATATAATCACCAGGTAAGTCCTTAAAGTAGTCTTTCTCATTTATCCTGGATGCTAGCTCTAGCGGTCTCCAACAAAAAATGAAATGTCGTTATAGCTGAAAACCCATTAGTGACAGGTGAGCTCCTGTCACATCATGGTCAAAAATCCTAGATGCCAGGTGATGTCTAATCATGTTATAAATTTGTGTCCCAGTCATTGGGATAAGGTTTTGCATACCTGATCAGGAGCTGGCTAATAACCCAGGCATGGGGTAGCATGCATTAATGTACACCCCCTTCTTATCAGACTGTATTGAGAGTTCACCCATCCATCACCAGTGGGTTCACATGGGCTTAATAGCCATTACAGTGCATACAATCTGTGTTTCTAACTATATCTATATAAGTATCTATTTGTGTCTGTATCTGTACCTTTACTTATCGTATGTAATAAGAGGTTAGTCCAAAAAGAAACCAGACTTGAAAAAAAAGTTTATTGCTTTACTTATAAAATTATGTGTTTAAGGGGAATATCTGTAGTTCTTTAGCATTTTGTCTTTTTTAGATTTTGTCTCTCTGATATGAGGGTGATGTCTTATTTGCATTGGTGGGTTTATTTCATGTAAACATTCAGTAAAGTTTCAATGAAGAGACTGAGAAAACCAAATAGGATGAGGCGTGACATGTGGACTAACAGGATGACGCACTACATCAAAACACCTATTCACACACTCTCCATATCTGTGACTTGGTGAGAAGTAAGATGACTTGCTTATAGCTGCTCTACTCTCTGCTTTAGTCTGCTTTTTTTTGCCCCTAAAATTAAAATCCACACTAAGAGGTGGCTGATTTCAGACAATAGAAAAAGATAAAAGAAATTCTGATCTGAGACATGCACATTTTTAATTTTGGTTTCTGTTTGGACTAGTCTTGTGAACAAAAAAGACCTTTAAAAACCTTTAACCCTATAGATGTAATGGTCCAAGGGGACAGCAGACCAAAAGTAGTCCAGAAATTATTTTTTTCTAATGTTGTGAATTGACCATATCAGTATTTTGTGCTGTATGATGCGTTTTTGTCAAAAATAACTAGTATGCATTAATGATATCACTACCTGTTTGTGTGTCAGTTCTACTTCTACTGAATTCTTATGGTAGGAATGAGCATTGGTGCTATGAAGCTAGGTATTTTTGTACACATATGGACTGTAGTTGAAAGTATTACTGGGGGAATGAAGAATTTTGTTTGGCTATAATAGGACATTGTAGCTAAAGGGTTAATTGATTTAAAGTCATTAACACTGGTAAACACAAAAAATATTTTGAATATTTTGTTTATCCTTTAACAGTCTCAGTTTTAGGTAAGTGTCATATGTTTTTTTTTTTCTTTCCCATGACTAAGATATTCTGAGTCCTGCTGGTCATCATACTACCTTCTTTAGATGATTACCATACAATGCAATAAGTTTTCATCTACCTTTGAGATATTTTAGGCACCAAAGTGGTAAAGTATAATACAAAAATCTTTCTTCATTACTGATTTATATAAGTATATAGTAAAATGTAACCTGATGCATAACCACAATGTCTAAATGATAGCTATTTGATTACTAAAAAATACAAAATACCACTTGAAAACAACTGGATGTCATATCAATGTTATAGTTTGATTCTATATGTCAAACACAGACTTCATAAAGAATCTAAGTCAATGGCTTGTCATAAATAATTGAAATAGAGCTTAGAGCATAACCGGTTGGAAATTCACATCCAAGAAATTAATAAAATCATGACTAAAAGCACCAATATATGGAGGCTTAGATAAATCAAATTAAATTTTGAAGATGTGAGAATGTATGAGTGATGGAAATATAAGAAAAAGAAGGAATAAGAAAAAGAGAAGAAAGGGAAAGCAGGCATGACAGGTACATAGGCATGCTGGGCCATTAGATGTAAAATGAATGCCTAGGAAATAGTGTAGGTGTGAGTAGCAAGGAAGATCTTAATAAATGAGAAACCAAATTCATGTAGAAACTGGGACCTAGTAAGTTAGAAATCTTTCATCTGAAGGTGTAAATAGCACAGTGAAAGCTATTGGTAGAAGTAGATGATGGTTGGTAGAACTTCATAAAAAAAAAGTGGTGAGAACTGGGAAATCACCAGGGATGTTGAAAATGTACTAAGGTAATGTCATATTTTCAAAAGAAGTTAGATCCTACATATAGTCACATTGCCCAGAGTCAGCAGTGGATATGTGATTTTACTTGGGAAGATTTGTCTCCGAAGAAAAACATAAATTGACATGTCAGTTAATTGTAAATCAACCACCAAAATGAGCATAGTACTTGCTAAGGAGCTAGTAGTATATGACCTCAGATGTCTAATGCATTTATTTGTTCTAATCATTAACCATTGCCAAGAAACTATGAATCGGTTGTGAAGTCATGAGATGACATATGCTATAGAAAGAAGGTATGAAAATAAGTTTTAAGGGAATGAGCCTGGAAGGAGGATAAGAGGAAGTGGCACCGAGTCATAGGATGAAGTAGTGGGGTATGACATGTTTAGTCCCATAAATGTGAGGAAGGTTAGGATTAACTATCAGTAATGTGGGGGTGTCTGCTATCTTATCATTAGGTAGGTAGTCATGAGATATTCCTAAACAAATTCATGTGAAAGTATACAGTTCATGAGCACCTATGTTTTGTCTTGCCTTTTAATCTTAAGGGAATTGCATGTTGAGGTAAATATTTATGTTTGTCAAAATTTGAAAAATATACAAGTTGGTATAGTATGAGAAATTATGACATTTATTATCTATGATTGCATGTTGTTACAGTCCCTAAAAATTCAGCTTCAAGATTCCAGTCAACAGTTTCTGTGTGTAAAAGGCACCTTTGTTTCTTTAGTCAGCTCATCAAGCAGGAGAGAAATAAGTTCCGAGTTCCTTTTAGTTTTTTAAATGGAAATTTCGTAGATAACTTGAGAAATAGTTTTTGTGGAAGAAATCAACAGAACAGCATTTTTAATTATTTAACATTACCTAATAAATTTGGAGGATAGTATGTAATTATCCTCTAAAGAAATCCTGACAAACAGTACATTACTCCTGGTGTGCAGACTTTTTGTCCTATTGGTACTTTGTAAACCGATAAAATGTTCAACCATGTTATAAAGGAATATTGATAAAATCATTAAACAGATTTTTTTCAAGCAGGTAATATGGAAATATTTTACCTGGAAAGTTTGTTTTCTAATTATTTGGAAACACCTAACACCCAAGACATATGATTCTCACACTATCAAAGACAAAGCTTCATGACTTACCTTTTCTGAGACACAGTTGCAGTTTTGATGCTCTTGCTTTCCTTGTAGTAAATGTACATTCTTATGGAAGTGAAGCCCATGTGGAGTAATTGTAGTAAGATTTTAAAACCCTTTCTCACAATAATTATCCTTATGCAATCATTGCTTTCTCTGCCATTTTGATGTTTGTGTCATTAAGCTTTACAAGACAATGCTCATATACTTTCCTTGTTACAGCTTTATCTGTAAACACTTCCAATCATACAATCATGTCTTGAGCCACACTAGGAGCATACAGTGTTGGAAAAAATATTTCAAAAATATATTGGAGTTCAGGCTCAATATTCAATTTACAAACTGCATGTAATGTGTGCATTACTTCATATCATCAGCACATCTTGAGCATGTTTTATTATATATATATATTATTACATAGAAACTGTTGTGCACAACTTGTAATTTCAATAAAATTTGAAGATAAAGGAATTGTCATTTACATACACTTTTCGCCTATATAAATGCATCTTTTTAACCCATTGGCACCGGGTGTCACTTACGTACATGCCATGGCTGTTGTGGACCAAACGCCGGGGGCATCATGCCATGCTATGCCCATTCCCACGCTACTGGCTCGTCGGACGGAAGTTGTTTTTCTCCAGTAGTAGCGGCTTCATTTATATGGTAAAGATTTTAGGCAATGGCACCTAAAGTGAAGGTAAACCTTCAAAATTTTAATATTTTTATAAATTTTAGCAAAATAAAAGCTTTTAGGTGCTATATGTCGCTCGCAAACTACCGATCGAGCCGGGCGCAAACAGGAAACTGCCGGTGCGCGCCAACAAGCCAGCGCATATGTAAACTTGACAAAATTTTTACCCGTCGCTGATGGGTTAAATGATTATTCTTCTAAAAAAAATATAATTGATTACTTACAGTATAAAAGATGGTCTCTCCAGATTATAACAGATTTCAAGGATAGAATAAAAAAATGTTTGGAAAATAATGTTTAATTTCAATATTACAATATAACAATACCTTGTTATATTTAAACAACAAAAGTCCTGCGTCATTTTCCATTATCAACAGAATATATTCTTATATTTGTAAATTTACCTAGTCATGTCTGACACTAATCTAGGAATAAATAAAACAACCTGTGCATGACTAAATAAAATGATATTGACAATCCACATTACTACTCAAGGCCACATTTTTAACATAAAAATATTCAAGCACAAAAGAATATATATGGCATTTATACTAAAACAGAGCCCTACACAATGGACATGTTGAATTGTTACTGCTATTGAACCATTTGTACTGAAAAGAAAAGAAGAATTATATAATTATCATGCTGAATGCATATTTTTAGCTTTTAAAGAGATTTCAACATCATAACAAGCAATTAAAAATTCAATACAATCTTTAAAAAGCATCTTATCCACAACCAAAATATTACCAGCTATATTTTATGGATGCTAACCTTTGCGAATGAAAAAAACAAACAAACATAGATATCTACTTACAAGACAGGCTGAGTGGAACTTCTTCTTGCAGGTCCTGCACAGGAGTTTCGGTAGTTGGTGGTTGGTTCCATGTAAAACATAGTAGCAAATATAACATTCCTCAATGCCCTCAAACTTCTGGTCCACATTCTTCTTCCAGAAGGCTAGAGACTGCATTAGAGGCGTGTTGCGGTGGGAAAGCATTGTGTTTAGCTGAAAGTAAGATAGTAAAGGTATGTCAGGGTACCATCAGATCACCTGTGATTATCAATATGGCAGACAATAAATAGACAATATCAAATGAGATTAAATGCTTACCCCAAGCAACCAATTTCGCCACTGAGCAACTGAAACTCCAAGTCTTCGGTGGTCCTCAACAACAATGGTGGACAAAGGATGGTTGGGTGCCATTCGGAGAACTATCTCCATGCTAGCCTCATCTATGGTGTATGTGGCCACCACTTCCCTTGCACCTGTGCGAGCTTTCACCTATGGGTGGAAGATAAATCATGCAAGTTAATTCTGACATATCCATTTTCTTCACTTAAATCTTCATAAACACTTAATAATTTAGTTTATAATTTTTCACGTCTTTAGATATTGCTAAATGTAGGCTAAAAGGATATGTGTATTTTAGTAATTCAAAATATTTGCTGTAATGCAGATAGCCCTGGCTCAAAAAAAAAAAGTAAATACTATTTTGAAAAATTTGAGCTGTAAAAATACTTGTAGGTAAAAACAAATGTACGACATAAGTTTGAATCATTATTATTATGCAAGTATGCAAAGTAGTAAAAAAGATCTGGTCACAAATAAATATCAGTGTTAACTGACAATCATGTTAAATGGCAATTTAAAATAAAGTTTAATATTTAGGTAAATGAGAATCGATAGCAAATTACTGAAAATAATTAAGATGAAAAGGATGCTAAGAAAGACAAAGGGCTGATCAGTTTCATTAAAAGAAATGCCTACAATTTAAATAGTGTCAGGACAATCTCTACTTACCGTCATATTATCAAATTTCATAAATGAATTGCTTACAGCTGCCATTTCTTGTGCGATCAACAAGGGAGATACATATGTAGCAGTGAAGGGGTCAACAACTTGCTGGAAATGTCTCTCCAAGCTTATGAACCACTGTCTTACGGCCGCAGGGATACGGCTTGTGCAATCATAATAGACCTTGCATGCTAGATGAGCTACAAGCCTTGAAGTTACTTTGGCTGGAGAAACAAACAGAGAAAAAATATTTAGTATGGACAGATTTGATTTCATAAGCAAATTCTCCACATTTTTAATATTCTATTTATTAATAAAATTGTAATTTCTTTCCCCAAGAAACTCCTATTATATCCCCTTCCTGACAGGCTCGCCAGGAAACGGATATAACCTAACCTAACCTAACCTACCATTTTGATGGGAAACATGTATACATATCATGACTCACTCTAGCAAGCAAGTGGACAGTCCAGGTTTGTATAGCAAACATCTTGCCAGAAAAGCTAGACAGGTACTAGTAGTTGCCGGAATAATTGATACACAGAAACTTAGGCCACATGAGTGTAGGGTTAATTCTCTACTCATGAAAGATCTCATTCCCTCATAGCCACTAAAAAAATGAAAATTGGGTTCAGATTCATTACACAACATATAACTTTCAAGAACATTTAGTACGTCCACAAGAAAAAAATATGCAAAAGGGGAAAAACGTAATTTCTACCAGACTTTTTATGTATTCAGGCAAGAGAGCACATAAATTGTTGGTGATGGCTGACTGATTGCAACCTGTGTAAATAATATCACTGTCTTTCAAATAATTATCAGTACCAACCTGTCATTTATTAAATAATTGGTACCACCAGCTAGTCCATAATCACTAACCTATCAAATGCATCTTAGACTTGATTATAATGATGATAAAAAGTGAGTCAAGGACATTTTACACATAAATCTAAAATAACTTCAAGTATGCCTACATCATATATTTACAATTAGAAATAAAATAACTTTAACTATGCCTACATCACCATCTCTATTTTTCCTCACTTGTAGGGTTAATGTGGAGTTCCGTGCTGAACATAGTTGATGGCACCTTATCCTCCTTTCCATTGTCTTGCTTCACCCTTTCGACCAGAGGAGCTCGGGGCATCAACTTGAAGAGGTTGCATAACAATTTTTGCAAGAGATTTGACTGTCTGCAAAGATAAATGAGGGGAAAATATCAAATATGTTATCAAGGTGAAATAGGAGTATATCGATCAATTTTATTTCCGCTCATAAACATGAACTCTCTAGATCGCTATTCATGTGCACACCAATACACCTCTGAAAAGCATTTTTCAATAAATAGAAAGGGATATCAAAACAGAGAACTTCTTTTATTTTCATCTGTTCTTATCATTTTCTTCTCTTCAAACACATCTTATTCCTAAATGTATGATTTACTTCCATAGCCAACATTACAACAGAACACTAGATACAAATAATTTATGTTACCACATACCTAAAGTAAGCAGAGTACTGGTGTTGGTTGGCGTCTGAAGCATGAGTAAGGGCATTCAGAGCAAGCCTCCAAGCCAGCAGGTAGCCAGCAATGTATATGTGGCTATCTGTGTATGGAACCACAATACACTCATCACCCATTTCCTTGTCTGCTAGGGATGCCTCTACAATGCTGCCACACTGAAACAAATGGCAAAAATAGAAAGGGAAGGTAACACCATCAAAAATTCCAAACAGGGAATATACAATGATGAAAAGCATAAACACAATTCCCATCATAAATATACACTAACTGATGTATATTCATGTGTCTATATGAACAAGAAGGAATAGAAAGGCAAGACTGCACAATATTATTTCCCAAAATGCATTCTTCACAGCTGGCATATTTTCTTACCTCCATAATACACCTGGTTATGGCATATGGCAGAGGTCGCTGAGAAATGTCTTCTTCTTCTTTAATTACAGTCTTGTTCTTCTCCCACTGCTCCATGATGCCTGGGAGTGCTGTGCTGAGCATACTGTAGGCTGCATATTGTGTGGGTGGATGAGAACACACAAGCAAAGGGGCAAGATGGTTCAGCAGAATCTGTGAAAATAACCCAAGTTTAACATTTGTAATATTTGCATTTTGACAGATGTCTCATTTACTGATATTTTAATTGAATTACTAAAGGTAAGAGCCTTTAAGAAAATGTAAAAAAATCTAGTTTTCTTTTGATATTAGTGAAGCTGAAGACCTTTGGTAAAAGCAAGGGAAACATGGAGTTTCATACTAGTGCCTAATATTACATCATCACCATATCACATCAACCACTTGCTAATCCTCAGTTAGAACTATACTTTAACCCCTTGGATCCTGATGCTTCACTGACCACACGTCAGCTAAAATATGGGCATTAGGCTTACTTAAGTGGCCACTCTGACGAGTGTGTGGCTTGTAGGCCGGGTGCATATGAACATTTGTGTGTGGTGCCAAGACCCAGTGTTTCCCCACTGCAATGTTATTCTCTCTCTCTCTCTCTCTTTCTCTCTCTCATAAACGTTTTTTTTTTTTAATTTTCCAGTGTTTATATTTGTCATTAGATTTGCTTTCTCCAGATCGTTAGTTGCGTTAGTTTCAATTAAAAAAATATATATTCAATATCACATAATACAACCTGTGCTACTGGTCATAGTGGGCAGGAATAGGAGCCTGAGCATAGAAATAATGTCCTCCCTGGAGCTGGCACTCTTCCAGTCATGCCTCCTATAGCCGTTTGCAATTGTGGCGAGTCATTCCTATCACCCCTGCTTTCAGGTGGAATTCTCATGATGGCAAGTTCCCGTCACCCCGGCCCTTATCCAAATGATGGCATGTTCATGTTACCTGCCCCTCAAGCCAAATTTTTTCATGACATGATGGTTACCTTATCTGGATCACTGGGGCAGGGGTATCAATTGGGCAAGAGGGTGGCTGGGGAGGTAATTGCTCCTCCTCATCCAAGGGCTACACTCTTACAATTATTTTTCCTTAATTTGCACATATATAACTCTGGTAGTAGCTTAGAAATACTCTGAGAATAACTATTAAAAAAAAAATTCTCTGGGGTGTTCAAAGCAGATTGGAAACTGATTGTGCTCAGATTGCTTGCCAACCTTGCCCCCCTAGAAAAAGCTGAAATGATGCCCCTGGATTAATAAAGAGTAAAGGGCAGTGTGGGCTGGACTGACTTCACACAAGAACTTTATTGTAAAAACATGCAAATCAGAGAGGCAGGTGCCACTGCTTGCCTTGAAGAGATTCAATGTCCAACTTAGAGGATGAGGTAGACAACAGGAGAATATCACTGAGGTGGTGCTGAAAAGTCGGGTGCAAAGGCAAGATTTTGTGTAATCCCTTTTGGGAAAGAGCTATTTACACAGTAGGCACTAATAAACATGGCCACCACACACTGAACACGTACAAATTATTTTCATCCATTGCTAAATGGAAAGATGAGGTTGTAGGACACTGGAGAAGAGCCACTGGCCTGCCTCCTGAGATATGGTTAGCATATCTTTGCAGAGGCAGAGAAAACAACTGAACGTATTGTCATGAAAAAAATTAGCAAAGGGGCAGGTAATAGGAATGTCTTGTCATGGATTTTTTTTTCTGAAAGGCTGGTGATGGGTATGTTTCCTAATGGGAAATTGTTGCAAATGTCAGATGATGGGGATGGCTTGTCAAGAGTGCACAAAGCAATTGGAGTAAGAATGACATAATGGGCCTTCAAGAAGAGGCTCATTCATGAGCTCCTGCAGGATTTCCACTGGTCCACAAGGTGGAGTTTACTCTCCAATCATGCCTATTCCTCTTCCTGATCACTATTGCTAGTGTATTGGGTATTTTATATAAAACTGAATAAAAGAAAAGAAAAGAAAAAAAAAAAAAACACAAAGCTACTTAATGAGAGAATATATGGAGTCTCCTTGTTATAACAAAATATAGACCTCATAAAAACGGCAAAAATGCATCGATCACCACAAAGATGAGGCAAGGTGTCTTAATATCATATGCGAGTATTTGTGTGGTTAGGGATTACAAGCCACACATCCAGGAAAGTCACCATTCATTGAAGCCTAATGCTAAGATTTTGGTACAAGTATGCTGCAAAGTACCAGGATCCGATGAGTTAATGGAAGGCAGGTAGTAGGTTGGATACTAGGCCACCATGAATGTCATCTTATAAAAGAAAACTTCCTATTCCAAACTGATAATTGCCATAAATATTAAAATAAAATAACTTCCATTCATTTACACACCTGCTCTGAATCTGGTAGCTTGAGATCAGCTTCAGCATCATCAGCATTAAAGAGTGCTGGCAATGTGTGGTTAGCTAACTCATCAGTTCCTGCTCGGCACACACCAATACAAAGGGCTCGGCATACTCCATAAAGAATTACTGTTGGTGTTGTGTTGTAAGAGGCTGAAAAAGATAATCAAATTTAAATCAATGGTACTATATGCAGATGCCTCTAACTTTGTACAGATATATAACTATATGATCATAACAGCCTTACCTCTGGGTAAGGGATTAGGATTTGACTCTAATGCAGACACTAACTGAATTATTCAGCGTGATTTTGCAACAAACAAAATACCAGGGTTTTATTACTCTAAAATAAAATGGATACATGGATATAACATTTGTAAATAACAGTATGACTAACAGTATTAAAGAATATGAAATCAATGAAAACCTAAAGGCCTAAACCTTATTTGTTAAATAGGAGGTACATATATAGAATGATGTCTAAGAGCACATGCATTTTTTACATTGGTGTATAAGTACTATACATCAAAAGATACAAAACATGATTTGTATGTGAAAGCACACTGGCTGATTGTCATTGCTTCAGCATAACAATGTATCTGAACCAGTACACTGCAGCATTCAATTCTGAACTTAATACTGAATAATCATATTTACTTCTATATCTATGAAAGAAAGAAACAATCAAATGAAAAACTAAAAATGTTGTCTAAATAAATAATCAAATAAGACTGTCAATTCTAAATCATCATAAGAATAAAAATAAAAATAATAAGAAATAAAAAAGGAGGTAATTCTCTCCACTACAGCAAATACATGTTTATGGGCTTTAAGCACACCTGTCATCTATCTACAAAAGAAAATCCAGAGATCTGACCTTCTTACGTCAACAATACTCACCAGCAACTTCTATGAAAATAGGTAAAAGGGAATTATATATCGAAGCAGAAAAGAACTCCTTCCAGTCCTCCAGGAGGTTGGGGGGATAGGACTTCTGGAGGTCAGGATTAGCTTTCAGATTTTCCATCACCTCACTGACACATCCTGCGCACTTGCTCACTGCACAAGTGAATGTTCCTGACACTGTCTCTACACTAATGCTCTGTGAATATGGGAGAAAAAAAAGTTACTATTATTATCTTCCTTTTCTTTTCATGTCTAAAACCCTAGGGCATTATCTGTCAAAATAATGATACACACTTAAAAAAGAGCAATACATTGTAATTATATGAAAGATACATTATCTTTTTATATAAAAATGAACCAACATATACTTAAATACATCTGTATATACCAATGTATTTATAATAATCCATTGGATCCACTTGCCTCACAGCCCACACACAGACTAAAATCCATCTGGGAGAGTCACACAAGTGCTGACTCTCCCAGATGTGTGACATGTAGACCAGACCCACGCAAATAATTGTGTGTGGTCTTATTAGACAATATCTTTTTCTGCATATATATTTCTTGCTGTTTGCCCTTTTACAAGGTTCATATTATGCTGTATCAAAATTTCCCAGGATATGACAATCATGGATCCAATGGGTTAACACAAACTATGGGTATACAAGTGTACAGGTATAACCAAACAAATTTCTCAATCTCACCAATCTGGATTCTTCAAGTGACTGAGCCCAAGAGCACAGAGAACAAAGGATGAAATCCCAATGCTGAGCCTCAAGGTGTATAGAGTGTCTATTCACCAAGACAGTCACCAGTCGAACCAGTGAACACGTAAACACTACATCCTCCCATGCCATTCCTGAGATATCCCTGAAAGAGTGAGAATCAGACAATGAATACAATTTTTCAACGGTAAATAATACCTCCTGATCTTATTTCTTCTCATGAATTACCTGCAGTTGTTAAAAAACAACTTAGTAATGAAAAGACAGAAATTAAAGTCTCAGCAACAAAAAATATTTGGAAGTTTCTAACCTATGATAATCAAAGGAGGATCTAATTCTAGATTAACACATAAATTTTGTAAATACAGGAGACAAAACTATCATTCTTCTATAGATTGACTTACGTTGCATATAGGAATATATTATCAGCATTTTCTCTCCACTGTGTCAGCACAGAGAATAAGGAGCCGATGACATCTTTTGTGACAGTGGAAGGCACGTGACTCAAAGCTGTTGTAATGAGTGAGATACATGGGGTAGCCAAGTAGGGACTATCCTCTAGGCTACTAAGTTTCCCCATCTCCTCTGCTAAAATGTCCATCAGGGGTTCATTTGGCAGCAAAGGCAGGAGTGACTGCAAATACAAAGGGATAATTATTAATGAAATCTGCAAGAGGACCATCTCATATATCATGCAAAATTAATACAGAATTAGAATATAAAGAATATAAAATCCAGTTATTGCCAACATGCTGATATGGTGAATCACCTGTTTAGTTGCTATGTATCCAAGAGCAGATTCCTCAATGCCATTCAACAATCGCATAATGTTGACATCCTCTGCTTTCATCCAAATATTTAGAACTTTTACAAGTGTCACACACCAAGCACTGCTTCCGTCACTACACCTGTTTTAAGTCATGAGAAATTACAGTTAAGCTATTAACACTAGATAATGAAGATTATACAGAATTTATTAATTTATCCTGCATACCTATGATTGGCAAGGGATAAATACTGATTTTAAAATGCCACATTTTTCCCACCCCCCTAATGCCATTGCAAAAATGTAGGGTTCACTACAGTAATTTGTGAAATGTCTCTACACACACATCTCCAAGTGCTTTGCCACCAAAGAATCAATTAGTAGGCCTTGAGAATGCTATCAATATATATGGTGTTATTATTGTTATCAAGCTCTTGGATCTGGGGGATGCGACCATCACATCACAAAAAACTTGGCTGAGGGCTGAGTAATCTGAATATGGGAAGATGCTGTCAAGAGAATTTTGGCAGTAATGACTTGGTATGAGTGCATTAGTCTCAGTGGGAATTTAGGAAGGGCTCTGGGAGGACACTATTTGCATGCTCAGCATTCTATTTCTGACCGCCATGACTGGCTGTGCAGGGTGGACAACAGGATACTGACTATTACCAAAACACAAAAAAGACACACATAACAAAAAGTTACTCATTGTTACTGTTATTGCAGAGAATTATAGACTATCTTGGGAGATAATGGTGTGTGCGTAAGGAAAATAGTCTATTACCATCTTGATAAAGTATATTAAATGACAAATATAAGCCTTGGAATATGACAAAAACCAAAAAAACAAAAAACACTTATGCAAAAAATGATATAACATTGAGGGGAAGTATGAGTCTTGACTGTACATATGTGTTTGTGTAGGGTGGGCCAACAAACCACACAACCAGGAGAGTTGCCACTCATGTACTACTCATGCCTGGATTTTGGGCTACGTGGGATGCAAGACATCTGATCCAATGAGTAAACATTACTAACAGTAATATATGGATAAAGAAAATATTTCTGAAATCAAGGAAAAAGGTCAACAGGTGAGACAGGTTGTACTAGTAACTGACTCATTGGTGGTTAAGTATTTATGGAGCCAGCTATGTGTGAAGACCATCAACAAACTAAACTTACATATATTAACATAAATCTTCTAAACAATATGCACAACTCCCTATGAAGAAGAAAGTACTATTGTGAGAAGTACTGATGATAATGACTTCTGAAGAACTTGGAGTTATCATATCTTTCAAATGTCAACAAAATCAACTTCCCACCATGGTAATATCTATGGTCACAGTACAATCTCCTTTTACATTACCTGTCTCGTATCTGTTTGGTAATAAGCCGCTTGTTGCCTTGATTTAACAGCTTCAACAATGCTCCCATGTCGTCATTTAGTTTTGTGGTACCAGCCTTTACATCATCTGACACCGAGTGCTGTTATGTACAGAAAAATTAGATATTCTTGTGAAATATTGATTTGATAAGAGCTACCATGTTTTATGTAGCTCCCTAAGGCTTGTTCTGAAAAGTGAAAGGTTAACTTCTTTCTCTTTTCTCTATATGATCATCTCTTTTGATAAATTCAATATACTAGTATTGCATTACACAAGTACTATATTCTAAATTATACCACTTTGTGATAGGAATCATACTTACATTACTGAGAGCATTGTACAGTTCCTGCACTACAGTGGCATGGCATGCTGAGTGAAGAGCTGAAACCACAAGGTGTGTATATTGACCCAGCGAGACTTCCTCCTCCTCCTCTAAGACCTCAGCATTCTTTTGCTTACACACAAAGAGCAACAGATCACAGAAGAACATGGATATCCTTGTGTGTTTATGATCCCATACTACAGTTTCCTGCATCTTCTTTGGGAATGGGAACTCACTAAAGGCTATGCTTCCCTGTAGTATAGCTGGAGCCATGTACAATGGGGAGAGTTGCTCCTCCATTTGTACCCAACAGCCTTCTGTTGGAGCCAGGATTTCTAGCAGAGCCTGTATTATGCTGTGGTCCAACATAATACCACAAACTTCTTGTGTCTTCACCTGCTCGTATACCAGTGATAAGAGGTTTTTTGTAAGCATGGCCATCCTCATGGTTAGATTGAAGGAACTTTTATCCTCCATAATTATCTGCTTAATGTCTTTGAGAGTGGACCTAAGACAACTTCCATCCTCAAGAAGCTTGGCTGAGTCCTCCTTGACTAATGAAGCAATAAGACCACTGAAAGCCTTCAGGAAGGTAGACTTAAGGGTACTAACAGTCTGCTCGGATAGTGATTTCCATGACTGACACTGCAGAAGAAACAAGGACCTCATGAACTCTTGTATTCCTGTTGTTTGCCAACAAACATAGCTGCTGAACAACTGGCTGGCAAGATTAGCCACCAACTGCACCATCTGGTCTTCAGGTTCTGAGTCTTCACCAAGTTTTAGATTGAAGCTTAGATTCTTGAGAATCTGGGATACATATTCCATGGCAATGATGTGGTCTGTTGGATAAGAAAAAAAATAAAGATCCTATAAATACACCTTTAGAATAATGTTTTGCCCTTTGGTCTTGGATTTATGTCTCCATATTTTTTTTTAATCTAGAAAAATATATAATACTCAAAGGCTTCAAGATATCAACAACCTACAATCCAGCAAGAACTGTAAATACCTTTCTTATTTCCATTACTCAACACGAAGTTGAACAGTGTAACAAGTTCCTCATCCTGAGAATACTGAGCAACACTCTTAGATTTGGTGGAGCCACACAGCTGTTCCACTAGCTGAATAAGTCGGTTGCCCAGCTGTGCTGACAAAAGCCATGACATTGCTACTTGATCTGTATCTCTCCTTTCTGTCATCTTCTCTAGCAACCGTCGCAAAACACTTATAGACCAAGAAATCTGGAAATCATGAAAGAAATCATTACACAAGCTGGCTCTGTAGTGTCTGAGAAGCAGCTTGTAAATAAATTCCTTGAATGAGGAAGATGGGATTTTTTTTCTTTAGTACATTAATTCAAACTAGGTACATCCAAAAAATTATGATGCAAATGGCACAAATAACTAAAAACAACAAAGAGGTCAATCCACAATCTATATGTCTGTTCCTATAACTCTATCACTTTAAAACTTCTATTTATGTTCAATTCTATATCTAAAAATATGCAAATTCTAACTAAATGGATAAAATTCATCAGGTATCACAAACCTTGCTTTCAAGAAGGACTAACTTCTGCTCCTCTGGAGACATGAGTGTATACACACCCATGAAAATGTCAACAGTGTGTTCTGCCAAAGATGGATTCTGAATTTCTAATTTAGGCTGGATGATCTCTTCCATTAGCTCTAGTTTGCTGACCTTTTCCTCATCCTGCTTGTTCAACAGCAAGGTATAAACTCTATCTGATGGGAAAGATGACAAGAGGGTGGCAAAGATTTTGTATACTGACGTACTCTTGGTTTCCAAAAAGGCAACATGACATGTGACAGTGAGTAGAGCAATATTTTTGGCAGCATGCTCCAAGAACACCTGCTCTTTCTTCTTTTGGTTGGCACTATCTTCCTCCTCTTTCATGTCTACACTGACTTTCTTGCTTTCATCTGTAAACCGGACTCCTTCTCTTCTGCTGGTGAACTTGGATGCAGGGTCCCGTAGGATGGTAAAGAAGTCTTTCATTTTGGAGAGAGTCGCTTCATTTCCTTTCTGTATACATGTTTCACATTCTGGGATAAAATTTTTCCAAAACAGTGCAAGAAGGTTTCCTATAGCCTCCTGGTTCTCTTCTGTGTGAGATTTCCATGTCCAAAACCGCAAGAGCTCTGACACTTCACGATAAAGGTTTGAGGTGCTTAGAGCTGGTGTGTCGCTGAAGGATAACTTGAGTGGTTCTATAATCTGAAAAAGGAATTCCATTAAAACCAGTAACTCCAAAATCCTACATATCAAATATATAACAGGATTTCTGCATAAAGTGTTTGATCAGTTTTACCTGATATTTCATAAGAATTTCCCAAAGTGAAGCATCAGTTTTATTCATGCTGACATATTTCAGGCACTCGAACAGTGCCTTTAGTATGGCATGGATGTCCCTGCTGCTTAGAGACATTCTGCTCTTGTTCAAACTGGAAATATAAAGTTTGAGTGTTAAGATCCATGCATTATCTATTTACATAAACACACACACACACACATAAATATATATTTATCTATCTATCTATATATATTATATATATTCTATAAGTTATATATTCTATATATATATTTTATATATATATATTTCATATATATATATATATATATATATATATATTTATATATATATATATGTATATATGTATGTATATATGCATGTATATATGTATGTATGTATATATGTATGTATATATATGTATGTATATATATATGTATGTATATATGTATGTATGTATATATGTATGTATGTATACATGTATGTATATATGTATGTATGTATGTATGTATGTATGTACATATATATATATATATATATATATATATATATATATATATATATATATATATATTGTCTGTATGTATGTATGTAAGTATGTATATATGTATATATGTATGTATGTATGTATGTATGTATGTATGTATGTATGTATGTATGTATGTATGTATGTATGTATGTATGTATGTATGTATGTATGTATGTATGTATGTATATATATATATATATATATATATATATATATATATATATATATATATATATATATATATATATATATATATACACACATATATATGCATGTATGTGTGCATGTATGTACACATAGCATTGCAGTGGTGGCTGCATAGTTTACCAAGAAATAGCATAAAAATGCTGGAAACCCCTGGTCTTCAGAATAAGTATAAATAACATATTCACAAAAACTAATCAACTATGTTAAGATTCACTATGCTTGAACTTTATGACACTGAAAGTGGCAGAAGAGAAACAATTATATAAATAACTACTGACATAGGAGGACTATCCATGATGTAATCTTTGAAACATACCCCGTGGACAATGCTCTGAAAAAGTCAATGTAAAATGCTGTTTTGTCTCCTACTGCTTCCTCTGGTATGATGCTTATTATTGGCAACAAATGAGGGTAAAGCTCAGCTGCACTTCCTCGACCACAGTCACGCAGAACGGAGTACAGTCGGTTAAAGACTGACTTGTTGTTCCCTTCGTGCCAAAGTGCCTAGGAGTAAACAAAGGTTAAGGTCACATGAATATGCCCATCTATTTATTTTGTGTAACACCATGATTAAAGCCTATAAACTTTCCCCTAATGTAATTTGAGCATCTCTATATTCACTCTTTTTCAAAATCTAATTTCATTTGGCCACTGGCATTGACCCAAATATTTGTTTTTACCCACTAAGACTCCATTCTCTTACCATACCAACATTATGAGAGAAAAACAAAACAAAACAAAAGAAATCACCTACCGGGTACATGAGACACAAGTGCAGGAAAGCCACCCAGATGTGTGGTAAAACAGCACCTTCATGGTCATCCAGTGATGGGAGGATGACATGACTCACTTCTTCGCTGTAGCATTTTAGGAGACCAGAGTCATACTCAAACATATTGCTCAGTGTTGAAAACCAGGCAATTCTTACCTGAAATTGCAAGTTCACAGAATATTACCTGTGCGACCATTTTTTTTTGTTTTGTTTGCTGAGACAACAAAAGAACCGAGGAAATCAATATAAATGATATACACTTTAAATCAATTCAAAATGATATTAAATGATAAGAAAAGAATAGCACATAGTACTCTGAGACATCATGATTCAATATAAACAGAACCTAGTGCCAGGGCAGACCAATAATTCACAAAACCACAGGAATTATTTTCACCATTGAATGCTTGTGTTTTGACATTTTCCAAAATTTGGGATTCTGGATAAGAGGCTGAACCAATGCAATCACATCTGACTTTTTCTGAGTATTTCTGGTGGTGTAGGTGAGCAGGAGAGAAATGCCTTTCAAGGAACAAACAAGAACATGGATGTATTTGTTCTTCATGTCCTCCTCATCTGTCGTTCTGTGGATGAAGAAGGGGATATTATGTGAAAGTGCATTACTGCCTTCCCCCCAACTTTATATATGAAAAAAATCCTTTGAAATGCAAGAGAAAAGTTACTATTTTCCAATGCCCTTTATATACTATGATGTTATGAACTAAAATTCTAGTGATAACACAATCTTAATGACATGCAAAATTGAAAAATAATGAGTGTATAGACACTTACTTGGGATCTGATAAGGTCTGTGGTGTCTGCATAAAAAGGTTGTCTTTGATGTGCTCAAGAATTTCCTTCCCGCTGAAAAACATAACTTCTGCTATCTTCTCTGCAGCGAAGACATCCTGCCAGAAATAGGATTTATCAACTTCCAAAGGACCCGAATGAGCAGAAGGACTGGGCATGGGACTCTTACTTCTAAGTTCAGACTTGATCCATAGATACTAACTACTGATTATCATAACAAGACTACCAATAGCATGGTATTATTTATGACCTTTGTGAGTTTTTGGTGGGAAGTATTCAGAAGTAGACAGACAGTAGAAGGATAAGAAAGAAAAAAAGAAAAAAAAAGAAAAGTTAATCAAACCTGAAGTGCCTTCAGAGCTGCTGAAGAGGCTGCTGGGTGTGGATCTACCATGCCCATTACCCATGAAGGCATGATAGAACGAAGATGAGGGGCAAGCTGTTTACCCACTTGTGATACTAAGGCTCCATGAGCAATCTGGGCAGCCTCTCTCACCTGTGGAAAAGTTACAAATTATGGTTTACATAATAAAGGTTTATGCAATCCAAGTTGTATAGTCTGCAAGCAATTTACACGGCTGTTTCAGTATGAATTTTTCAATCTGTTCATGAGATACTGTGCTTTAATTCTTACTCTTCTCTCCACATCAATGGTTAACTTTGCATACAGTCTAGGCCAAAAGGGAAGAGCTGTCTTGATGGAATCTACATCTCCATTTCCACATAAAGCTTCAAATTCTTGTAATGCCTGTTAACAAAAAAGGCCAATTATCATTTATATCATAAAAGAATTCATCCTTATTACATACTTTTCAAAAATCATTGATTACAATTAATAACATCTTCAAAGAGATAATATAAAAAAATTCCTAGTTATCTTTAATCTCTTTTCTAACTATCAGACACACCTTGATTTTTGTAGTGGCATCCTTTTTGGACATTTTCCGCAAAGCCACTCGGAACTCTGCTGATATTGTACTGTCATCAGAAGGACTTCCTTGTAAGGCAGCTGGGACATATCCCAAGTCCTGTAAGGCACTGAAACCCACAAATCCTGTTGCTCCTCCAAGATGTTCTGCCATTCTCCCACTGCTGGAGGGCTGTTGGAAAAGACTTTGGGTTATCACATGTTGTGGAACGCATTTATTGAAAAGAGAGGACATATTCAAACTGACCAACTGGCATTCATGAGGAGTCTTTTCTTCTTTATTTGTATCCTTTTCTACTATCATATTGATAACAACCTATCTGATTTCAACTTTTATTTCATATGAAAACAGGTAATGAAAGCTTATCTTTTTTGTCATTATTAGTCAAAAAAGGAACTGTGGCATCCATGAGGAACCCAAACACAAAATGATTTGTTGTTCATGTGGATGGCAAAGTAAGTTTGTACATTTTGGGCAATGGTTTTTGTATGTATTAATCTTTGGGCAAAATGAAGATGATATTCTTGTAGAGGACAAAAAGTTGCAGTTCTAGGTAAATGAAAGTAACTGGAGACACAAAATGTAATGCCACAAATAAAGGAAAAATGTGGCAGAAAGCACCATCCATAGTCTAAGTCCACTTAGTACTTCTGAACTTCAGCTCTATCTTGCCGTGCATACAAAGTGGAGAGAACGCTTCCAACAAGATGTTGGGGGGGCTCAACCCCTATCAACCCTCCCCTTACACACCCAGTCACGGCAAGTTATTGTTGAATAGATTTTGTGATGTGGAGTTAGTTAGGGAGTGGGCAAGTGTGTCCCCCATCCGATAGCTGTATTTCCCTATCAGGATAATATAACATCTGATTGCCATGGACTTACTTTCTGCATGGTATATGTCATAACCTATTTTCTTCATTTATGACATTATATTTTGCCTGTGCAGATTATTTCTAGTGCTGTTTTTCTCCTCAATTATTAATTGTCATCGTATTTTTCTGTAAATGTATATCAAAGTATTATGTAATGCACAACATTCTTATCATCAACATGAAAGTAATGCCATAAATGAAATGTCTATATTTTTGGTCATTCTGTCCATTACAGACAAATTTTAAATTGAAATATATGGCTATGGGAAACTATACCTTGATAATATCAAAAAGAGTGACGCACAGTTAGAGGAAAATAGACACTTCCATCTCATAAGGCATAAGATACAGAGTCCTTAATATAGCGTTTTCTGTAAGCTGGTACGGTGCTAATAAAGGAGGGTACATGGGGGAATTGTCTCCCCTGTCTAGGAAATAAATAGAAAGTTGGAAAGGTTGTGTTTGGTTTGGGCTTGCATGATACCCTGATTTTGGGACTTAATCTCTGGAGGGTGCGTTGCTCTCGCCAACAAATACCCTATATTCATATACGACTTACCTTGTGGATAACTATAGTTGTTTTAAAATAATCTACTTTGTTTTAAGGGGAATATGCCTACTACCAATTAACATACAGAAATTGTCAATCAAAATATATGACAATACGAAATCCACAGAATCTACACTCCCTAATCATAGTCCTCTAAATATTCATTTATAATCATTATTATTTGAGAGAAGGAGGAACAACAATCAAGAGAAATCATGGTGAAATACCCAAGGCCCAAAAGTCTTGAAACCAACAATATTTCATCCTCGTATTAGCTATCTACTCAACCTATTTACTGAACAATACATGCTACGAAAACCTCATGCTAATCATAATTACCTACCTTTTTATTTCCTTTGGTTCGCTGAGCACTTTTGTCCTTCCCCATCGTTGCTTTTTACTAAATCTAAACTCACAGGCTATCGTGGTTCCATCGGCCGCTGAAACATGTTGCTTGGCTGGGATTCGGACTCTGATGTTTTGGACCAATAAGAACGCTTCATTTTTACATTGACTTTTAATCCTGTATTCTGATTGGCTGTTCTTACACATGTATTTCACTTTTGGGAAGATCGTTCGCAGAAGCGTGAATGCGGATATGTAATCACTCAGACGGATTTTTTCTAATTCCATCCACGTATTTCGTCATGTAATAAACCATAAGCAAATAAATATTCAAGCTAACTTTTCTGCACAGAAAACTACACTGATATTTACAAACCCACACACAGCATCTCAACACATCACACAAATGGTTAAAAATGTTTACATAATATTATATTCACTATTATACTTCCATAAATCTGTTTAAGATTTTTTTAGTATATGTTTTGGATTTCAGACAGATTAACTGTTTTGTTTCTAGAACGTCATCTGGATAGTTCTATTTCAAAAATCTTATTATACGATTTTTTATGAGTAATGTATATTAATAATCCTATTTTCCGTCTCGCTTCCCCTGTATGTAAATCCAGCGACAATATCATCGAGTTTAGGCCATCAGTGTCAAGTTAAGAGCATGTGGAGAGATGAATGCGTAAGGCCACAGCAATTTTTTTTTCTTGAATAGCGGGTCCGCCGGCATTCATTTCCAGGAAAATGAAAAAAGTGAAAATCCCGAATCTTTTTTATTCAAATTTCCCGCCGATATTGTGACGTCCGCGAAAGAAATAGAAAAAATACAAATCAATTTGTCCATGATTCATTGTGTATGGTATCGTTTCTCCCGACCTCAAATAAAATAAAAATAAAAATAAGATGTATTTGGCAGGAATACCTTACTCTCATGTGTCAAGCCACGTCTATTGTCTATCGTGAATATTTTCGATTTTGATTTCCAAAATTACAAATACTGTTTGAAAGAATTCTTTGTCTTCTTTCATTCAACTCCTCGAAGATGTAGTAAGACAGAATTGTACTTCCTCCAGGTGGGGCTGGAACTGATACACTCCTTTACTACTTTGGAGGATAGGAGGTACACTTGTCTTATTTTGGAACTGGGGATTTTTTCCCTCCCTCATTTCATTAGCACCAGACTTGCCCGCTATTCAAAAAAAAAAAAAAAAAAAAAAAAAATGCTGTGGCCTAAATAATTCCAAGATCTTTTTGCTTCTAAACCTTACTTCTCATGTGCGAAGTTATCATATGTTGCCATGGCTTATCATATATGGCTTATCAGCTTGGGGGGAACGCAGTGTACTTACGTTTGTTAATCTTGTTATCAGTAGTCGGAGGCAGGGCCCGATTGTAACCTTTTCGTCCCTAGGGTAATGATTGACAGCTCGGACTTAGACTGGGGCCCTCTAACCTCTACAAAAGAGCCTCAAATTCCGGGCCTCCTTTTAAAGTTTTAAGCAATTTCAGAATAATTCAGCGATGTACAATATTAAATACTTATTTTACATTATATAAGTATGTTTTATATATGTATGAATGTGTATACATATTTCTAAATGTAAATACACATATATGTCTGAAAATATTATAGGCAGGGCCCCTCAAACTTGGAGGGGTCCCAAGCTCGGAGGGTCATAGGCCTACACTAACCTACAGGATAATCAGAAACATCTGTATTTTATTAAATTATTGCTATTCGCATGATCCTTCCCACACCTCTTCTGAAGGCCTTAAATGTTTTAAATAATCTTTATCATATATTTTCTCACTTAAAGGTTTGGACATTATAAATGACTTGCCACAACACATCGTTATTCGTGATTAATGTTTTGTATTTCATAAAAATGTCTATTCAGTATTTTCTATACATATTCATTAAACACTGCCATACTACAGAAATGGTTGGCGTTGCATGATTTATTTAGGTAACTATGACTATTAATATCTTTTGAGAAAGATAGGTATCAGTTATTTTGCATTTAAATACTTGATATTGAAAAGGCACGTTGTCTGACTTTTACATAAATATATTTGGCATTACATGGCGTCATATTCGTAATATGCATATTAGAGCTTATATTATTCAAGCTGAGACTTCAAAGTTTTAGATTTTAAGATGATGATGATTATTGCAACTTTATTAGAAATACATAGCATTCAGCTTCTCATACAATTATCACAAATGATATTTGAAATCACCCCATTTCTGTGATGATTTTAGGAAGACAATAAAGAGAAAATTATTGTGTTACTTTTCTCTTTATCTCAGTTTACAGTTATTTATTCATTATCATTATCATCACTATTATATATAGGCAAAATAATCATATATATATATATATATATATATATATATATATATATATATATATATATATATATATATATATATATATATACACTAAGGACAAGAATATGTTGAGATTTTTTACTTTTAGTCAGTTTTGCTTTGCTGATTCAAGTTTCCCAACTTTGGAATATTAAACACGTTCACATATTTGACATAGTTTGTTTCATTTTCCTGTATCAGTTCCTCAGCTTTGGAGTATAAACGCTCAGAGAGTACTGATGTAACAGGATCACACAGGTATTCACATGTTAGCTTAGACACGCGAGAATACAGCCGCCCACGAGTTTTCCAAAAATCTAGTGCGTCTTCTAAAGAGCTTTCCCTCCAGAAAATGGCGCATTTCCAATTTAAGCCTAGTCCAGACCAAGATTCACTGTTGCTCAACATTGTATCTGAAACACTATCTCAACAAATCCCAAAATATTTTCATACCCACGTCCAGACCAAGGTACTTTATTGAGCAACAATCCATCAACAGAGTATCTGAAAATTCACTCACCAGTTGAGCAACAATCTAAATTTGTTTCACAGTTGTTGCTCGTGAGTTCTTGTTTCTGTTTCCTACTGAATATGGGAAAAAATATAAAGTTGCGGGCAAAATAATCTTACCTTCTGTCTGCCATTGGCCAGACGTTTACTGGCTTGTTCTCGGTTGCTTTGTGCGATCGGATACTGGAAAATACACGTGACACGGGCTTCTGGAATCTTGACATTTCTAAATTTTGGAAATCCCTAGGAAATTCGAAAATCCCTGACAAATGTGTCTGAAAATACGGACATCCAGGAAATTTCGTTTGCTATTTTGGGCAGTGAAACGCCCCTCCTAGAAAACCAAAATGATCTGGAAGTCAATTCGGATACATGTTGGTGCAAGTGTTCTCGCCTGTCTCACAGCGGTCGCTGGATAAAGTCGCTCGTGTTTCGCAACATTTGCTAAACTAGGAGCAACATATTTGGATTGCTGCTCAGTTGTTGAGCAGATGTATCGGGGCAGTGCAGATACATTGTTGCTGCTTCGATAAAGTGTATCTTAGTCTGGGCTAGGTTTTAATGCTTCTTCCACTGACAATGTCCGATGAATCTCTGACCATTATTTTTTTGTCGAACCACATCCAGATGGTTTCATCATTTTCTTTAGATGTTTAGTGGGAAGCTGATGTTTGTGGCTCTGATTCTGCGGTTGTTATTCCATTTTCAAATTAAATGATTAAAGGTTCAAATATGATTTCTGTCTTGTGAAGCCAGTCACAGATCACCTCTTCAAAGGTGACCAAGCACAGTTGTTACAACATCATATTGCTCTATGTAATGTTCAGACATAATACGTAGAATTCAAGCGCGTGTCAACATTTTGAATGAGTTTATATTCTGGTCTTTGCCTTAATTTCGTTCAGCCTTTTCGTGGCCTTCACAGAACGATGCAAGTGTTTCAATACTTTTCGAATTCTTATTCCATTATATTTTGTTGTTGTTTGTCACCACCAGGTTCAGTGTCTATGAAACATGCTGGATGACGCCCTTAAGTTAAACATGCTGCTGTTCATCATATCTGAAGCATTATCAGACACTAGAATCAACGTTTTGTTGCTTATCTGTCAATCATTAGCAACGCGTTCTAGCTCAACGAATTGTTTCCTTTGTGTTGTCTTCGGTTAGCTAAACTGTTTCTAGAATGAAAGGTTTTAATTACCATTCAGATGTTGATCAGATGGTCAGTGACACATTCGGCACAAGTTTATCCAAACACTTAGCCTTTTCTGATTCATGAGAACCACATGTTTTCTGTATTGTTTGTTGCAGTACAGTCTGACTGGTTTCTAATATTTTTTGTAGTATTTTTTTGTTGTGTGTGTGTGTGTGTGTGTGTGTGTGTGTGTGTGTGTGTGTGTGTGTGTGTGTGTGTGTGTGTGTGTGTGTGTGTGTGTGTGTGTGTGTGTGTGTGTGCTGTACACTTACGCGATACACACACACATAGCGATAAACATCTTGCGGAACACCAATAAATAACTATTTCGTAGAATTTTTTATCAGATGATAACGGGATGATAAGATATTTCAGTCTGAACGTCTATCACTAGTTTCAGCTCCTCGGCCAACGCTGTGTGCTCTCGTGGCGTCGTTTGTTTACCTTTATTTACGAAGAATTTAAGTTTAAAATGGACTCGAGTGTAATCGCTATTATTGTAAGTATAAGCATAGATTTTCCACGATTTCAGCTATATCTTGATGTACCTAAGCAATTCCACTTACTCTTTTTTCATCCGTTTGTATCAATGATTATGGACATTGCTGTTACTTCTGAGTTATGATTGTATCTAAATACTAATTCTTGTTGCAGATGGCGTCTCTTGCCCTCGCGTTACTGGTAAGAAAGAGGACATTTTACATTTTTTCCCCCGATGCACCCATAGGATATTTCAGCTCACCCACATAGCATGCTGGAATCGAGGGTTTCTGAGATGTACGCCAGGATCACATCAGATATACGCCAAGCCACTGATTGATGCAATGTAGATGTGTTTTATCTATATTTGTACATGTGCTTGTATGCATGTATATTTATATTACCTGAAAACAAAATAATATCACGTCCATTTGTTTTTTGTACGAGATGTGTTGCTTTTTTTGTAAATAGAGGACGCATAGAATTTACTATACAAATATAAACCCAGTAATGCGATGTGTAATCTCCTGTCCCTGTGGAAGCATGCTTTTTTACATACGTTAAATGTCACACGAGGCAACCATCGTAAGGTAACATTTCACACCGGAATCCAACTATCATACCGCAACATTGCATTTTCAGCTCAAAGTTATTGATATATGCAACATGGAAACCAAAAAAAAAAAAAAAAAAAAATGAAATTCTGATGAAGCTATTTTTCTTGATTTCAGGTGCTTGGATTCATCTACCTTATATGGCGATTAAAGGTAGGGGAAAGGCGCACAAAACATATATGTACGAATACATGTATATGTCTATATGATACACACACACACACACCGACTGCCCACGGGGAGTGTAAAACTTCGTCATCCTTACCTAAGTATGAGTAGATAGGTAATGTCTATGCAAAGACCCAGGTTCGAATCCTGGACGAAGTTTAATTATTATTCATCATATCAATGCGGTAGTGCATTATTCTATCTTTCATGTTTATATGTGTGTGTGTGTGTTTATATGCATATTTATCTGTAGACACTATTCATACATAAATATATACATATATATATACTCACATATAAGTATATGTATATATATTACATATATCGATATATGTAGTACATATATCTTATATTCTTTATATATATATATATATATATATATATATATATATATATATATATATATATATATATATATATATATATATATATATATATATATATATATACACACACATGTATATGTATATATAGGCACACACACATATATACATGAATATAAATATAAGTATATACGAGTATATCATCATTTGTCCTAAAATTATTCACAGTATTCCTACTCCCTTTCCAGGGTCTGCGCCACGAATTTCTCGAGGAAATTGAGGAGCTAAAAGTAAGCCACAGTTACATTTCTCGAAATTAGAACAGAATGACCAGATAAAAGGCTATGCAGTTATAGTCTGTTCAGTTGAGTGTGATAGCTGGTTGGACAGAAAGTTAAGCTGTGATTGGTGGATGAACAGCAGTGAGGGGCGCGCGGGGAATTACTCCGGTTACCAGCGAAGAAAGGCGAACCTGGAATGGTTACCTGGAATGACTACCTGGAATGGTTACCTGGAATGGAGAACCGTCGCAGGAACACCAGCTGTCTGATTGCCTTTGAGACACACACTGAGTCTGTGGTGGCAATAGATGACCTTAACAACATTAATAGATTTGATGATAAGGATGATAATGTTGTTGAAATGATTATGTGGATATTAATTTATGACTGATGATAATGACGACAAAGAATGATAACATTTATAATTGCCATCGCAAAATTCGCTTCAGGTTAAGTGGTTTAATAATGCTCTAGGATTTACTAGCGTACACTTTTTAAGAATAGAGGTGGAGGCAAACCTTTGGCATCGTTGCAGTTAAGTGAAAGGTCTGCCAGTGTCGCAAGTGAAGACTAGCAACACCTAGTGGTATCTTACTTTTTTTAACCAACTAAGACCGCGTCTTAGTTAAGAGCCAGGGAGGTAGTATGGTAGAGGCCAGAAGGGTCAGTGATAATGATATGGTAAATTGTAGAAAAATCATCAGTCTCTTGAGACAGAAATATAGGAAACAGAACAACTAAACCAACCATCCTATCCTCCTGCGCTGGGTTAGGTTTCTAAATTTTGGTTGAATTCGTCTTGATTATAATTAGGGTTTTGTCTACTGGCGGAGTCAGAAGGCGTCCAATCGTATTTTAGACGACAATGCAACAAATTCGAGAATTCTTCTAAATATATTCAGCCACGGACATTAAAACTCCAACACATACACACGCGTGCGCGCGCATGTGCAGACAGTCACAGGCACATGCACGCACGCACACAGACACAGACACACACACAAACACACACACACGTAATTGAAAGTGACCAAAAAGAAAGGCGAGGATCATGATAACAAATTCCCTTGCGGTTTTGTATTTACAATGTTGGTTTCTGCTTTGAATGTGTGACCTAATAGAGATGTTATTAATAACTTTACTTTTTATTCCATTGATATATGAAGTAAATAGGAATGATTTACCAGCCTGGAAATTACCTTGCCTTCTTTGTGTTTCTTTTCATTTTTGAGAGTTATATCTGCACTGAATATCCCACAACATATCAGACAATATATTGGTGAATTTTGACAACGCATCTATGGTATGGAAAGGTTAGAACTAAGGCATCTTTTCCGGTGGCAATAAGGGTGTCGCGAGACGCGACGTGACACGAAAAGCTGTCTCGTGACTGGAGGCGAGACAGGTCTCTGAGCTCCGCCCATGTCTGTGACGTAATGGGAATGATCGCGGTTGACGGCTTGCTATTTTACTGTACTGGTTATTTTTCCGACAGGTAAACAAACAGTATTTTGGAATATGATATCCAAGATGACTTTTGATATCTTATGGTGGGTAGTGCGGTGTTATAGATATCCAATGTAAGTACGAATATGCATAAAAGACAACTGTCTGCTCGATTCCTGCCGCGCAAGAGGTGTCGCGTTTCCCGTAACCGCTGGAAAAGATGCCTCCAGTTTTGTTATTGCTATTGTTAAGAATAAAGGTTATCAGTAGCTCAACTCCATGATTTCCATGGCATTAACGACATCATTACACATTAAGATTTCAGCGTAAATGATAATGCTGACCCAGAGTTGTATTCAAATCTGACACTGGATGGTGCAATTGACACTGGATAAACTTTAATACAATATTTACTTTTGTTACGCTTACAGAATAATGCACTCGCTACCTCTTTTTCAAATGATGCATAAGGGTACTCAGTTTAAAATTACATATAAGCCTAGTTCCTCCCCTTTCTTAGGGAAACAAATTCATTTTCCCCCACAGGTGCTCCTCTTTTTAAAATGTAGACTGTGGCCCGATTAAAACTTCCCCATGGTTTCATCTTTGTCATGTAGCCACTAACCTATCGTATAAGTACTGCACCAAGTGTTAATTTCGGTTGATTTCGTGTATTCTGCATTTTTCTTTTTTTCCTAGCTATGATATTTCCTAACATTGATTTACAAACATCATTCGTACAGAAATCACCTGGAGAGCAAGTGCCTCGTTTAAGAAATCATGGCTCTGTAGAGGCAGGGGAGTTTCGTGGTGCCCAGTCTACCCAGAGAGCAATGGCTGGACCAGGTGCTTCACATCCAGCTAAGAGGCCCACACAAGCAGACCTCATAGAGGCAGAGGAGGAGTTTCTGAAGGAGAGAGAAGAAAAATGGAGAGACGTGGATAAAGATCGTGGTGCCCAGTCTA
>NC_091577.1:23350226-23352726 GCF_042767895.1 Penaeus vannamei | reverse complement strand
TTTCATCAAGAAACTCATGTCAAACCCAGCCTGATGATTTCACACAGAAGATTTCCAGGGACCTGTCATTTGAAGGAAAATCTGGAGATCCACTGGAGGAAAGAACAAAAATCTCTCCACAGGAAACTGGTATTGTAGATCAAGAAAAGCAATGTACTACTTCACCAGCTATTATGACACCAGTAACACGAGACATACCACTTGAGACTGCAACAGAAGGAACTATGACAGAATCAACAGTAACATCAGGGATTTCACGTATTGAAGATTCGTCAGAAGATCAAGAACCAGAAAAAGTAATGATATCTGAGGCTAAAATGACCAAAGAAAAATCTTCAGATCTTATTCCTGATGGAGAATTAGAAGCTATATCAAGGAATTCGTCAAGTCGATCTCAACGTGATGAATTTTCACTGAAGAGGTCCAAGAACCTATCAGTTGAGGAAGGATCAGGATATCCAGTAGAGAAGAGACTAAAGGTCTGTCTGCAGGAAACTGATACAGCAGAGAAGGGAGAGGAAGATATAATGACACCAGTAACACAAGACATACTGATCGATATTGCATCAGAAATGATCAGTGAAAAATCTGCTACAACTGAGGAACCACAGAACACACCTCAGACTCTTTCGTCTCAACCTGAGGAACAGCAAACTGCATTCTCTGCAGATGAGGAACAGCAAACTGCATTCTCTGCAGATGAGGAACAGCAAACTGCATTCTCTGCAGATGCTAAAAATGAAAAACCTAAAACTGCGGTTTTCAGAAGTCCGTCATCAACAACACTGAATTCTCAGACACCAGCAAAGGACTATTTTGGTAGGGATGACAAATGTTCAATTTGTGGAAAAAGTAACTGTCCTTTAGATCCCAAAAGGACTTCGAAAATGTCCTCTATGTCTTTGCCCCCAAAATCACTTGCTAGAAAGAGGAAATCTTCAGTGAAGTCAAAGTTATCGAAAGTTAATGTCAAGAAGATGAAGAGAATAAACACTCCATCCAAAATCTGCATTAATACCAGAAGTGTAACAAGTAAATTAGTTAAACGCATCGCTAACCATTCATCACTTCACATCTTTAAGTTAAAGGTAATGTGAATGTGTAGCAAGTAGATGTAAATGCTCTTATATTAGATATTTTATGCCTTAGGACTTCACAATACCTATGAAGGTTTAACAAATCATTACTTTTTAGGCTGAGCTCTTCAAGGCAGTGGAAAATGGAGACTTGGCAAGAATGCAGGAACTGATTCAAGACACAGGAGCAGCTGTGAGGAGAAGCAAGACCAGATGCACACTCCTTCATGCCGCAGCGTCTCACAACCAAGCGGATGTGGTGATGTTTCTGCTGAAATTGATCAGTCCCAATATTACCAACAAGGAGGGACAGACTCCAGCTCACGTGGCCGCTGAAAAGGGTCACACGCAAGTGCTGAAACTTTTAATGAGTGACCCTGACTTCGATGCCGACAAACGGGATAATCGCCAGAACTCAGTAAAATCGCTGGTAATTATCAGTCACGGAACTGTAAACATTAACAGAAAGTTATTTACATGAGGCTGTGGTGTGTATTTACTTCTGTAGAAATTACATTTCTAAGAGTTTCTTTTGGAATTTACAGCTTGGTAGCCACTTGTTCAAGGCAGTTTTGGAAGGAAGCAAGAGAGAAGCAGAAAGACTGTTGGCAGTTGGTGCAGACCCAGACAGTCACGGCGGAAAGCTGGTGGATGGACTGTTGGCACGAGAGCTTGGAGTGACAACGCCTCGCCTGCTGGCCAATGCCCTGAACATGGATTCGATTGCGGCAATGTTTGCTAAGGTATTTTGTGATATATTATAAATGAAAGAAAACGCCATTTTAATTGCCGAGTATATCACATTATGGGACTCGAAAATTCTTATTCCTTTCAAATATTCCAGAAAACAAGAAATGTCAACAAAGAAACTGTTCTCACAAGTTCACCGACATCAGCAGTTTTAAACGCATCAGAACTTAAAGTGAGTAAATACTCTTTGGAGCTTTGGGTTTAGTTTGATATAATGAAAAAGTTATTCGTTTGAAAACGTAAATTAGTTTCAGATAACCATATTTTACCTAACTTCAAATGCCATTAAATTCTAGGTCTCTACACGACAGTTCAATGTGAGACAGGCAACAACTATTCAAGGAGGTGCTGATGTGTACAAGATGGACAAGGAGGCACGAGGCTTCGTTCGCTTCTTTAACTTCAGTTGTTTCAAGGACAGATCCGACCTGAACCTCCAGCAACTCGACTACGATGCTCGCACAATGTCAGATGTATTTGATAAGATGGAATACATGTGTAAAACACACTCGTCACTCACGGCTCAGCAGACTAAGGAAGTTCTGAAGAATATTAGGAACGCAGATGTGCTGACGGACGTCGGATGTGCTATATTTGTCATATCTGGCTATGGTGTAAATGGCGGAAAGATTCTTACATCTGACATGCAGTGTGTCGACACAGACTACATTCTG
>NC_091577.1:23340226-23342726 GCF_042767895.1 Penaeus vannamei | reverse complement strand
TCATTAATTCTTCCTTCTAAAGAAACAGCTAAGCATTCCAGTTACTCTTCAAATTGCAAAGAAAATACAAACATTTCTTCTGATTTGCCATTTCAACTAATAAGAAAGCAACTTAATGGTTTGAAGTCTTCAGTAACTGAAAAAAGATTTGATTTGCAAAGCGACGAAATACTCGATACTCTGTCTACAGAGGTTTTATTAGGAAAAACGTTAAATGAAATAGTACCAGAGCTGCCAATGGAAACGTCCAGTGCCAATGCAAATGCTTCAACTGAGGAAATGGAGGTTTCAACAAGGAACTCGTCATGTCGAACCCAGCCTCACGAATTCTCACTGAAGAGGTCTAGGGACCTATCGGTTGAAGGGGAATTAGGAGATCCATTAGAGAAGAGAGCAAAGGTCTTCCTACAGGAAACTGGCACAGTGGATCAGGAAAAGGAAATTATTTCATCACCAGCTGTGATGACACAAGTAACACGAGACATGCCACTTGAGACTGCAACAGAAGGAACTATGGCAGAATCAAAAGTAAAATCCGGGATCTCACCTACTGAAGATAAGTCAGATCAAGCAGTAGAGAAAGATTTGGTCATATCTGAGGCGAAAATAACCAACGATAAATCCACAGATCTTAACCCTGATGAAGAATCGGAATCTATATCAAGGAATTGTTCAAGTCGAAACCAAACTGATGAATTCTCACTGAATTCAGTGACAATTGAAGGAGATTCAGGAGGCCCAGTAGAGGTCTCTCTGCAGGAAACTGGCACAGCAGGGAAGGGAGAGGAAATGAATACCACTTCACCAGCTACATTGGCACCAGCAACACAAGGCATGCAAACTGAGACGGCATCAGAAGGAACTATGACAGAAGCAAATATAAAATCCGGGATCTCATCTACTGAAGACAAGTCAGAAGATCAAGAAACAGAGAAATTAGTGATACCTGAGACCAGAACGAATAGTGAGAAATCTGCTACAACTGAGGAATCAGAGAAAGCATCTCAGACTCTCTCGTCTCAACCTAGTGAACAGCAAACCACATTCTCTGAAAATGAAAAACCTCTAACCATGGTTTTCAGAAGTCTGTATTCAACACCAGTGAGCTCTCAGTCACCAGAAAAGAACTGTTCTGACAGGAATAACAAATGTTCAATTTGTGGAAAAAATAATTGTCCTTTAGATCCCAAAAGGACTTCGAAAATGTCCTCTACTTCTGTGTCCTCCAGATCACTTGCTAGAAAGAAGAAATCTCCAGTGAGGGCAAAGTTATCGAAAGGTAATGCCAAGAAGATGAAGAAAGAAAAGAAGGAAAGAGAAAGAAAAGGCATTAATACCAGAAGTGAAGCGAGTGAATTGGTTAAACGCATCGCTAACCATTCATCACTCCACATCTTCAAATTAAAGGTAATGTCAACATAAAGCAAGTGCGTGTAAATGTTCTTATATTAGATATTAAATTATATACCTTATCTGCTTTAGGAATTCACAATATCTATGAAAGTCTATCTAATCAACATTATTTTTTAGGCTGAGCTCTTCAGGGCAGTAGAAAATGGAGACTTGTCAAGAATGCAGGAACTGATTCAAGACACAGGAGCAGCTGTGAGGAGAAGCAAGACCAGATGCACACTCCTTCACGCTGCAGCGTCTCACAACCAAGCGGATGTGGTGATGTTTCTGCTGAAATTGATCAGTCCCAATATTACCAACAAGGAGGGACAGACTCCAGCTCACGTGGCCGCTGAAAAGGGTCACACGCAAGTGCTGAAACTTTTAATGAGTGACCCTGACTTCGATGCCGACAAACGGGATAATCGCCAGAACTCAGTAAAATCGCTGGTAAGTATCAGTCACGGAACTGGAAATGTTAACATTAAAGTAACACATGTGCCTGTGGTGTGTATTTACTTCTGTAGTGATTACTTTTCTGTTTCTGGAATTTACAGCTTGGTAGCCACTTGTTCAAGGCAGTTTTGGAAGGAAACAAGAGAGAAGCAGAACGACTGTTGGCAGTTGGTGCAGACCCAGACAGTCACGGCGGAAAGCTGGTGGATGGACTGTTGGCACGAGAGCTTGGAGTGACAACGCCTCGCCTGCTGGCCAATGCCCTGAACATGAAGTCGATTGCGGCAATGTTTGCTAAGGTATTTTGTGATATATTATAAATGAAAGAAAACGCCATTTTAATTGCCGAGTATATCACATTATGGGACTCGAAAATTCTTATTCCTTTCAAATATTCCAGAAAAAAAGAAATAACAAAGAAACTGTTCTCACAAGTTCACCGACATCAGCAGTTTTAAACGCATCAGAACCTAAAGTGAGTAAACACTTAAACTTTGGGTTTAGTTTGATATAAAAAGTTATTCCTTTAAAACGTGAATAAGTTTCAAATAACCACATTTTACTTAACTTCCAATGCCTTTGAATTCTAGGTCTCAACACGACAGTTCAATTTGAGACAGGCAACAACTATTCAAGGAGGTGCTGATGTGTA
>NC_091577.1:23335226-23337726 GCF_042767895.1 Penaeus vannamei | reverse complement strand
CTCTCTCTCTCTCTCTCTCTCTGTCTCTCTCTCTCTCTCTCTCTCTCTCCGTCCCCCCTCCCCCCTCCCCATAATAACCTTGCCCCCCCTCCTCACCACCTGACTTGCCTCCCCCCCCCCCCCCGGCGCCCCCCACACCCACATCTGGATTCCATTGAAATGTGTCTCAAAGTAACGATTTCATGATGCCATTTTGCAATTCCCTTTTCTTAGAGTTGGATTTAATTGTCGTTTTTTTACGTTTTTGTTTTGTTTCGTTTTATGGGATTTCAGTTAAAATGTGGAGAGAGAGAAAAAGAATCCATTTTCATAAAAAGAAAAAAAAATGGTGAGGAGAGAGTGGGAGAGAGAAAAAAATCCTATTTCATTAAAAAATGGGTAAGTAAACTATCTCTTTTTATGTCTCTTATGCTTTTTGGTGAGGTGGAAGAAGAAACAAATATTAATTACAACTCAATGAAAAGCATCTTCTCTTGCCCTTCTCTCATTCCCTCCTTTTTCTTGCCCTCCTCTTGTCCCTCCCTTCTTTTTGCCCCTCTCTCGCTCCTTCCTTCTTATCTTATAACTTAATCTTATCTTACTGATCTACATTTCTTTCCCTTCGAAAATTAGAAGAATCGACAAGGATAACAAAGCCATTGAAGCATAAGCTCTCTGCACACACACACACACACACAAAAAGAAAGAAAGAAAAAAAAATCTTTTTCCTCAGCCATATGGGAATGACGTCACTCCCTTTCATCTCTGAGTGTTTATGGGAATGACGTCACTCCCTTTCATCTCTGAGTGTTTATGGGAATGACGTCACTCCCTTTCATCTCTGAGTGTTTATGGAAATGACGTCACTCCCTTTCATCTCTGTTTATGGGAATGACGTCACTCCCTTTCATCTCTGAGTGTTTATGGGAATGACGTCATTCCCTTTCATCTCTGAGTGTTTATGGGAATGACGTCACTCCCTTTCATCTCTGAGTGTTTATGGGAATGACGTCATTCCCTTTCATCTCTGAGTGTTTATGGGAATGACGTCACTCCCTTTCATCTCTGTTTATGGGAATGACGTCACTCCCTTTCATCTCTGTTTATGGGAATGACGTCACTCCCTTTCATCTCTGAGTGTTTATGGGAATGACGTCACTCCCTTTCATCTCTGAGTGTTTATGGGAATGACGTCACTCCCTTTCATCTCTGAGTGTTTATGGGAATGACGTCACTCCCTTTCATCTCTGAGTGTTTATGGGAATGACGTCACTCCCTTTCATCTCTGAGTGTTTATGGGAATGACGTCACTCCCTTTCATCTCTGTTTATGGGAATGACGTCACTCCCTTTCATCTCTGAGTGTTTATGGGAATGACGTCACTCCCTTTCATCTCTGAGTGTTTATGGGAATGACGTCATTCCCTTTCATCTCTGAGTGTTTATGGGAATGACGTCACTCCCTTTCATCTCTGTTTATGGGAATGACGTCACTCCCTTTCATCTCTGAGTGTTTATAGGAATGACGTCACTCCCTTTCATCTCTGAGTGTTTATGGGAATGACGTCACTCCCTTTCATCTCTGAGTGTTTATGGGAATGACGTCACTCCCTCTTATCTCTGTGTTTATGGGAATGACGTCACTCCCTTTCATCTCTGTTTATGGGAATGACGTCACTCCCTTTCATCTCTGTTTATGGGAATGACGTCACTCCCTTTCATCTCTGTGTTTATGGGAATGACGTCACTCCCTTTCATCTCTGAGTGTTTATGGGAATGACGTCACTCCCTTTCATCTCTGTTTATGGGAATGACGTCACTCCCTTTCATCTCTGTTTATGGGAATGACGTCACTCCCTTTCATCTCTGTGTTTATGGGAATGACGTCACTCCCTTTCATCTCTGAGTGTTTATGGGAATGACGTCACTCCCTCTCATCTCTGTTTATGGGAATGACGTCACTCCCTTTCATCTCTGTTTATGGGAATGACGTCACTCCCTTTCATCTCTGTTTATGGGAATGACGTCACTCCCTTTCATCTCTGAGTGTTTATGGGAATGACGTCACTCCCTTTCATCTCTGTTTATGGGAATGACGTCACTCCCTTTCATCTCTGTTTATGGGAATGACGTCACTCCCTTTCATCTCTGAGTGTTTATGGGAATGACGTCACTCCCTTTCATCTCTGAGTGTTTATGGGAATGACGTCACTCCCTCTCATCTCTGAGTGTTTATGGGAATGACGTCACTCCCTTTCATCTCTGAGTGTTTATGGGAATGACGTCACTCCCTTTCATCTCTGAGTGTTTATAGGAATGACGTCACTCCCTTTCATCTCTGAGTGTTTATAGGAATGACGTCACTCCCTTTCATCTCTGAGTGTTTATGGGAATGACGTCACTCCCTCTCATCTCTGAGTGTTTATGGGAATGACGTCACTCCCTTTCATCTCTGTTTATGGGAATGACGTCACTCCCTTTCATCTCTGAGTGTTTATGGGAATGACGTCACTCCCTCTCAT
>NC_091577.1:23320226-23325226 GCF_042767895.1 Penaeus vannamei | reverse complement strand
TTTCAGAGTAATGTACTTTGTAACGATATTTTGGAAAATTAAAACTGCGAGAGTAAGACCCTCAAGAAAGAGTAATGTGAGAAAACGTCCGCCAAAAAGATTCGCCTTTTTGCATATATTTTCTCTTCCTCAAATAGTATATTTGTTTATAATTTGTGTGTATATGTGCGTGTTTGTATGCGTGTACATATATACATATATGTATGTTTACACGCATAAGCAAACAAATATATAGGCATAAGTACTTGCGTGTATGCTTATTCAATCTAATCTAGGATATAATAGTATTGTCTCTAAGCGACCTCTGGTAACTTCCACGAGTTGAAACTTGCAATGTTAGGTCATCATGACGTCACGCAAAGGCAGATGGTATGGCAAAAGCTGAGTCACATAAAGCATGTTCAGTTAACCAATTGAAGGTCATTTATATCGAAGCAAAAACAAACGGATGCCTACATTTTGATGCAGCTGGAATGGAATATAATCTCTCCCTGACAGACCCTGCGCCCACTCACTCCGATATTGATTTTTCAAATTACATGACCATTGTTTAGGGGAAAGAGATAGGCGGGGTGATTTAAGGAAACCATTGATAATTTGGTGCTTTGAATACAGATGGTTTGAAAAGAGAGGGAATGTGAGGGGAATTCAGAAGACAGTTGTCTATCTGGCAAGTTTGGGGCGACTTATCGTACCCATGGGGATTATTTACTAGTTGGCATCCGGACCGTGGAAAGCGTCTGCCAATTGTATTATGACTGCCATCGTTTGGATTTCATCGTCGTTAACGTATGATTCATAGAGCGGATCGTCTGCCAAGGAATATTGAAGAGTATCAATTTTCCAGTACTCCATTCAGCAGTCTTGATCCCGTAATATACAAATTTAAGGATGAGGTTTAAGACAGGCATTCTAGCAATCGCAGATTGAAGTAGTCACATAATAGTACTCGATAACGAAATTCATGTTGATGAAAGGGAATCACTTTCCTTTATAATTTTCACATTTCAAAATGTTCCCCTTTTCCTATTGGAACATTTTTTCCCTGATACTCCTTTCTTCTGCCATCACTTCCTTTATTTCATTTATCGTCCTTCCTATCATCTACTGCCTTTCCCATCTCTGTTTTTACCTTAGAGAGCTCTGATGCTTTTGCTCTCATTCTCGCCTTTTAGACGATATATATATATGTGCATATATACAGGTAAATATGTTTATATATATATATATATATATATATATATATATATATATATATATATATATATATATATATATACACACGCATATATGCATGTAAGTGTATATATGTATGTAGATAGATGTATGTAGATATATATATACATACATATATATATATATATATATATATATATATATATATATATATATATATATATATATATATATATATATATATATATGCACGCACTCAGATTGAACCTATGTATGATTCTGAGTATTTTTATTTATTTTTCTAATTGGCAGAAAAAGATATTAATTTGGGCAGTAAGAGTTAGAAAGGTAAACAAATAGATGCACAAAGAGAGAGAGAGAGAGAGAGAGAGAGAGAGAGAGAGAGAAAGAGAGAGAGAGAGAGAGAGAGAGAGAGAGAGAGAGAGAGAGGAGAAATCAGAGAGAAAAAGAAAAAGATTTTCTATGGTATTGGAACCTTCTTTCGTGACGCAGCCGTGACGTAACATTCCAAGTCTTGACTTGTAAGAGTTTTCACGTGTCCCTGGCAATTCGATTAGCTATCCAAGAGTAGTAGATGTAACTGTACACACATATGGAAAACACAGCATCACAGACATAAAATAAAGTGGAAATTGTAAGGAAACATAAGCGCGCATCTCAGCAAGAGATATATATAATGTAAATAATTAAAAATATGTTAAAGAAAAAAAAAACTAAATAATCAGTAACGAAGGAATGTTGCTTCCAGAATTGATTGTGAGTTTTCTAGTATAACGGATAGAAATATGCATAGACACTTCACTCACATTTCGAAAGACATTTCACTGCTCTAAAATGAATTCTTGAAAACAGTTTGAATGCAATGCATGGCAACTCCAATATCACGTCCAGACTTGGCTCGCGTCTGAGCTGTATAAATGGCGGACGCGGCGAGATTTCAGCCAGTGCTTGCTCAGTGCTTGCAACGTGATCATCTCTCAACTAAATACAACTGAAGGCATACTGCTACGTTTTAGTGAAGAAATTTATTGCAGTTTATTGTGAAAAACTGTGGTTTGTGGTTTATTAAGAATATCAGGAGTGACACTGAGACAAGGGGAAATAATTTATCATAGTTTAAAGTGACGATGTATATACGAAACTACATTGTTTCTTAGAGATATGTTCTCCCAGTTCTAATAAGAATAACCCTATTGTTGACATTTTCATAGTATTGGTTTAAATTAATAATATAATACATTTGTAAACAAACACACCTTAGAATAAAGTCTGCTAATGTTCTGTATTTGCTTCAACTGACTACGTTTTATATATAAGGATATCTATTTTCTCTTTTGCAGAATAGATCGAATAAGACCAATTTGGTACAGACCAAGAAACTTCCAACCATAAGTGACTGTCACCTTGACAGACAAGTCCTTCACAAGAGACACCTCCAGGAATATGGCTGACAAAACATCTAGCGTCCTGGACAATTCTCCTGTGGAGAGAGAGAATGAATTCTCATCAGTTGAAGGAGAATTAGGAGATCCATTAAAGAAGAGGACAAAGGTCTCCCTGCAGGAAACTGGTGCAGCAGATCAGGAAAAGGAAAGCACTACTTTACCAACTATAATGACACTAGTAACACAAGACATCCAGCTTGGGACTGGATCGGAAGCAACTATGGCAGAGGCCGAAGTAAAATCCGGGCTCTCACCTGTTGGAGATCAAGAGGCAGAACGAGAGCTAGTTATACCTGAGGCCAAAGTGACCTGCGAAAAATCCGTAGTTGTTAAAACTAAGGAATCAGAAAAAATATGTCAAACTCCATCGACTCAGTCTTATGGGCTTAATACTGCAGCCTCTGCGAATTCTGAAAATGAAATGCCTAAAAACATAGATTCCAGAGGTCTGTCATCAGCAACAGTGAGTTCTCAGACCCAAGAAAAGAAATATCTAGATAGGGATAACAAATGTTCAATTTGTGGAAAAAATGATTGTCCTTGGAAAATGTGTTCTGCTTCTGTGCCATCAAAACTACTTATTAGAAATTTGAAATCTCCAGTGAAGACGAAGTTGTCGAAGGTTAATGCCAAGAAGTTGAAGGGAATAAACACTGCATCCAAAAGCTGCGTTCATTCCAGAAGCACAACAAATGAACGCATCGCTGACCATTCCCCATTTCACATCTTCAGGTTAAAGGTAAAGTAAACATGCCTCAAGTAGGTGTGGATGTCATATTAAATGTTTGATCATATACCTTTTATGTTTAAGGATTCACAATATCTATAAAAGTATAACAAATTACTTTTTAGGCTGCGGTCTTCAGGGCAGTAGAAAATGGAGACTTGGCAAGAGTGCAGGAACTGATTCAATACACGGGGGCAGCTGTGAGGAGAAGCAAGACCAGCTGCACACTCCTTCATGCTGCAGCGTCTCACAACCAAGCGGATGTGGTGGTGTTTCTGCTGAAATTGATCAGTCCCAATATTACCAACAAGGAGGGACAGACTCCAGCTCACGTGGCCGCTGAAAAGGGTCACACGCAAGTGCTGAAACTTCTAGTGCGTGACCCTGACTTTGACGCCGACAAACGGGATAATCGCCAGAACTCAGTAAAATCACTGGTAAATATTAGGCATGGAACTGAAAATGTTAAGATTAACGTCATTTATATATGCCTGTAAACACATTAAGACTTGTAAGGAGTGACTTGTATATGCTTCTGAAGTGTTTACTTTTTAAGTTTCCTTTGATATTAACAGCTTGGCAGCCATTTGTTGAAGGCAGTATTGGAAGGAAACAAGGGAGAGGCAGAAAGACCAGTGGTAGCTGGTGCAGAGCCAGACGTTGGCACGGGAGCTTGGAGTGACGACCCCTCGCCTGATGGCCAAAGCCCTGAAGAAGGATTCGATTCTTGCAAAGTTTGCTAAGGTATTTTTATTTATATAAAAGAATACGTCACTTTTATCGCTGACTATATTCCATACATGTTTAAAGAACTGATTTCATCTAGTATGGGACTAGAAAATGTTTATTCCTTTAATATATTTCCGAAAACAAGAAATAACAAAGAAACTATTCTCACAATGTTCCCTGACATCAACATCTTTAAATCTAACAGTATTTAAAATACTCTGGAACAATGGGTTTAGATTGTTTTAATTGTATTAATAAAATAAAAAAGTTATTTGTTTGAAAAAGTAAATAACCTTCAGATAACTTCACTTTTTACCTAACACCAAATGCCTTTCAATTCTAGGTCTGTACACGGCAGCTTAATGTGAGACAGGCAACAACTATTCAAGGAGGTGCTGATGTGTACAAGATGGACAAGGAGGCACGAGGCTTCGTTCGCATCTTTAACTTCAGTTGTTTCAAGGACAGATCCGACCTGAACCTTCAGCAACTCGACTACGGTGCTCGTAAAATGTATATGATATGATGGGATACATGTGTAAAACACATCACCCACGGCTCAGCAAACTAAGGAAGTCCTAAAACATATTGGGAATACAGATGTACTAAAGGACGTCGGATGTGCTATATTTGTCATATCTGGCTATGGTGTAAGTGGCGGAAAGATTCTTACATCTGATATGCAGTATGTAGTGTTTAAAAGCTCTAAATGTCTTTAACTCTAAAACAAAAACTTTTCATCTTTAACTTCAGGGATGATGGTGATTGTCAGAACCCCTTAACGAAATGGCATCTGTCTATTCCAAGAGCATGGCATTTGTTAAGTTGCTGTTTAAAAAATATACATTACTCATCTAAGCATGATATCACATCTATAAACTGTTCCATATGTTTTTTTTCTT
>NC_091577.1:23302726-23315226 GCF_042767895.1 Penaeus vannamei | reverse complement strand
TCAGAAGGCCAGTTTCACCGGTTTTATCATTTCTTGCATTCTGAAACATTAGAAATCAAAGTAAATTTTCTAAAGCTTACATTACGCTATAAAAGTTTTATATTCCCAAGACACTGTTGACAATTTGAGGATATAAGAGATCTAAGATGATTACCTTGGCAAACATGGTTACAGCCCATTCCATATTCAGGGCACTGGCCAGGAGGCCAGCTGTAGTCACTCCAAGCTCTCGTGCCAACACTCCATTCACCAGCTTTCCACCGTGACTGTCTGGGTCTGCACCAACTGCCAACAGTCTTTCTGCTTCTTTCTTGTTCCCTTCTAATACGGCCTTGAACAGATGGCCACCAAGCTTAGAGAGAAAAGAAAACTCTTAGAAAAGAAAATACTCCAAATGAAAACGCATATTGTACAATTAACTACATTCTACAACTCTACAGTTAACATTTTCATGCTAGACTATCGGGTGAAAGCTTGTGTGATTGAAATGCTACTATAGTATCTTTCAATCATAACTACTTACCAGGGTTTTTACTGTGTTGTGGCAATTATCCCGTTTGTCGGCATCGAAGTCAGAGTCACTCATTAAAAGTTTCAGCACTTGCGTGTGACCCTTTTCAGCGGCCACGTGAGCTGGAGTCTGTCCCTCCTCGTTGGTAATATTGGGACTGATCAATTTCAGCAGAAACATCACCACATCCGCTTGGTTGTGAGACGCTGCAGTGTGAAGGAGTGTGCATCTGCTCTTGTTTTTCCTCACAGCTGCTCCTGTATCTTGTATTAATTCCTGCACTTTTACCACATCTCCATCTTCCACTGCTTTGAAGAGCTGACCCTATTGACCAATAATAATTTGTTGAACTTTCGAAAACATTTGGAAAAGTACTAAAGCACAATGAAAGCCAAAATATCAAATATGTGATATAGAAACAATTAGCTATGCCTACTAATGCTTACGTTACCTTTAACTTGAAGACATGAAGTGGTGTGTGATTAGCGATGCGTTTAGCCAATCTGTTTGTTAAACTTCGAGTATAAATGCAGTGTTTGAATGGAGTCTTCGTCTTCTTCACCTTCATAACATTAACCTGGGAGAACTTGGACTTTCGTGGAGACTTTGGTTTCCCAACAAGTGACTTTTGGGGCATGGGCATTTGGCTTATTTTCGAACGCAGTTTAGGATCTGCAGGACAATTTCTTTTCCCACAAATCGAACACCTGTCGCCTTCAGATCTTTCTTCAGCAATAGCAACTGACACCTGCTGTTGATCTGGCACAGATGAACTCTGAGACATTTTCTCAGCTTCTGCAGTTGTTACATCTGTGGATTTCTCACTGGTAGTGGTTATTTTCGAACGCAGTTTAGGATCTGAAGGACAATTTCTTTTTCCACAAATTGAACACCTGTCGCCTTCAGAACTTTTTTCTTTATCAACAGCGATTGACACCTGCTGTTGATCTGGCACAGATGATGAACTCTGAGACATTTTCCCAGATTCCACACTTGGAACATCCATGGATTCCTCACTGGTCATGTTGGCATCAGATTTCTCTACCTCTTCCTCTGCTACTTGGCCTTCTGACTTATCTTCATTAGGCGAGACCCCGCATTCTACATTTGTTTCTGTCATAGTTCCTTCTGATGGAGCCTCAGGTGGCATGTCTTGTGTAATTGGTGACATAACCGGTGAAATAAGAGACATTTCCTTTCCTTGCTCTCCTGTACCAATTTCCTCTGCTGAAACCCTAGCTCTCTTTTCGAATGAATCCTCAGATTCTCCCTCACCAGATAGGTTCCTCGACCTCTTCAGAGAGAATTCTTTAGACGGGACTTGACTTGATAGAACCTCCACTTCTTTGGCGGAAATGTCTCTATTTGTGCTGCAGAATCTTTCCATCGGTAGTTCAGGCGCCGTTTTATTTGACGTTTCCTTTGAGGAAATATCTGAAGGCACATTGCTTGATATTTTCTCTATCTGGTCATTAAACATATTTCCTGATACTGAAGTCTTCATGCCACTGCATCGCCTTATTAATTTGAATAACGAATCCGGCGTCGAATTTTCTTTCGATTCAGAAGAGAAATAATCGCTTTTGGCTAAATCTTTATCTGATTTTGCTTTGGGAAGCAAAATCAATGAATTCTCAGACATTTCCCGCAGTAGAGACTGACAGAACAATGAGTTGGTTCGAACAACTTGAGATCGAAGAGCAGTCTCTTCCTCCAGGGGAAGGTAATCCTCCGGAATGTAAGGTGGAGTTTTGTCAGCCATGTTCTCGGGGAAAAGTTTGTTCAGAAGGATTGGCTGTGAGGGCGACAGCAACCGTGCTCTGGAGATCTTCAAGTTTCTCCTAAATGTTCTAGTAATTCTTCACAGTGTATTCTGCAAAACAGAAAACACATGTTAGTTTCATCTACACCTATTTTCTAATTACTAAACAGAGGTTAGGGCATAAATCAGTGGGACTAATTGGACTTCTGTCAAATGTTTGTTCCTACTAATTGAGAGATGTTATTTTTATTAATGTTTCATACAAAAATTAGAATCTTACTGACACCAGTTTTAATTACACTAAGAGATATCCGGTAGAGTCTGAAATGGGATTTTCAGGAACGACCGTATAAAGTCTACGGTATATCACACAATTTCGTTTATTTCAAGGTCTCTAAAATATGTTATTCTTACCTTAATATTAATCCAGCAATTGTTATCTAAGTTCAAACACCAGTGAATTTGCACAATAAATTTCAATATCTTCTTTCCTTAAATGCACAAGTATGCTTCAAGATGGTGGAGTGACACTTTCAAATGTTGTACTGTTTGCACGTTGCTCACCGAGCGAGCACTGACTGCAAGGTCGGAGTGTCCGCTATTTATAGGGCTCCGACGCGAGACAAGTTGGAACGCGATATCCCAGCTGCGCGCGCAATACCCTCAAACTTGTGCTGATATTTGTTTTCCTTTTTGGATTTCAACCTTGCCTAAAAATGGAATAAAGTATACATACACGCATATGCACAATTATAAACAGATAAACAGGTACAAGCACTGTATATATTGAAAGATAAGATATACGGACAGGTGTATGTGTATGCATCTGTGTTGAATGTAAACATATCTTTATCCTGAATACTCGTGTGTCCGAGCGTGCGTGCGTGCGTGCGTTTGTGTTTATGTGTTTGTGTTGTACAATTTTATTACGCTTTCGTTATTTGAGTTAATATTTTAAGGTAATGAATAAACGCAATAATCAGATATCTAGACTTTTCGGCAAGAAAGTTAATCCTGATATTTAAATGTGTATTAATTATATCATGAATATCCACAAACCTTCATTCACAATAAAATTATGAATAGGAGGATAGGTAGAAATTTGGATAACAGATAAGACAAACATCTAGATATGCGTATTCGTACTTGAGTATGTATGACTATATGCGTATCCCTATGTGTTATGTTGATGCATTTGTGACTGGTGTTGGATGTGTACATATGTATGGGTGTATGTGTGTTTCCCTGTTTTTGATGTATGTGTGTATTGTGTGATTTGTACTATAATTACAGATATTCCTATGCAGTTTCTCACATTGCTTTTCAATGTGCTAGCGACACTTGGAAACTCTCACGGGTTGAAACCTGTGATGGTACGTCACGACTACGTCACGGAGGAAGGAAATCCATTGATATATTTCTTGTTTTTGTTTATCTATTTCACACTTTTCCCATCATTTCTTTGCTCTTATCTCTTTCTCTCTCTGCCCCTCCATTTTTTATTATTATTATTATTCTCCGTCGTTTTCCTTCCTTAGTTCCATTTTTATCTTTCTTATTCTTTCTTGTTTTCCATTTCTCTTTCTCTGCCCCCCTCCTCTTTCTCTGTTCGCCATCCTACCATTCTTCTCTGTTTTCTTGTATATCTTTTTCTTTCCTGTACGTTACTTTTTCATTTGTCCCATTCCTCTTTTATTTCTTGGCTTCCTTTCTTTCTCTCTCATTCTCTCTATGTCTTTCACTTAAATGCTATTTCCCATCTTACTTAGCGGATTCTCTGCAGAGTGCGCTCGAGAAGAAGAAAATCGAAATGTGATTGACTTCTGAGGAAATTGAGACTATATATAAAACATATGTATAGATACATCAATATACATACAGATAAATGAGTGTTTTTAGATAGATGAATATATATATATAAATCCCTTAATATCAGTGACATTTTAGGGACAGTTAATGACTCCATTTCTGTTCATTCATTACTATTTCTGACATACAATTATGAACAGTAAAGAAAATGAAGAGAAACTCAAAGATTAATTTAGTGCTGTAATCACATCAACCATTATTAATAGTTAACATTGCGGGTAATACACAACCAATCACCAATTTACACACGGAACTCACTCCACATGACCAGTTGCATGTTATCACTATGAAACTAGTGTTCGGCAGATCAGCTGATCAGCGCATACCGTCTATGTGCAAGCAGGGATCGATAGCTAAAGCAAAGTCAGGTCGATGATCAGCTATTCTATTGATTCCCACTTTTATCTCAATATAAAATATGCACAGTTAAGTGTGCGAGTGTGAAATCGCACACCTGACGACTGTTCATGAAATTCATCACTTGCCATTCCCTTCCGTGACGTCATATCGCCGTAGCACAAGTCCCAACCCGAGAGAGTTACCAAGTGTCGTCTGGGCACCGGGATGTTTTTACTTATGTGCGTGTCTATCTGTTATGTATATATATTTATATGCATATATGTGTGTGTGTATATATATATATATATATATATATATATATATAAAAATATATATACATATATACATATGTATTTATATGTATGTATGTATTTATAAATAAATATATGTTTATATATATATATATGTTTATATATAATATATATATATTTATTTATTTATATATATATATATGTTAATATATATATATATATATATATATATATATATATATGTTTATATATATGTATATATGTATGTATGTGTAGATAGATAGGCAGACAGACAGACAGCTACATATGTATATACATATATGTAGTATGTATGTATATATGTGTGCTGATTATATATATATACATAAATATGTGTGTGTGATCATATATGTGTATGAGTATATATATATTCATATATATACATATGCATATTTATAAATAAGTATATATTCACATATATATGTACATATATTCATAAATACATATACATTTGTGTGTATGTTTATATATGTATATATGTGTACATAAATATCTATCATATGTGTACATATGTATACATATATATCACATGTGTACATATATGATATATATATATCTATATATATATATATATATATATATATATATATATCATATGTGTACATATATATATCGTATGTGTACATATATATATCATATGTGTACATATATATATGTGTACATATATATACATATTTATCAACAAATATGTATATATGTGTACATATATATATACATATTTATCAACATATATGTATATATATGTGTACATATATATACATATTTATCAACATATATGTATATATATGTGTACATATATATACATATTTATCAACATATATATATATATGCATACTAATACGCATTTAAGTATGTATATCTTTATGTATGTACTGTATGTATCATTCTATCTATGAATATATTCACGCACTGTATATACTAATACATACATAAATCTCTCTCACTCTTTCTGTATATATATATATACATATACATATGATGTATGCATATATGTGTGTATATATACATGTATTTATGAATATGTAAGTATATACATATATACATGCATAAGTATATATAACCCTTTTGTGTAGCATCCCGAAATCCCAACCACTGTAATGTTTGGTATTATGTCATGTTCATTGATGATGATATATATGCATATATACATTTTTGTATATACTTATTTTCTATAGATATTGATAGAGATTTTAAAAACAGGATATGAAAATGCTTAATACAAAAGAAATATATATTTACACTAAAAGCTTTTAATGTACAACATTTGAATGACTAGATATATTTTGTACATTATTTACATAAACTTGATGAATAAATAATGTGTCTATATTAGTATATAGTAATCTTCCTCTACAAAAACATATAATATAAAATAATTTATAAATATTTCGAGAACCAATAAAATATGTAAAAGAATATAAACATTTTACCTGAAATATTTCATTGATAATTATTCATCGAAATTATAACACAATGTGACTTTTCTGTTTGTCCCAATACCCGAAGTTTGTCCAGTGCAATTTCTTTATATAATAGATAATTAAAAATCTAATGCCTCAAGTAATTGCTGTTGAAGATCTCTTGAATTCATGGTGTGTGAATCAGATGAAACTCCCTTCAAAGAGGGTCTCATTCAATTTACATAGGATTAAAGAAGAATTTCTTGGTGAAGCCAAAGTACCTCAATTCAGGTGAGAAACTAGGAGAGCTCTTGTTGTATTCTTTCAGGAATTCTCTGTAAAAATCACAAAGTTCATGCTCAGCACCATGTTCTGCCAAAGTGCGACACAAGGACCAGCTGAAGGAGGTTCCTTTCCCATTCGGGACGCAGTTCACACCAATGCTGTTCGAATATACACAAGCCATGTCGTTCAGGGGATCTGTCAACCTCATCACTTTTGGACTTTCACTGCTTGAAGTCTCGATAACTTCATTCATGTTAAACAAGTTAAAAATGAAAAGTTTGGGTTTGTTTTTGAGCTGAGGACATTCGGAATCTTTGAACGCATTCAACATATAGTCGATGTCTACACATTTCATGTCAGACGTAAGAACACTCCTGCCATTTACACTATATCCACAAATGACAAATATAGCACATCCGACGTCTGTTAGCTCATCACCATCCCTAATGTTTTTCAAGACCTCCTTAGTCTGCTGAGCCGTGAGTGACGAGTGTGTTTTACACATGTATCCCATCTTATCAAATACATCTGACATTATGCAAGCATCGTAGTCGAGTTGCTGAAGGTTCAGGTCGGATCTGTCCTTGAAACAACTGAAGTTAAAGATGCGAACAAAGCCTCGTGCCTCCTTGTCCATCTTGTACACATCAGCACCTTGAATTGCCGTTGCATGTCTCACACGAAATTGTCGTGAGGGAACCTGAAATTTAAAGATGCCTGTCATTAGTGGAATGTAAAGTAATGAGGGAATAAATAAGATTAGTTATAGAGTGATTGGTAAAAGAGAAAGCAAGTATATAATACAATTCATATAAAAATACGTCACTCACTTTAAGCTGCACGGAGTTTGAGACATCTGATGTCAGAAAGCCAGTTTCACCAGTTTTATCATTTCTTGCATTCTGAAACATTTGGAATCAATGTTAATTTTCTAAAGCTTACATTACGCTATACAAGTTTTATATTCCCAAGACACTGTTGACAATTTGAGGATATAAGAGATCTAAGATGATTACCTTGGCAAACATGGTTACAGCCCATTCCATATTCAGGGCACTGGCAAGGAGGCCAGCTGTAGTCACTCCAAGCTCTCGTGCCAACACTCCATTCACCAGCTTTCCACCGTGACTGTCTGGGTCTGCACCAACTGCCAACAGTCTTTCTGCTTCTTTCTTGTTCCCTTCTAATACGGCCTTGAACAGATGGCCACCAAGCTTAGAGAGAAAAGAAAACTCTTAGAAAAGAAAATACTCCAAATGAAAACGCATATTGCACAATGAACTACATTCTACAACTCTACAGTTAACATTTTCATGCTAGACTATCGGGTGAAAGCTTGTGTGATTGAAATGCTACTGTACTATCTTTCAATCATAACTACTTACCAGGGTTTTTACTGTGTTGTGGCAATTATCCCTCTTGTCGGCATCGAAGTCAGAGTCACTCATTAAAAGTTTCAGCACTTGTGTGTGACCCTTTTCAGCGGCCACGTGAGCTGGAGTCTGTCCCTCCTCGTTGGTAATATTGGGACTGATCAATTTCAGCAGAAACATCACCACATCCGCTTGGTTGTGAGACGCTGCAGTGTGAAGGAGTGTGCATCTGCTCTTGTTTTTCCTCACAGCTGCTCCTGTATCTTGTATTAATTCCTGCACTTTTACCACATCTCCATCTTCCACTGCTTTGAAGAGCTGACCCTATTGACCAATAATAATTTGTTGAACTTTCGAAAACATTTGGAAAAGTACTAAAGCACAATGAAAGCCAAAATATCAAATATGTGATATAGAAACAATTAGCTATGCCTACTAATGCTTACGTTACCTTTAACTTGAAGACATGAAGTGGTGTGTGATTAGCGATGCGTTTAGCCAATCTGTTTGTTAAACTTCGAGTATTAATGCAGTGTTTGAATGGAGTCTTCGTCTTCTTCACCTTCATAACATTAACCTGGGAGAACTTGGACTTTCGTGGAGACTTTGATTTCCCAACAAGTGACTTTTGGGGCATGGGCATTTGGCTTATTTTCGAACGCAGTTTAGGATCTGCAGGACAATTTCTTTTCCCACAAATCGAACACCTGTCGCCTTCAGAAGTTTTTTCTTCAGCAATAGCAACTGACACCTGCTGTTGATCTGGCACAGATGAACTCTGAGACATTTTCTCAGCTTCTGCAGTTGTTACATCTGTGGATTTCTCACTGGCAATGGTTATTTTCGAACGCAGTTTAGGATCTGAAGGACAATTTCTTTTTCCACAAATTGAACACCTGTCGCCTTCAGAACTTTTTTCTTTATCAACAGCGATTGACACCTGCTGTTGATCTGGCACAGATGATGACCTCTGAGACATTTTCCCAGATTCCACACTTGGAACATCCATGGATTCCTCACTGGTCATGTTGGCATCAGATTTCTCTTCCTCTTCCTCTGCTACTTGGCCTTCTGACTTATCTTCATTAGGCGAGACCCCGCATTCTACATTTGTTTCTGTCATAGTTCCTTCTGATGGAGCCTCAGGTGGCATGTCTTGTGTAATTGGTGACATAACCGGTGAAATAAGAAACATTTCCTTTTCTTGCCCTCCTGTACCAATTTCCTCTGCTGAAACCCTAGCTCTCTTTTCGAATGAATCCTCAGATTCTCCCTCACCAGATAGGTTCCTCGACCTCTTCAGAGAGAATTCTTTAGACGGGACTTGACTTGATAGAACCTCCACTTCTTTGGCGGAAATGTCTCTATTTGTGCTGCAGAATCTTTCCATCGGTAGTTCAGGCGCCGTTTTATTTGACGTTTCCTTTGAGGAAATATCTGAAGGCACATTGCTTGATATTTTCTCTATCTGGTCATTAAACATATTTCCTGATACTGAAGTCTTCATGCCACTGCATCGCCTTATTAATTTGAATAACGAATCCGGCGTCACGTTCGAATTTTCTTTCGATTCAGAAGAGAAATAATCACTCTTGGCTAGATCTTTATCTGATTTCTGTGCTTTGGGAAGCAAAATCAATGAATTCTCAGACATTTCCCGCAGTAGAGACTGACAGAACAATGAGTTGGTTCGAACAACTTGAGATCGAAGAGCAGTCTCTTCCTCCAGGGGAAGGTAATCCTCCGGAATGTAAGGTGGAGTTTTGTCAGCCATGTTCTCGAGGAAAAGTTTGTTCAGAAGGTTTGGCTGTGAGGGCGACAGCAACCGTGCTCTGGAGATCTTCAAGTTTCTCCTAAATGTTCTAGTAATTCTTCACAGTGTATTCTGCAAAACAGAAAACACATGTTAGTTTCATCTACACCTATTTTCTAATTACTAAACAGAGGTTAGGGCATAAATCAGTGGGACTAACTGGACTTCTGTCAAATGTTTGTTCCTGCTAATTACGAGATGTAATTTTTATTAATGTTTCATACAAAAATTAGAATCTTACTGACACCAGTTTTAATTACACTAAGAGATATCCGGTAGAGTCTGAAATGGGATTTTCAGGAACGACCGTATGAAGTCTACGGTATATCATACAATTTTGTTTATTTCAAGGTCTCTAAAATGTTATTCTTACCTTAATATTAATCCAGCAATTGTTATCTAAGTTCAAACACCAGTGAATTTGCACAACGAATTTCAATATCTTCTTTCCTTAAATGCACAAGTATGCTTCAAGATGGGAGAGTGACACTTTCTAATGTTGCACTGTTTTCACGTTGCTCACCGAGCGAGCACTGACTGCAACGTCGGTGTGTCCGCTATTTATAGGGCTCCGACGCGAGACAAGTTGGAACGCGATATCCCAGCTGCGCGCGCAATACGCTCGAACTTGTGCTGATATTTGTTTTCCTTTTTGGATTTCAACCTTGCCTAAAAATGGAATAAAGTATACATACATGCATATACACAAATATAAACAGATAAACAGGTACAAGCACTGTATAGATAGAAAGATAAGATATACGGACAGGTGTATGTGTATGCATCTGTGTTGAATGTAAACATATCTTTATCCTGAATACTCGTGTGTCCGAGCGTGCGTGCGTGCGTGCGTTTGTGTTTATGTGTTTGTGTTGTACAATTTTATTACGCTTTCGTTATTTGAGTTAATATTTTAAGGTAATGAATAAACGCAATAATCAGATATCTAGACTTTTCGGCAAGAAAGTTAATCCTGATATTTAAATGTGTATTAATTATATCATGAATATCCACAAACCTTCATTCCCAATAAAATTATGAATAGGAGGATAGGTAGAAATTTGGATAACAGATAAGACAAACATCTAGATATGCATATTCGTACTTAAATATGTATGACTATATGCGTATCCCTATGTGTTATGTTGATGCATTTGTGACTGGTGTTGGATGTGTACATATGTATGGGTGTATGTGTGTTTCCATGTTTTTGATGTATGTGTGTATTGTGTAATTTATGCTATAATCAAAGATATTCCTATGCAGTTTCTCCCATTGCTTTTCAATGTGCTAGCGACACTTGGAAACTCTCACGGGTTGAAACCTGTGATGGTACGTCACGACTACGTCACGGAGGAAGGAAATCCATTGATATATTTCTTGTTTTTGTTTATCTATTTCACACTTTTCCCATCATTTCTTTGCTCTTATCTCTTTCTCTCTCTCTGCTCGCTCCAATCTTTTTATTTATTTATTTTTATTATTATCCGTCGTTTTCTTTCCTTAGTTCCATTCGTATCTTTCTTATTCTTTCTTGTTTTCCATTTCTTTTTCTCTGCCTTTCTGCCTCTCTGTTCGCCATCCTACCATTCTTCTCTATTCACTTGTATATCTTTTTCTTTCCTGTACGTTAATTTTTCATTTGTCCCATTCCTCTTTTGTTTCTTTGCTCCCTTTCTTTCTCTCTCATTCTCTCTATGTCTTCCCCTTAAATGTTATTTTACTATGTTACTTAGTAATGCGCTCGAGAAGAAGAAAATCGAAATGTCATTGACTTCTGAGGAAATTGAGACTATATGTAAAACGTATGTATAGATACATCAATATACATACAGATAAATGCGTGTGTTTTTATATAGATAAATAGATATATATACATTCCATAATATCAGTGACATTTTAGGGACAGTTAATGACTCCGTTTCTGTTCATTGATTACTATTTCTGACATATAATTATGAACAGTAGATAATAAAGAGAAACTCAGAGATCAATTTAGAACTGTAATCACATCAACCATGATTAGCAGTTAACATTGCGGGTAATACACAACTAATCACCAATTTACCCTCGGAAATCACTCCACATCAGTTGCATGTTATCACTGTGAGTCTAGTGTTCGGCAGGTCAGCTGATCAGCGTATACCGTCTATGTGCAAGCAGGGATCGATAACTAAAGCAAAGTCAGGTCGATGATCAGCTATTCTATTGATTCCCACTTTTATCTCAGTATAAAATATGTACAGTGAAGTGTGCGAGTGTGAAATCGCACACCTGACGACTGTTCATGAAATTCATCACTTGCCATTCCCTTCCGTGACGTCATATCGCCGTAGCACAACAAGTCCCAACCCGAGAGAGTTACCAAGTGTCGTCTGGGTACCGGGATGTTTTTACTTATGTGCGTATCTATCTGTTATGTATATATATGTATATGCATATATGTATGTGTGTGTGTGTATATATATATAAATATATATACATATATACATATGTATTTATATGTATGTATGTATTCATAATTTATATATGTTTATATATATGTTTATATATAATATATATATGTTAATATATTTATGTTTATATATATATGTTTATATATATGTATATATGTATGTATGTGTAGATAGATAGGCAGACAGACAGACAGCTACATATGTATACACATATATGTAGTATGTATGTATATATGTGTACAGATTATATATATATATATATACATATATATACACATGCATATATATACATAAATATATGTGTGTGTGACCATATATGTGTATGTGTGTATATATATTCATATATATATACATAATCATATTTATAGATAAGTATATATACACATATACATGTACATATAT
>NC_091577.1:23293301-23302226 GCF_042767895.1 Penaeus vannamei | reverse complement strand
CATTTGTTTCTGTCATATTTCCTTCTGATGGAGCCTCAGGTGGCATGTCTTGTGTAATTGGTGACATAACCGGTGAAACAGGAAACATTTCCTTTCCTTGCTCTCCTGTACCAATTTCCTCTGCTGAAACCCTAGCTCTCTTTTCGAATGAATCCTCAGATTCTCCCTCACTAGATAGGTTCCTCGACCTCTTCAGAGAGGATTCTTTAGACGGGACTTGACTTGATAGAACCTCCACTTCTTTGGCGGAAATGTCTCTATTTGTGCTGCAGAATCTTTCCATCGGTAGTTCAGGCGCCGTTTTATTTGACGTTTCCTCTGATGAAATATCGGTAGGCACATGGCTAGGTATTTTCACTATCTGGTCATTGAACATATTTCCTGATACTGAAGTCTTCATGTCACTGCATCGCCTTATTAGTTTGAATAACGAATCCGGCGTCACGTTCGAATTTTCTTTCGATTCAGAAGAGAAATAATCACTCTTGGCTAGATCTTTATCTGATTTCTGTGCTTTGGGAAGCAAAATCAATGAATTCTCAGACATTTCCCGCAGTAGAGACTGACAGAACAATGAGTTGGTTCGAACAACTTGAGATCGAAGAGCAGTCTCTTCCTCCAGGGGAAGGTAATCATCCGGAATGTAAGGTGGAGTTTTGTCAGCCATGTTCTCGAGGAAAAGTTTGCTGAGAAGGATTGGCTGCGAGGGCGACACTTCAAGTCTCTCCTAAATGTTTTATTCTTCACAGTGTATTCTGCAAAACACAAAACTACATGTTAGTTTTATCTATACCCATTTTCTAATTACTAAACAGGTTACGGCTTAACACAGTAGGACTAATTAGACTTCTGTCAAGTGTTTGTTCTTACAAATAGCGACATTTTATTTCCATTAACGTTTTATACATTCAGAATCTTACTGATACTAGCACTAATTATATCAACAGAGAGATGTAGTCTACAGTATATACAATTTCATTATACAATGTATTTCAAGGTCTATAACATTTTTCCTACCTTATTATTAATCCAATAATTGTTGACTAACCACAAACACTAATGATTTTGCACAACGAATTTCAATAACTTCTTTCCTTTAATGCACAAGTATGCTTCAAGATGGTAGAGAGGCACTTTCAATTGCTTCACTGTTTGCACCTTGCTCACCGAGCGAGCACTGACTGCAAGGTCGGTGTGTCCGCTATTTATAGGGCTCCGACGCGAGACAAGTTGGAACGCGATATCCCAGCTGCGCGCGCAATGCGCTCGAACTTGTGCTGATATTTGTTTTCCTTTTTGGATTTTAACCTTACCGTAAAACGGGAAAAGTATACATACATCATACATGGATGCAAACAGGCACATACATAAGGATAGATGTAAAGAAACGTGAACTGTATAGAATGATAGATAAAGACAGGGATAGATAAGTATATGATAGAAATAGATGCATGTTTCTTTGCTGTAACGTAAAAACGTGTATTTTTACTATGTGTACGTACATTGTGTTTTTGTGTTTATATGTGTGGTACATTTTTTCTTCCAGTTGATAATAGCAAGTAAACAGTAATCAGTCATTTAGGCCTTTCTGCAACAAAATTGATCCTGATATTTAAGTATGTATTGATTATGTTATGAATATTCATTGTCCTTTATTCACAAAAAATATCTAGATAAGATAGGTAGATACTTAGATAATCGATAGCTAGATATACATGTACCTGCATGAATATGCATGCTTGTATAATATCCACCTTTGTTTTACATTGATAGATTTATGGCTATATGGTTTTGAGTGGGTATACGTATATACATTACTTTTTCGTAAGTGTGTTATATTTATACATGTTTCTATACAGTTTATCACATTTCTTCCCGATGTGCTAGCGACACTTGGAAACTCTCACGGGTTGAAACCTGTGATGCTACGTCACGATTACGTCACTGATAGAGGTTAAGATGCCGTGAAAATCTCTATATTTTTTGTTACTGTTAATCTCTCTCTTAATTATTTTTGTTCAAATCCCTCTATCTACTCCTTCCACGCTCTATGCTCTTCCCTTGTTATTCTCCGTCTTTCATTGCCAATCCCCCTTTTCTCTTTTCCTACTTTCTTTCTTGTCCTTTCCGGTTCTCTTTTCTTTTCTTTTCTTTTTTTATTCTCGATTCGCCTTTCACAATTCCACTCGTATCTACTGCATATCTTTCTTTTTCTTTCTTCTTTCTGTATCTCATTTTCTCACCTTTCATCCCTCCATTTTCTTTAGCTCCTTTCCTTCTCTCCCACTCTCTCTCTCTCTCTTTGTCTCTCTCCCTAAAACCATTTCCCTTCTCTCCCTACCTTCCCCATCCTTAAATTTCGTTTATGATGATATTTAGTAAACTGATTCACCCCAGGGAGCACTTGGGAAGAGGAAAATCGACGCATAGCAGACTTAATGAAAGTTATGAGTCAGTATACATCACTCAAAAGATACAAAGAAATCCAGATCGAAAAACATAAATAAAAATAAGTAAGCTGTATAGACTTTTGGAAACGTATCCACAGCAGTCATTTTTTTAAATACAAGTATCAATTATAGTTTAGCATACTCGGTAAAGGTCATCGCATGAATTTCTCTAAGAAAAGAGTGCCTAAGTACACGCATGCAAGTAGACTGACTTAAGGCAGTTCACTTGGGGATTCTCCGCTGAGATCACCAAGTTCCTGTCACAAGCGCTCAAACACGTTCCCTTCTCGCCGTAACGCACTTATTGGTATATATCTCTTTGCAGGTCACTGAAGGGATCTTGTCGAGTTTATGATTCATTATGATTATTTCGCTAATGGCACATTTTTGTGATTTTTTCCTAGAATGTTAAAGAGGACCAAATATACATTTCTTTTCATATCATGGGGAATTTCGTCGCAGACTTTGGTCGATTCATTAAACAGTTCAAGAAAATGGCACCTCTTTGTCAGTGTTAGAAATATTTTTGACGTCATTTAGCCGAGCTCTGTCTCTGACATTCCAAAGGATTCCCTTGGTCTGCTCGCGGGGAAGCTCTCAAAATATAGTTATGTTAACCCGTAGCGACAACATTTTTCTGGTCTTTTCCTCTGATGATTAAATTGCTGAGACTGAGTGTATATCAACTGTACATACATATATATACATATATGTAAATACATATATACATACAGATATATATACATATATATATGTATGTACACATACATATATGTATGTATATACAGACACGCACCCACATACATATACATTCATTCACATATTCACACACATACACCCATATATATATATGTGTGTGTGTGTATGCATGTATGTGTATGTATGTATGTATGTCTACATGCACACATACATACACGCACACACACACACAAATATATGTGTGTGTGTATGTGTGTATGTATGTATAAATGGATATAAATATGTGTTATATATGTGTGTGTGTGTGTGTTATGAATATATATGTGTGTGTGTGTGTATATATATGTTTATATATAAATGGATATATAAATGTATACATTATATATAGAAATGCATATGTATACATATATATACATTCATACCGTATATATATATATATATATATATATATATATATATATATATATATATATATATATATATATGTGTGTGTGTGTGTGTGTGTGTGTGTGTGTGTGTGTGTATGTGCGTGTGTGTGCGTGTGTGTGTATAAATATATATATGTTAATATACAAATGGATATATAAATGTATACATTTATATATAGAGAGAGAGAGAGAGAAATGCATATGTATACACATATACATACATACCGTATACTATACATGTTCATGCATATATAATATATATATATATATATATATATATATATATATATGCCCGCCAATTTATGCATAGACTGTATGTGTATGTGCGTTCTTATCAAGTTGTTTCAGTACGGGAGATAGCTGTGCTCAGAGGGTCCCGTCTATATATCCAAATTGTCGTATAACTTTTTTAAAGTGTGCACATTTTTATCACACATTGTTTATTGGAAGACAGTTCCATGCTCCAATAGTTCTGTTTGGGAAACTATATGTTTGACATCTTTATTGCTTCCTTTTACTTCCAACCTTTAATTGTGTCCTCGTCCTTCTTGTGTTCGAGATTATAAGTCTTCTATGTCTAATCTCACTCTTCTTGTAACCTAGGTGAACAGCATAATCATGTCGCCCTTTTCCTTCTTTCTTCCAAAGTAGTAAATCCTAATTCCAGTAGTCTATCTTCGTAGCTCATATCTCTTAGCGTAGGTGTCCATCTTGTGGCTTCTCTCTGAACTCTTTCCAGTTTGTCTATATAATTTTTTAAGTGCGAGCTATATACCATTGTATCGTACTCTAGCCTAGATCTTATGGTTGCTATAATGAACTTTACCATATCTTCGTTCACATACACGAATGCCCTCTTCATGTTGTCATTCAGTCGTAGCATTTTATGGACCTTTTCATTTATATGATCATTTCGGCTTAGGTTTCTGGCTATGGTTACCCCAAGATCTTTTCCCTGTCAGCTGCGTTTAATATTGCGTTTCCTAATTTATGTTGGAATAGTGGGAGATTTTAACTTTTTCTGAACCTGACTACGTGGCATTTATTGGTATTGAATTCCATTTTCTAAGTACAATATCACGTGAATAAGTTTTCATACTTTAGAGGTATTGACATGAGAGGTCATCTATTATCCTTCTTTGTATTAAGATAACTGCCTGGGCTTATGTTTGATACAAAATCATTGGCGAAAATAGTAAACATAATCGGTACCAACACCGATTCTTGAGGCACTCCACTGGTTACTCGTCGCCATGTAGAATGCTTCCCTCTAATTGCTGTGCTCATCTGTCTTTCATGAAGAATGTCTTTCATCTATTCAAGGAGTTTGCCTTTCACTCCACCTAGGTACTTGAATTTCCGTAGTAGTCTTCCATAGGACACTTTATTAAAAGCCTTTTTAAAATCTAAGTACACACAATCCACCCACCAGTCTCTTTCTTGTAACATTTCAGGAGGAGATTCGCTACACATTACCTTCCTTCAATAAAACCAAATTGTTTGTTTCATATGATTTCGTGTTTTTCAAGTACCTCAACCCATTGTTTGCTAATTATCCTTTCTAACAGTTTGCATACTACACTAGTTAACGAAAATGGTTTATAATCTAGGATTTTATTTGTCGCCGCTTTTATATGTAACATTAGCGAGTTTCCAACATTTTGGTAGTTTACCTTGTCTCCCTGAAATTTGGAATATTACCAATAAGGAGTACATAGTTCTTCGGCACATTCCCTAAGAACCTAGTTAGTAATCTCATCTGGTCCTACTTTGGTCTTGTCTAATCCTTTTAGTAGATCTTTTATTTTATTATTTTTGAGGGTTATATTTTCGATGTTATTTTTTTACGTTTGTACGGGTATTTGTCATATCAATGTATGCGTCCTGAAAAAACATTGACTGAAATTTCTCATTTAGGATTTCACACATTTCTTACTCCTTAGTATAAACAATGTTATTGTCTTTGATGGCGCTAAGTTCGTCTCTCTCATGGTTTGGGTATATTCATTTCTTCCAACTTTATATCTTCCATACGCTGTCTGAGATTTATGTCTTCTGAATCTTTTCTAATGGAGCTGCTTGCTTTCTCTCGTTTTTTTGCATTTGTCATTGAACCATTTTTGGCCATTCCTTGCTTCAGTTTTAAGTTTTGATATATGTTTTTCAATTTTTTAAATATTGAACATGAAGGTCTCATAGACAAGAAGTGTTTTCCAGTTGATATCAAAGAAATCGCTTCTATAGTTGCCTCTCTTGTAATTTTCCTCATTCCTTTCTTTACTCACGATGAGTTTTTCCTGTAGCAGACAGTATTTAAGTTGAATTATTACATGGTCGTTTTTTTCCTAAAAGAGGACAGTAGTCGATATCCTAAATATCATCTTATGCTTTGTAAATATCACGTCAAGCATAGATGGTCTGTCTAGCCCTCGTATGATTTACATGCTGGAAAAGCCAATGATCATTTATGATTTCAAGTAATTTAGCATTCCAAAAATGTGGTTCCGCTCTGAGATCGAAACTCAGTTTTGCTATCAAAATCCCCTGTGACAAGAATTTCTTTTGTATTAGTTTCACAAAGTTGTAGTACTTCCAGGCTCTTTGATGAATTAGTTTTGGGCAATTTTCATATAGCCACACCGATGTATGAGGTGGCATATATACTGTGATTATTATAATGTTTACCCTCTTTGTTTCTACCTCAATTGCCTTCATTTCGACTGTGGAGTCTTGCTTAATTTCTAATCCTTTGGAATAATTCCTTTCCTTGTTAATATCACTATCCCCCTCCATTTCCATTTGCCATATCTTTTCTCCAAATATAATAGTCTTTGAGTCCTAATGTTACATCGTCTTTCGAGCTGGTTCCAATTCAGTGACGGATATCATATCTGGTTTATTCTTTCAATTATTATTTCCAGTTGTAGCAACATCGAAGATAAACTAGCTATACTTGTATAAATTATTTCTCTATAATCTTTCGCTGTCCCTTGCTTGGAGACCTCTCACCCTCCAAATAAACGTTTTTTTCCTCCAGTACTTAGTTCATTTTTGTTCTTTACCTCTTCCATTTTTTCTGCAGTGTTTCTCTGTCATCCTTGGTCAGATTTTCTTATATTCTTCATGGGTGGTCAGGACTTTGCCTTTCTTTATTATATCAGTTACCATTTACTTATACAAGAATGTTACTTTTAGAGGGCGTTTCTTTCCCTTTTCGTATAACCCCAGCCTCCTGCGAGCTATGATATTCTGCATCGCGAATTCGGGATTTATGACCTTGAGGATATTTACAATCCCTTTCTTGTCCTCGTTGTATCGTTCAGTTCCATTTTCTACAACTTTTTCTTCATGTCGTAATATGACTATATTCTTATTTACATTAGCCAAATTAGCAATACTCCTTGTATGTTGCCCAAGGTGGGATATGAATTATTTTTTCTTTGTCGTCTCTGCAAGCTGTCTTGATTTCTTCCGTTGTGATGTTTTATTCTATCTTTTTCACCATTTCAGTTACTGTCTCTTTGACCTTTGATACACTGTACCTATTATCTTTTTTGCTTCTTCCATTATCTGAGCCTGACTGCTTGACAAATTGCTTTCGATCTGTTTAAGTTTCTTGTGTTTTCATTACTTTCTTAACTTTTCTTACAGAATCTTTTGCTTCGGTTTCACTACCGTTGCCGATCTTGGTTTCTGCTTCTTCAGAAACACACACACACACACACACACACACACACACACACACACACACACACACACACACACATATATACATATATATATATATATATATATATATTGTATGTATATCTGCGTGTGTGTATATATATATATATATATATATATATATATATATATATATATATATATATATACATAGAGATATATGTACACAAAGGAAAACTTCATAATAAATCTGGAGGTCTGGGTATTGAAAAATAGAAAACTGACGTCGGATGTATTTACGCAATATTTACATAGTGTGCCCCTTAAGCATATGAATATGGAAAATAAATGCTTTCATAAATTTTAGAAATCCACTTCATATCATGTGCAACTATTTTCAAGAATTCACTCTCTGATAATTGTTATACTTCTGAAAATCAGACAATGATTAACCAAGTTCAAAATTCCCAAAGGGATGTCATTCAGATTACAATGGATTAAAGAAGAACTTTTTTGTAAATTCAAAGAGCCTCAACTCGGGTGATGAAGAAGGAGAGCTCTTGCTGTACTCCTTCAGGAATTCTCGGTAGAGGTCACCGAGTTCCTGCTCAGCAGAATGGTCTGCCAAAGCGCGACACAAGGACCAGCTGAAGGAGGTTCCTTTCCCATTCGGGACGCAGTTGAGACCGATGCTGTTGGAATATATACAAGCCATGTCCTTGAGAGGATCTGTCAATCTCACTACTTTCGGAGTTTGGTTACCTGAGTTCGTGGGAACTTCACTCGTGTTGTATAAATTGAAGATGAAAAGTTTGGGTTTGTTTTTGAGCTGAGGACATTCGGAATCTTTGAAGAGATTCAAAATGTAGTCTGTGTCTACAAATTTCATATCAGTCGTAAGAATCTTCCTGCCATTAACACCATAGCCAGATATAACAAATATGGCACATCCGACATCCTTTAGCTCATCACCATCCCTAATGTTTTTCATGACTTCCTTAGTCTGCTGAGCCGTGAGTGACGAGTGTGTTTTACACATGTATCCCATCTTATCAAATACATCTGACATTGTGCGAGCATCGTAGTCGAGTTGCTGAAGGTTCAGGTCGGATCTGTCCTTGAAACAACTGAAGTTAAAGATGCGAACAAAGCCTCGTGCCTTCTTGTCCATCTTGTACACATCAGCACCTCCTTCAATTGTCGTTGCCCGTCTCACGCGAAACTGTCGTGTAGGGACCTAGAATTCATAGACGTCTGACGTCAGATGATGGAATGTGAAGGAATATTCAGTAATATACATATTTTTCTCTACACATGAAGGTATATTAAGCAGCGTTTCCCTATACATGAAGATTCCATATTTTTAATAACAAAAACCCATAATGAAAGTAATAGAAAGAATAAAAGTTATGCACCTTGATGTGTACTGTGCTTAATGCGGATGATGGCAGAGATTTACTCTCGACGGTTTGGCTGCACCCTTTTGATGCTTTCTAGAATATTAAATTGTAGTGAATTACTTTAAATTCATATTGCATCAGATATTTTTTAATGATTTATTACATATCGCAGATAATCTAAAGGGAAACTTAACATCTAGAAAAATACCTTGTCAAACAGGGTCACGATCGACTCCATGTTCAGGGCACTGGCCAGCAGGCGAGGCGTTGTCACTCCAAGCT